>NC_044038.1:194753103-195056877 GCF_901765095.1 Microcaecilia unicolor | reverse complement strand
GAAAAGGAAGTACTAAACAAAAATAAAATGTGAAAACTTATCCCCAAAGTTGTCCACAAGGGCAACCATTATTAAACTTGGGGAAATCCTCTGCTTATTTCTGGAATAAATAAAGCATGGTTACTCACCTGTAGCAGTTGTTCTCAGAGAAGAGTAGGCCAAATATTCTGACATGTATAAGGCGATGTCATCTGACAGAGCCCAGTGTTGACACTGACTAGTGAGTTGTAGAGATTTCTAGCAGTGTCCCACCCATGTATACACTGGTGCTTTCCCACCCGATGTGCGATCTCGGGTCCCTCAGTCATTGTAAAAAGCTACAGAATGCAAATCCAAGTGGAGGTGGGAAGGGATGTGAGAATGCTTTGCCTGCTGTCCTCGGAGAACATCTGCTACAGGTGAGGAACTTTGCTTTCTCAGAGGACAAGGAGGCTGTTGTATTCTCACATATTGGAATCCCTAGCTACCAGGCTAGCTGAAAACAACAATGCTAGAACAATAGGGACTCAAAATGTCAAGGCCTGAACTTGATCAACCTGAAAATTTGTGGACTTGTTGTAGAGGTTCAGCTTGGAACGAAACAAAACTGGGCCTGGGGGGTGGAGTTGGATTCTAGACACCAAACAAAATTTGCAGGACTGTCTGACCGAACCGGCTATCACATTGGGTATCCTGCTCAAGGTATTAATGAGAACTAATCTAATGTAAAAAATACTTTTATACCGCAACAACCTTTGCTGGTTCTATGCAGTTTACATCAGGAAAGCCAGGCATACCTGGGAAGTAACAAGCGAAAAGAAAAATCATTAGAGAAACAAGAAATAAAGACCAAAGAATTACGCAATAATTACCAATATTAAACTAATTTCAAAAATTTATCAAATAGCCATGACTTAAGAGTTTTTCTAAATAACAGAAGACTGTTCAGAGATCTAAGACATAACCGGAAGCTCATTCCAATATTTTGTTCCCATAAGGACCAATGAAGATTGAAAAACTTTCTTTAATCTGACGAATTTGTAAAGTTTGCAACCTTTTTAAAATTAGTTGTGTACAACCAATAAAAAGTATGTTACAATAGTCTAAGGGGTCCTTTTACCAAGCTGTGGAAAAAAGGACCCTGCGCTAGCGGCGGGGGCCATTCTTCCCATGCACCAGGGCCCTTTTTACCACAGCAGGTATAAAGCCCCCAGACACACATGGCCATGCGGTAAGAGAACTCTTACCGCATGGCCATGCACTTACCGCCACCCACTGAAGTGGCGATGGCTCCCGCGCTAACCAGGCAGCGCACGGAGATGCCCAATTACCACGGGTTATCACCATGCAAGCCATTTCCAGGGAGTTTCTTTTTCCCCAGAAATGCCATGCACTTGGGGTGGGACTACCACCAGCCAGCGGTAGTCCCAGAAGAGCAGGCGGTAAGCCCGTATTGGGCTTACCGCTGCTCTGTAAAAGGGCCCCTAAATGACTTAAAATCAAGGCCTGAACAACCAACGTAAACTGGGGAAGTTCAAAACAGTATCTGATCCTTCTTAACCTTCTTAGTGTAAAGAAATTTTTTTTTTGTTAATTGTGCCACATGTTTCTCAAGGGAAAAATCAGCATCCAGAACTGCACCCAAAATTTTTAATTCCGATTGAATTGGAAAAGAAACATTATCGTGATCGTATGACATTAAATATTGTGTCTTGGATTAGGAGCAAAGAAGAATTTTGTTTTATCTAAATTTAATTTTAGTTTACAAGTGGCTACCCAGTCTTCCGCTAACACCAACTGTAGTTTTGGCATCTACATTTAATAGGTCTACATCTAAAGGAATAAATAAGGTGATGTCTGCAGAGAAAATTTTTCACTTCATGATTTTTCCTGCCTTTCTGTGGTGGTTGTTTTTTTTTTTTTTTTGCAACTATGTTCAAAGCGGTTTACATAGTATATACAGGTACTTATTTGTACCTGGGGCGATGGAGGATTAAGTGACTTGCCCAGAGTCACAAGGAGCTGCAGTGGGAATTGAACCCTGTTCCTCAGGATCAAAGTCCACTGCACTAACCACTAGGCTACTCCTCCCCTAAGATGCCATTACTACGTTGAAAATAAGGGATCCCTGAGGAATGCCACACACTGAATTTCAGGGAGAGGAAAGTTAATTTCTCATTTTTACTTGATAGGACCTTGAAGTTAAAAATCCCCTAAGCCAGACCAAAACTGGACCTACCATGCCAGTCTCATCTAATAACCATAACATCAATTCATGATCTAACATCAAATGCTGCTGACAGATCGAATTTCATCAGCAACACCTGAAGACCCTTACTAAACTAGTGTTTACTTCTGCTGTTATAGCACTTAAAACTGTTTCAGTGCTAAAGTTCTTTCTAAAGCTTGATTGGGAAACCAATAAGGTATTATACTGATCAAGATACTCCACAAGTTGTTTTGTAACTACTGCTTCTACCATCTTTACACACAGCGGCATTGATGCTACCGGCCTATAATTGCTGATCTGCACTGTTGGACCAGATCTGTTCTTTAATATTGGCGTAAGAATAATGTGGCCTAAATAATTTGGGTAATGCCCCTGCTCCAAACATATTTTTAAAAGATGGGGCTTAAAGAGATAAGTAGGACAGATGCTACAGATATTCCGCTTTTGTTCAAAATGGCGTCCATCAAGAGCAGAGTATCTGTAGCATATAAGGACACTGCAATAATCAGCACTGCTCCTGAAGAATCTTGGAACAAGAGTGAAATGGTGGCCCTGTTGGGCTCTTTAAAAGATAAGTGCTGCACTGTCCTGGCGTCGTTTTAATGCACGAATTGAACTTGAATGAAATAAATAGAATCTGAATACAGCAAAGCAAATTAAAAAATGTTTATGGCCAATGACTGAAAGCTAGCTGCTTATGGAAATGCGGCTGTGCTGCTAGTATACAGCATGACTTTGTAAGTTTTCTGAAGCCTTTTCTCCTCTGTAAAGTTATGAGTTGAGCCTTCTCATAGCATATGGTTTATCTGGCAACACATTTGCAGTATTTGATGTATAGTGATTACTAGAATTCTAGCATTTTTGAATAGTTGCGTAACTATTTGGAGTATTATGCTCTCCTGAAGCCAGTCAAAAGCTCACCCCTTGCTTTGACTGGGACGCCAGCTGGGACTGCTGAGAACGAGGTTGGTGGGCCCAGGGATGCTGGCCCTAGGACTGCTGGGCAGAGCAGGAGGGTGGCCAGAACCTATGCCATTGAGAGTAATAGGATTGCCGACTATGTGTTTCTTGATTAGATCAGCAACCTCCTCTACTTTATCTCCAAGCAAGTTGTCCCCTCGGCACAGAACATCCGCTAATCTCTCATGAACTGCCGGTTCCAAGTCAGAGACACGCAGCCATGAGAGTCTGCACATCCCCACACCCATGGTAGAGAGTCTGGATGCCACATCAAAAAGAGTCATAAGACCTTCTAGCTAGATATTTTCTACATTCCAGCTGCTTTTTGGCCGCTGATGAAACTCAGTGGCCTGCTCCTGTAGGAGACAGTCCATCAGACTAAGTGTACTACGGACCAGGGACTGCAAGTACAAACTTATGTAGATCTGGTAGGACTGGATGTAGGCAATGAGCATTAAGGACTGAAATATTTTTCTCCCAAACTAAGCCAATGTCTTGGCCTGTCTACCTGGGGGCCCTTGAACTCCTAGATCATTTGAGGGTGGATTCGACCTCCAGAGTGGTGTGGCAGTTGGGCCTTCTCAAATCTGGGAGCCTTTTGGATATGATACTGTCTATTCATCTTCTTATCTGCACTGACAGGGGAGATGAAATTCCCAATTCTTCATCAGTGCATCTTTAAGGATAGTGTGCAGTGGTACCATGACCCCCCTTCCCTTAGTCCAGGACAGCATCTCTGCCCTGGGCTCTTCCTCTGTTTCCAACTTAAATGGGATGGCCGAAGCCCATTTCCTTAACAAAGCCGGTGAAAAAGAGACCCTCAGGTGGAGATTTGTCTCTTGAGGCAGGGAGGGATCAGAAGGAATACCATATGACGACTCCGAGAAGTAATGTGGGTCCTCCTGAGTCCCATGAGCAATCTCAGACTCTTCCTCGTACTCAGTGGGCTGTGAGAGTCTATGTCTTCCTTGGCTCAGAGAAGCCATATCCTCACCCTGAAGGGCACCAAGGTACAGTCCTACTCTCCGACTCTAAGAGAAGCTTCCTTCCCCAACATTGAGAGTATTGTATGCGCTGATATCAACACCCAAAAAGGAGTCAGTGCTGAGGATGTCTGAAAAGACATAGAAGGAGCCTCAGAGAGAAGCTGGGGCTGATCCGCTGCTGGCACAAATATTGTCAATGCCCAAGCGGTCTGTTGCTGCAGCATCTGCACCAGCTCCTCCCTGATCATGGCTCGTAACCGCTCATTGAAGGAAGGCATTGGCAAAGGTGGGGGAGCCAGTAGAGTAGCAACCTGAGAAGGTGTTGGTGTCAAACCAGTAGTGGGGACCTGGCTGCTTTGAGGCTTGCACACAGCACCTCTTCCATAGAGGGGGAGTGCTCCTCTCAGTGCCGTTGCTTCTCGGGAATTGGCAAAACTGATGCCCCAGTTCTCCTGGCACCATGCATCAAAGAGGACCAATACTTGTGCTACCCCCAAAGCTCAGCATCACAGTCCTTCAGTGCTAATGAGGATGACATCGAATCTGTACACTCACTTGGTGTCAGGTCCAATGCAGGGCCAACTCTGTGCTCAGTGTTGAGATAGGTGGAGACCTCTCCATGCCACTGCACTCACAGTGGATGTAGAAGCCTTTGCAGCCATTGAGGTCAATGCAGCAGTCGAGGACCCAAAAAGTCTCTCCTGTTGGGCCTGCCACACCCTCTGTGTCCTCATCTGCGTTTGAAGACAGAGAGAACAAGAGTTAGACTCATGGTCAGGTCCAAGGCACCCGATGCACCACTTGTGCAGGTCTGTCATTGAAATCATCCAATTATACTAGGTGCACCTCTTGAAGCCACTGGGGGTCTTTTGAGGCATTAAAAAAAGGATTGGGGCCAAATTAAACTCAATTTTGAACATAAAAAGGGGCAGCATTCAATTGAGGTCGGGGCTCAAGCCTAAAAACAGGCCTAGTCAGTCACAAAAAGTAAAGGAAATTTAAAGTGCCAAAAAAACTACAAAAATAAAGAGGAAAAACTGAATTGAAGGAAGAGGAAAAATGAACTAAAATGAAAGAGCCTCATGGGAAGGCACTGCAACAGTAGGAAAAATACACGCTGCGAAGAGAAGACTGTAATGCATCCTCTCAGCTCCACAGAAAAACAAAGACTGAGGGATCCGAGCTTGCATGTCGAGTGGGAAGGCACTAGTGCATACACGGTGGGACACTGCTAGATATTTCTACAACTTGCTAGTCCACGTCCGCACCAGGCTCTATTGAATAACATCACCCTACACATGTGAGAATACAATGGCCTGCTTGTCCTTGGAGAAAATCTGTTTTACTGTTGTGGGATCTTGCCAGGTACTTGTGACCTGGATTGGCCACTTGACAGACATTTAATCTGTCCCAGTATGGCGATACATTTGCTCTTATGAGGTCCTCTCAAGGAGCATCACTATCTGTACCCTCATCAAAAGAAATTGCACGATGTGATAACCCACCAATGAGCTTTCTCAGGAGTAGCCCCCACACTCTGGAACTTACTTCCCAGAAGGGCTATGTCTACCTCAAGACTACCTCTACTTCAGGAAGCAGATGAAAGCCTAGCTTTTTTTCCAAACCTTTAATACATGTGGTGACTGATTATCCACTCATTCCCCCACTGAACTAGCTTGCTGCACATCCTTTAACTTAAACCAGTTCACCATACCCTATCCAAATGATTTTGTATTACCCATCTTGTCCCCATCTATATATCTCAACTGCATCTGCCCCATCTACCACATATTAAGCTATATTTATTGTATTACCCAAGAGCATTAGCATCATATCTGTTATTTGAATGTTCTGTGTGCTTATTAGGTGATTCATTGATATTATGCTGAATAAAATTGCAGAGCATATACAAAAACATGGACTGATGAGACAAAGTCAGCACGGATTTAGTGAAGGGAAGTCTTGCCTCACCAATCTAATGCATTTTTTTGAGGGGGTAAGCAAACATGTGGACAATGGGGAGCCGGTTGATATTGTATATCTGGATTTTCAGAAGGCGTTTGACAAAGTGCCGCACGAAAGACTCCTGAAGAAATTGCAGAGTCATGGAATCGGAGGTAGGGTATTATTATGGATTAAGAACTGGTTGAAAGATAGGAAGCAGAGAGTAGGATTGCGTGGCCAGTATTCTCAGTGGAGGAGGGTAGTTAGTGGGGTCCCGCAGGGGTCTGTGCTGGGTCCGTTGCTTTTTAATGTATTTATAAATGACCTAGAGATGGGAATAACTAGTGAGGTAATTAAATTCGCCGATGACACAAAATTATTCAGGGTCGTCAAGTCGCAGGAGGAATGTGAACGATTACAGGAGGACCTTGCGAGACTGGGAGAATGGGCGTGCAAGTGGCAGATGAAGTTCAATGTTGACAAGTGCAAAGTGATGCATGTGGGTAAGAGGAACCCGAATTATAGCTACGTCTTGCAAGGTTCCGCGTTAGGAGTTACGGATCAAGAAAGGGATCTGGGTGTCGTCGTCGATGATACGCTGAAACCTTCTGCTCAGTGTGCTGCTGCGGCTAGGAAAGCGAATAGATTGTTGGGTGTTATTAGGAAGGGTATGGAGTCCAGGTGTGCGGATGTTATAATGCCGTTGTATCGCTCCATGGTGCGACCGCACCTGGAGTATTGTGTTCAGTACTGGTCTCCGTATCTCAAAAAAGATATAGTAGAATTGGAAAAGGTACAGCGAAGGGCGACGAAAATGATAGTGGGGATGGGACGACGTTCCTACGAAGAGAGGCTGAGAAGGCTAGGGCTTTTCAGCTTGGAGAAGAGACGGCTGAGGGGAGATATGATAGAAGTGTATAAAATAATGAGTGGAATGGATCGGGTGGATGTGAAGCGACTGTTCACGCTATCCAAAAATACTAGGACTAGAGGGCATGAGTTGAAGCTACAGTGTGGTAAATTTAAAACGAATCGGAGAAAATTTTTCTTCACCCAACGTGTAATTAGACTCTGGAATTCGTTGCCGGAGAACGTGGTACGGGCGGTTAGCTTGACGGAGTTTAAAAAGGGGTTAGATAGATTCCTAAAGGACAAGTCCATAGACCGCTATTAAATGGACTTGGAAAAATTCCGCATTTTTAGGTATAACTTGTCTGGAATGTTTTTACGTTTGGGGAGCGTGCCAGGTGCCCTTGACCTGGATTGGCCACTGTCGGTGACAGGATGCTGGGCTAGATGGACCTTTGGTCTTTCCCAGTATGGCACTACTTATGTACTTATGTACTTATGTACTTATCATATCTATGTCTGAATGTTCTGCCATACTGTCTATTATGGTATTATTTGTATTGTATGACATTTATTACCTTTCCGTTATGATTTTCTTTTACTGTTTTGTCTACTCACTGTCTTTTCCTACGATGGTTTGTTGTTCATTTCTATTTCTTTTGATTTTGTAAACCACGTTGACATTTTTTTGAAAGGTAATATATTAAGTCTGTAAATAAACAAACATACAGTGCTGTTAAATATATATATTTCTGATACTGTATCATGTTAGTTCTACTTTTATCACATCCTCTGGCAATTCCAGAGCTTAACTATTCATTGAGTGAAAACATAGTTTCTCCTATTTGTTTTAGAAGTATTACCATGTAACTTCATGGAGTTTCTCCTAATCTTTGTACGTTTCAAAAGACTAAACAATTGATTCACATTTACCCATTCTACACCAATCAAGATTTTGTAAACCTCTATCATATCTCCCCTCAGCCCTCTCTCCTTCAAGGTGAAGAGTCCTAACCTCTTTAGTATTTCCTCACATGAGAGGAGTTCCAACCCCTTAATAATTTTGGCTACCCTTCTTTGTGCCTTTTCTAATTGCACACTATCTTTTTTGAGATGTGGCAAGCAGAATTTCACAGTGCTCAAGGTGTGGTAGCACCATGGAGTAATACAGACACATTATAATAGACTTTGTTTTATTTTCTTTTACCTTCCTAATGGTGCCTAATATCTGTTTGCTTTTTTGGCTGCTGCCACTATACACATAGTAACATAGTAAGTGACGGCAGATAAAGACCTCAAAGGTCCATCCAGTCTGCCCAACAGTCACAATCATTCTCAATTCTAGAGTATATCAACAATGAAGATGACATTATATACTTGATCGTGGTCTTTCTTTTGGTGTTTCTGGAACATATACCACCCAGCTCTGTCCTTATGCTGTCAAAGCCTATCCGAATCAGGTTTATTATTTGCAGGACACAGTCCATAAAAGTGTGCCCAGCACCGTCCTCACATTCCAAATTAGTGGAGTTTCCGTCGAAGCTCTCTCTAGCCCATCTTAAACCGGATTGCTATATGCGGCACTCAGACTGTACAGGCCAGCCCAGGCCTTATTTGATATTAGCCAGAATTGCCACCTAAGCACCATTTGATATGCAAACACATATGCAACCCTTTAAGTTTTGTTTTTTTTTGTATACCATTCATTTTCTAATTTGAGGTCCTCTGTGTTCATCCCACGCCAATTTGAATTCTGCCACAGTTTTTTTTTCTCCACCACCTCCCTCAGGAGGGCATTCCAGGCATCAACCACCCTCTCCGTGAAAAATAATTTTCTGACATGACTCCTAATTCTACCACCCTGCAACCTCAATTCGTGTCCTCTAGTTTTACCATTTTCCCTTCTCTGGAAAATATCTGTTTCTATATTAATACCTTTCAAGTAATTAAACGTCTGTATCGTATCTCCCCTGTCCCTCCTCTCCTGTAGACTGTACATATGCAGGTCTTCCAGTCTTTTCTCATATGTCTTTTGGCACAATCCCATATTGTTTTTGTTGTCTTCCTCTGAACTGCTTCAAGTCTTCTTACATCTTTAGCAAGATACGGACTCCAAAACTGAACACAATACTCCAGGTGGGGCCTCACCAATAACTTGTACAGGGGCATCAACATCTCTTTTCTTCTGGTGGTCACATCTCTCTCTATACAAACTAGCATCCTTCTATCTACAGCCACCACTTTGGCACACTGTTTTGTCACCTTCAGATCCTCAGATAGTATCACTCCAAGGTCCCTCTTCCTGTCTTTGCATATCAGCCTCTCACCGCCTAACACATACATCACCCTTGGATTTCTACTCCCTAAGTGAATCAATCTGCACTTCTTAGCATTGAATTTTAATTGCCAAACTTAGACCATTCTTCTAATTTTTGCAGATCCTTTTTTGTGTTTTCCACTCCCTCTGAGGTGTCCACTGTTACAAATCTTGGTATCATCCACAAAAATGCAAACCTTACCTTCTAACCCTTCGACAAAGTTGCTCACAAATATATTGCAGTGGAGGAATGTAGAACACTATGGAAGGTAGGTGCTGTAAGGGTGGAGTAGTGTAATCAACAGGACACTTCCAGGAAGGAATGTGTGGACAATGAAGATATTTAAAAAACACATTTACTGCATAAAAATATTCAAAGGACTCAACACAGCACTGTTTTTCAACTACACTACACTGCCCTTACATCAGAAATATATTAAACAGAATCAGCCCCAGCACCAATCCTTGAGACACTCTACTACTCACCTTTCCTTCCTCCGAGTGAATTCCATTAACCAACAATCTGGCATCTGTCCATCAACCAGTTCCTAATCCAGTTCACCACTTTGGGTCCTAACTTCAGCCTGTCAAGTTTATTCAAGAGCCTCCTATAAGGAACTGTGTCAAAGGCTTTGCTGAAATCTAAGTAGATTACATCTAGCACACGTGCTTGATCCAATTCTCTGGTCACCCAGTCAAAGAATTCAATCAGATTCGTTTGGCATGATTTACCTTTGGTAAAACCATGTTGTCTCAGACCTTGTAACCTATTGGATTCCAGGAAATTCACTATCCTTTCCTTCAGCATCACTTCCATTACTTTTCCAATAACCGAAGTGAGGCTTACCAGTCTGTAGTTTCCAGCTTATTCTCCATCACCACTTTTGTGAAGAGGGACCATATCTGCTTTTCTCCAATCCCATGGAACCTCCCCTGTCTCCAAGAATTTATTAAACAAATCTTTAAGAACCACTACCGGAACCTTTCTGAGCTCCCTCAATATCCTAGGCTGGATCCCATGGCTTTGTCTGCCTTTAAATTTTCAAGTTGTTCATAAACACTTTCTTCCGTGAATTGTGCTATGATATGTTAATGTTATACTCCCCTCAACACCTTAACTAAGTTCAGAGTGGATCACAATATAGAATAAAACCAGTTAACCAAACTGGGATCTTATAATGTCCAGCAAAAATTAGCATACAATTACAACTCAATAACTAATTGGAAAGTACATATCTTCTAAATAAGTTTGTCTTTAACATTTTACAAAAAAGTAAATAATTAGATTGACATTTCAACAAAATTGGTAAAGAATTCCAGATTTGAGATAACTGGTAAGAGAATAAAACTGTAAAGTATTTCTTAAAATGCAATCCTTTAAAGAAGGGAGCAGATAAATTAAATCTGCCGAGTGTAGCATATTTTGAAAAGTATGTAGTAATCATACATTTTTCAGTTTGTGGAGTTAAACACATCAGAATCTGTGGGAATCACTATGGTGATATCATCTGCATATATGTAGGCTTTATAGCCCACAGCTTCCAACAGATACAGTGGGGGAAATAAGTATTTGATCCCTTGCTGATTTTGTAAGTTTGCCCACTGACAAAGACATGAGCAGCCCATAATTAAAGGGTAGGTTATTGGTAACAGTGAGAGATAGCACATCACAAATTAAATCCGGAAAATCACATTGTGGAAAGTATATGAATTTATTTGCATTCTGCAGAGGGAAATAAGTATTTGATCCCCCACCAACCAGTAAGAGATCTGGCCCCTACAGACCAGGCAGATGCTCCAAATCAACTCGTTACCTGCATGACAGACAGCTGTCGGCAATGGTCACCTGTATGAAAGACACCTGTCCACAGACTCAGTGAATCAGTCAGACTCTAACCTCTACAAAATGGCCAAGAGCAAGGAGCTGTCTAAGGATGTCAGGGACAAGATCATACACCTGCACAAGGCTGGAATGGGCTACAAAACCATCAGTAAGAAGCTGGGCGAGAAGGAGACAACTGTTGGTGCCATAGTAAGAAAATGGAAGAAGTACAAAATGACTGTCAATCGACAAAGATCTGGGGCTCCACGCAAAATCTCACCTCGTGGGGTATCCTTGATCATGAGGAAGGTTAGAAATCAGCCTACAACTACAAGGGGGGAACTTGTCAATGATCTCAAGGCAGCTGGGACCACTGTCACCACGAAAACCATTGGTAACACATTACGACATAACGGATTGCAATCCTGCAGTGCCCGCAAGGTCCCCCTGCTCCGCAAGGCACATGTGACGGCCCGTCTGAAGTTTGCCAGTGAACACCTGGATGATGCCGAGAGTGATTGGGAGAAGGTGCTGTGGTCAGATGAGACAAAAATTGAGCTCTTTGGCATGAACTCAACTCGCCGTGTTTGGAGGAAGAGAAATGCTGCCTATGACCCAAAGAACACCGTCCCCACTGTCAAGCATGGAGGTGGAAATGTTATGTTTTGGGGGTGTTTCTCTGCTAAGGGCACAGGACTACTTCACCGCATCAATGGGAGAATGGATGGGGCCATGTACCGTACAATTCTGAGTGACAACCTCCTTCCCTCCGCCAGGGCCTTAAAAATGGGTCGTGGCTGGGTCTTCCAGCACGACAATGACCCAAAACATACAGCCAAGGCAACAAAGGAGTGGCTCAGGAAGAAGCACATTAGGGTCATGGAGTGGCCTAGCCAGTCACCAGACCTTAATCCCATTGAAAACTTATGGAGGGAGCTGAAGATGCGAGTTGCCAAGCGACAGCCCAGAACTCTTAATGATTTAGAGATGATCTGCAAAGAGGAGTGGACCAAAATTCCTCCTGACATGTGTGCAAACCTCATCATCAACTACAGAAGACGTCTGACCGCTGTGCTTGCCAACAAGGGTTTTGCCACCAAGTATTAGGTCTTGTTTGCCAGAGGGATCAAATACTTATTTCCCTCTGCAGAATGCAAATAAATTCATATACTTTCCACAATGTGATTTTCCGGATTTAATTTGTGATGTGCTATCTCTCACTGTTACCAATAACCTACCCTTCAATTATGGGCTGCTCATGTCTTTGTCAGTGGGCAAACTTACAAAATCAGCAAGGGATCAAATACTTATTTCCCCCACTGTAACCCAGAGATGCCATAAGGACGTTAAACAAAACCGGCGACAGGGGGGAACCCCTGTGGGATCCCACTAGTCACATTCCATCTTTTTGATTGCTCTTCCTCTAGTTTCACTGCATAAGATCTTGTTACCAGAAAGCCTCAGAACCAGCTCCACTCCATTATCATATGTAGCTTTGCCAGTCAATCGTGGTCCTCCAGGATTTTCTAAACAAATTTGTTTTTAAAGTCACTATACTTGCTGCCCTTTATGTAAACTGAGCTCAGAGACTCAGGACCTCTCTTAGCAGGATGGGAGAGTTCTTGTCTTGGAGATCCAGATGGACTAAGACTTTTTTCCTAGCTTTCATTTTAGATCCTTTGTTGTGTCTGTGGTACATCTGGCTCATAGAAACATGATAGCAGGTAAGAGCCAAATGGCCCATCCAACCTGCCCATCCATAGCAACCATTATTTCCTCCTTTCCCTAAGAGATCCCACGTGCCTGTCCCATGCTTTCTTAAATTCAAAGTCCTCGTCTCCACCGGGAAGCAATTCCACACATCCACCACCCTTTCTGTGAAAAAGTATTTCCTTAGATCACTCCTGAGCCTATAATCTCCATCATATGCTCTCATTCCATAAATTTCCTTCATTTGAAAGAGGCTCACCTTCTGTACATTATTGCCACAGAGATATTTAAATGTCTCTATCATATCCCCTCTCTCCCACCTTTCTTCCAAAGTATACATATTGAGAGCCTCAAGTCAGTCTCCACAGCTTTATGTAAGAAATGGTTAACCAATTTTACAGACTCCATCATATTTATGTCTTTTTGTAGGTGCAGTCTCCAGAATTGCACATAGTATTCTAAGTGGAGCCTCACCAGAGACTTAAATAAGGGCACTATCACCTCTTTTTTCCTACTGGCTATCCCACTTCTTATGCACCCAAGCATATTTCTGACTTTGACAGTCGCCCTTTCTACCTGTTTGGCCTCCTTGAGACCATCAGACACAATCACCCCCAAATCTCACTTCTTTTGTACACAGAAGTACTTCTCCCCCTATACTATACCTTTTCCCTTAGAGTTTTGCACAACTAAGTGTATGACTCTACATTTTTTAGCATTAAATCTGAGTTGCCAGCTGTGGACCATTCTTCAAGCTTCACCATATCCCTCCACATGCCTTTCACGCCCCCTGGGAGTCTACTCTATTACAAAGATTGGTATCATCTACAAAGAGACAAACCTTACCAGTCCTTCCGCAAAGCGAAGATACTTACCTGTAGCAGGTATTCTCCAAAGACAGTAGGCTTCTTAGTGGGTAGATGCTGATCCGCGTTGCCCGGTCCGGCAAATAAGCCATAGAAAAAAAACAGAGCTTTGAACAGCACGAGCCGAACCGCGCTCCACTGCGCATGAACGAGTGACTTCCCACTCGCCGCGCGAACACAACTCCCTCAGTTTTATACTAAAGCAAAAAACACAAAAATATGCAAGGGGAGGTGGGCGAGATTGCAAGAATAAGAAGCCTGCTGTCTTCGGAGAATACCTGCTACAGGTAAGTATCTTCACTTTCTCCAAAGACAGGCAGGCTTACTTATTCTCACAAGTGGGGAATCCCTAGCATCCAGGCTCACCCAAAACAACAAACATTGGTCAATTGGGCCTCACAACAGCAAGGACATAAATGCAGATTAACTGGAAACCATATACAATCTGAATGAGTGTGCAGCCTGAAACAGAACAAAACAGGCCTAGGAGGGTGAAGTTGGAGTCTAGACCCCATACAGATTTTGCAACACTGACTGCCCAAACCGACTGTTGTGTCAGGTATCCTGCTCAAGGCAGTAGTGAGATGTGAATGTCTGGACTGAAGACCACGTCGCAGCCTCGCAAATCTCTTCAAAGAAGACTAACTTCAAGTAGGCTGATGCAGCCATGGCTATGACATTATGAGCCATGACATTACCCTCCAAGGTCAGCCCAGCCTGGCAATAATTGAAGGAAATGCAATCTGCCAGCCAATTGGATATGGTGAATTTACTAATGGTGACCCCCATGCTATTGGGATCAAAAGAAACAAAAAGCTGGGCAGACTGTCTGTAGGGCTTCATCCGCTCCATGTAAAAGGCCAATGCTCTTTTGCAGTCCAAGGTATGCAAACTGCTTTTGCCAGGATGGGCATGAGGTCGGGGAAAGAATGTTGGCAAGACAATCGACTGGTTCACATGGAA
The DNA here is from genome assembly GCF_901765095.1 of Microcaecilia unicolor. Lineage (NCBI taxonomy): Eukaryota > Metazoa > Chordata > Amphibia > Gymnophiona > Siphonopidae > Microcaecilia > Microcaecilia unicolor. Next base: position 195,042,251 of record NC_044038.1, on the reverse strand, counting down.
CTCCGGCACCTTTGGCAGAAACTTAGGGTGCTTGTGGAGGACTACTCTGTTGTGATGAAACCTAGTACAAGGTGCATCCACTACTAAGGCCTGAAGCTCACTGACCCTACAAGCTGAAGTTAACACCCACCAAGAAACGACCTTCCAGGTCAAGTACTTCAGATGGCAAGAATTCAGTGGCTCAAAAGGAGCTTTCATCAGCTAGGTGAGAACAATGTTGAGATCCCATGACACTGGCGGTTTGATAGGGGGCTTTGACAAAAGCAAACCTCTTATAAAGTGAACTAAAGGCTGTCCAGAAATAGGCTTACCTTCTATACACTGATAAGCACTAATTACACTAAAAACCCTTGCGGAGTTGGTCTTAAGACCAGTCTCTAATAAGTGTAGAAGGTATTCAAGCAGGGTCTGTGTTGGACAAAAAAAGGATATCTATGACCTTGCTGTCACACCAGACGGCAAACCTCCTCCATTTAAAAGAAGAACACCTCTTAGTGGAATCTTTCCTGGAAGCCAACAAAGATTATCACCCTCCAAAAGACCCAAGGAAGCAAATTCTAGGCTCTCAACATCCAGGCCGTGAAAGCCAGACTGGAGGTTGGGATGTAAAAGCGACCCGTTGTTCTGATTGATGAGGGTTGGAGAACACTCAAATCTCCATGGATCTTCAGAGGACAATTCCAGAAGAAGAGGGAACCATATCTGTTCCTTGAGTTTTAACAAAGTCTTTCCCACTAGAGGTATTGAAGGAAATGCATACAGAAGACCTGTCCCCCAATATAGAAGGAAGGCATCTGATGCTAGTCTGTCATGGGCCTGAAGCCTGGAACAGAACTGAGGGACCTTGTGGTTGATCTGAGTGGTGAAAAGATCCACCGAGGGGGTGCCCCACGCTCGGAAGATCTTGCAGGCTACGCCCATATTGAGAGATCACTCGTGATGTTGCATTATCCTACTCAGCCTATTGGCCAGGTCGTTGTTTACGCCTACCAGATAAGTGGCTTGGAGAAACATGCAGTGTTGGCAAGCCCAATGCCACATGTGGACGGCTTCCTGACATAGAGGGCGAGATCCAGTGCCCCCCTGCTTGCTGGTGTAATACATTGCAACCTGATTGTCTGTTTGAATTAGAATAATTTGGTGGGACAGCTAATCTCCGAAAGCCTTTCGAGCATTCCAGATCACTCAGAGCTCCAAGAGATTGATCTGAAGATTTGTTTACTGGAGGGACCACACTCTTTGAGTGTGAAGCCCATCCACATGAGCTCCCCGTCCCAGGAGAGATGCATCCATAGTCAGCACCTTTTGCGGCTGAGGAATTTGGAATGGAAGACCCAAGGTCAAATTGGACCAAATTATCCACCACTGAAGTGAGCATACCAGCTCTGGGGACACTTGGATGACATCCTCTAGATTCCCCGTGGCTTGGTACCACTAAGAAGCCAGGGTCCATTGAGCAGATCCCGTGTGAAGGCATGCCATGGGTGTAACGTACACTGTGGAAGCCATGTGACTGAACAACCTCAACATCTGCCGAGCTGTGACCTGCTGCTATGTCCGAACCTTGAATGCTAGGGAGACAAGATTGTCTGCCCACATCTCTGGGAGGTAGGCTCGAACAGTCGTCGTGTCGAGCAGGGCTCCTATGAACGCCACATGTTGAACAGGATGGAAATGGGACGGGGTAGTTTATAACGACTGGGTGCTGGAGCTACTAGGGTTCATCTGCATGGACTCCCAAGCATCGTCCTCCAAGGTGCTCTTCACCAGCCAATTGTCGAGATAAGGGAACACATGAACTCCCAGTCTGCATAATGACACTGCAACTACTGCTAGACACTTGGTAAAGACCCTGGGAGCTGACGTGAGGCCAAAGGGCAACACGTAGTACTGAAAGTGATGTGTTCCCAGCCGAAGTCTAAGGTACTTCTGGTGGGCTGGATGTATTGGGATGTGTGTGTATGCATCCTTCAAGTCCAGAGAGCATAGCCAATCATTTTCTTGAATCATGGAAAGAAGGGTGCCAGGGAAATCATCCTGAACTTTTCAGACTAGGAATTTGTTCAGGGCCCTTAGGTCTAGGATGGGACGCACCCCCCCCCCCCCCCCCGTCTTTTTCTGCACAAGAAGTACCTGGAATAGAATCCCTGCCCGTCTTCCCCTAGTGGAACAAGGTCGACCACATGGGCCTTGAGAAGGGCAGAGAGTTCCTCTGCACATACCTGCCTGTGCTGAGAGCTGAAAGAATGGGCTCTCGGTGGGCAATTTGAAGGTTTGGAAAGCAAATTGAGGGTGTATCCAAGCTGGACTATTTGAAGAACCCACCACTCGGAGGTTATGAGAGGCCACCTTTGGTGAATAAACTTTTAATCTCCTCCCAACCAGCAAGTCATCCGGGACAGACACTTGGACTGTGGCTATCCTCTGCTGGAACCAGTCAAAAGCTCATCACTTGCTTTTGTTGGGGAGCAGCAGGGTCCTTAGGCACACACTGTTGACAAGAATGAGTACACTGGGGTTGAGCCTAAGCAGGCTGGCAGACCGCAGGAGTGTACCTACAGCTAGAGTAGTAATAGGGAGCACTCCGCGACTTGCCAAAATACCTCCTGGATGAGGAGGCAGTTGCAGAAGACGCATGGCGGTAGAGAAAAGACAAATCAGTATGCTTCCTGATTTGGTCGGTGACCTCCTTGACCTGCTCCTCAAAAAGGTTATCCCCCGGCAAGGGGCATCCGCCAACCTCTGCTGAACAAAATATTCCAGGTCAGAAATACGCAGACATGAGAGTCTGTGCATTGCTATACCTTGGGCAGAGATCGCAAATGCCACGTCAAAAGTATAGTAAGTGCTCCTAGCCAAGAACTTGCAACACGCCTTCTGCTGCTTGACCAACTGGCAAAACAGCTCAGCCTGCTCTAGGAGTGCATTGCCCAAGTTTGACAGCTGCCGCTCCGAGTTCCGCAAGTACTTGCTCGTGAAGAGCTGGTATGAGTGGGTACGGGAGATGAGCATAGAGGCCTGATACATCTTTCTCCCAAAAGAGTCCATGGTCCTAGCTTCTCTGCCTGGGGAGCCGTACTCCTGGCTCACCAAGCCTGATTCCCCCTGGATACGATACTGGGTGTCAATCTTCTTGGGGACCACAGGGACAGAGGACACCCAGTTCCAAATGAGGACTGCATTGAGTACCTCGTGGACAGGAGCAGTCACTGCCTCCTTAGGAGGGGAGGTATAGTCCTGGACCTCTAGCATCTTGGCCCTGGGCTCATCCTCAACTTCTACAGGGAGTGGAATGGCCTCAGCTCTCAGGTGGAGACAGTCTCCTCTCAGGTAGTGGGGAGGGCTCAGAAGAGATCCATTAGGACTCACTGGAGGGAAAGTACCTAGGATCCTCTTCCGATTACCATGAATGCTCCTCTTCGGTGTCAGATAGCACCTTCCACAGGGATGTCCAAGACTGGGCCCACCTCGATGTCAAGGAGCCATGTCATCGAGAATGGCATTGAGAATCCGGCTCACATATCGACTCTGGCGACGCTTCCTCCACCGACGTCGAGGGGGTGCCGGCCTGAGTGGCAGTCAATACTGGGGCTAGAAGTGGCGCCAGAGGCCGCACCGTGGGCTGAGGGCCAGGCGAGGCAACAGCAGAAGGTATGGCAGGCACAAGCACCCCTAATACCGACGCACATCGCTGCATGAGGCCATCCAGAAGCTCAGGGAGCAAGGCCCAGATGCACTCAAGAACCACCATCAGGAAGGCTGTGGTGCCGGCTGGGGCGCAGCCTGCAGAAGCGCCAGGGCCAGTGCGGGAGCAGGATCTCGGCTGCTAGGAGGCGCATGCATCGGCACCTTCTGGATGGAGGGGGAGTGGTCCTCCCAGTGTCAACGCTTCTCAGGTGCCAGATTCCCTTGGTGCCCTGGACCTCCCGGCACCACGTGTCGTTGGAGATTGGTGAATGCACATCACCCACGTTCCTCAGGGCCAATGAGGACGTTGAATCCTTCCGTTGCCTTGGGGTTGGGTCCAACGATGGATGGTCCCTGGCGGAGGGGGGGGTCTGCATAGCAGGAGGCCTTGACACACACCCACTCGATGTCTTACTATTCCCAGTGTCTTGGGGTCTTGAAGCAGCCATCCTTACTGTGACTCCTCAATGCCGATGTCGAAGAACCGGGCCGGGCTGCAAAAATATTCTCGCGTTTAGTCTCCCGGGAAACCTGTGTCCTCTTCTTCATACGAAGACAAAGGACACAGTTGGCAGGGCTATGGTCAAGCCCAAGGCACTGAAGACACCAAGAATGGGTGTCGTTTCCAGAGATGATCCGGTTGCACCGGGTACAACACTTGAAGCCACTGGTAGTCTTTGTCAAAATTAAAAGTCGTGATTGTGCCTAAAAAGGGGAAAGGCAAAGAAAAAGAGAGAGACTTGACCAGCAGACCTAAAAACGGCCCACGATGCAAACGAAAGGAAACAAACGCGGAGCAAACAACTAGAGAATAAAAGGAAAAGATATAGATATATTTTTTAAACACAATAAAAAGAAAGCACGCGGGTAAAAACCACCAAAAAGCACTCAAAAAAAGTCACTCTACTGGGCATGTGAGAAGTGAGCAGAAAAAGACAGTAGTTTCTCACGTGGAACAAATTAAACTGAAGCGGCGCGTTCGCATGACAGGCAGGAAGCTGCTTGCGCTCCTGAAAGCTCTAGATTTTTCCTCTGGGAATTTTGCTGAACCAGGCAATGTGGGATGGCATCTACCCACTTGTGAGAAGAAGCAAGCCTGCTTGTCCTCAGAGAATCCAAGATCCCCTTGCTTCTAGACGACCCTACAGCAGGGACACCCCAATCAACATCTGGTATATTAAAATCACTTATCAATAGTATTTCCCCTTTCCTAGCTATCTTGTGAATGTCTTCAATTAAATCTCTGTCCGTTTCTTCCAATTTTGTGGGAAGCCTGTATATCACACTATTGTAAATAATTTTTCCATTCCCTCTTTCCAGATTAACCCCCAGCACTTCTTCCTTCCCCCATATGTCCTGGAAGTCTGTCATTGTAATATTATTGCTAACATATAATGCCACTCCTCCACCCTTTCTTTCCTCAATATTCCTACCCTCTCTTTCCTGAATAGATCTGTAGCCAAGTATAACTATATCCCAATCATAGTTCTCCGTGAATGCCACTAAATCCAAGTCAGCTTCTACCATTACCACCTCCAAAGCCAGAAAATTGTTTCCCATGCTATGGGCACTGGTATACAAGGCTCTCCAGATACTGCTCTTATTTCCCATTTCTATAAAAGTTTAAATATCTTGCATTCCCAAGAGTTGTTAGTGACTTTGGGACAGTTCTCACCCATCCCCATCAAATCTAGTTTAAAGCCCTCTTTAGAGCACACCTTCCCGGACTTAATGTCTGGACAGCAGATGAGTGCGCCTTTGTGGCCCTCAGAAGAGAATCACCAACTATGACTACCTTTCACTTCTTATTGGCCCCCAATCCAGCAGTTTTGGGAGTATTGAGCTTTGTTCCCTCTTGCTCTTGAGATATTTTCAGCTTTTCTGCCTTCAGGGCTGTAAACCAGTTCTTCAGTTCAACAGAAGATGAAGTTGGGGGGTTGCTTTTGCACGATCTGGTGATCTGTATCCAGTTTTGCTCTTTCTGTACAAGATCATCTTTCCCTTTGTTGGAGATACCCAACACCTTGAGATGCATTTCACAGATGCTTCTTGTACTTCTTTCATGAGAGATTCAATGTACATGTATTTAGCAAATAAAGACAGTCCCTTGCCTTGGATCCAGCATTCAGTCTGGACAGAAGCAGAATCTGTAAAGAGAGCAGCAGCTTTGTGGGCTTGATTCTTAGGCATATTTCAACTGTATATGCTTTTTGTACCAGAAGGAAGAGGTCCCAAAGTCCCTGCCGCATTGAGCCTGCCATGAGTGGGAAAAAGTGCGGGGTACAAATAAAAAAAAAAAAAGAATCCTATTTTTGATCCTTTGCCTGTTTTGTAAGTTACAAATTTCATTAAGAAATGGTGATTTTCAAATTACACTGATGTTATCTTTAGAAAACCCAAAGAGTTTGCTGAGGGAAGCTCTAGTCACATACCCAGAGGTGGTGCTAGCCCATTTGTAAAGGGGGGGGGGGGGGTGGAGACAATGGTTCCCATTTCTATAGTGGCCATTCTGTCTGCCTCTCATGAGCTCCACCTTTGGCATTGTACCACCCTGTGAATATTGGCAGAAGCTTTTCAGCTACATGCTCTCCACAAATTCTCAGGAATGTTTGTCCAGGATTTGTAAATGCATACTGTTGCCATGTTATTTCTTTTCATTCAGGTGGATTAACAATGATGTTTTATGACTGATGCCTTGGTTACTTTTTATTTCTAGGGTTTTGTGTTTGTTTGTTTTTTTATAAGTGGTCTTTTGTATAGGGTCCTGCCTTCTTATTTTTTCCTCTGTATCTATTCAGGAGCTTCATTGTAGGTGTGTCCCCTCCAATCTTTCTGTATGCAGGTGCAACATTCTGCACCACTCCCATGTCTCTTGGCTTTTTCCTAAACACAAATAGGAGCTTTTACACCCCCCCCCCCCCCCACATAGTGTACAAGGAAGCTCTGTCTACTGTTAGAGATTAAATCCTTCTTCGCTTCCCTGGGGCTAAATGTAACCCTGTACCACAGTTCTGTTGGTGGCTACATCTCTCCTAACTTTCAAATCAAATCAGACCATTCTGAAAAAAAAAAATCTTTATTACTTCCATATATTTCATAGAATTCAAAATTTGCTCATTCATTGGCACATGTTGCAGAACAGTATAAAATCCAAATGCCATGTGCAAAACAAGACCATGCATGATGCTACGCCCACCCTGTGCTGGAGATCAGGCATAAGTTTCTCCCTGTCCACATCTGATATTCTCACCCAGCCACACCACACAAGGCCCATGCATGGGCCTGAACCCCTGCTAAAAAGTGCAACATTTGCTTTCTTTTAAAAATATTTTTTAAACATCTAGTACAGAAAATGTTAATAAACTTTTGGTTTGTTTCATTAAGGAGAAAAAAAAATCCTATTACATATACCTTCAAAACCAACTTGCATGAAAGGTTTTCCATTTGGGAATGTTTATATATAGCTGTTTGGAAGGTCTGGCCCTCTTCTAACGCCTCCTCTACTGCTTATGACTTCTGTTCAGGAAGGGGGATGAGTGTTTAAGTCACAGTCACTCCATCTTGCAAACAGAACAGGAAGCTCGGTTATATTCTTCCTAGATCTAACATTAGATAGCGTGCATTGTAACACATTTGGCATACTCTCTTTTCCCTGTGCTGTAATTCTTTGAAAATGAGCTCAGATAGAACTTGCAGACTGATCACTCAGCTGCAGTATGGTCCAGCTTTCTTTAAACTGGCCTGTTTACTTTAGTTTGGGGTATTTGAATCTGATGCGAGGGAGTACTTAGACAGCAGGGGTACCTATCCTTTCATGAATAATAGCTGTAGGAATAATTTATATCAGGATTAAGCTGATGGCTCTTTTCTAACCTTTGATTCCTAACAGCAAAAGAACAGGTTTCTAAGTAAAACAAGCCTAGAAGGGCACAATTCTTCTTGTGGCTATAGCTCACTGCTGTGCCCCACCACCTCAAATGTAGAGCTACTCAGTCCAACAGCGGCCTCTGGAGAAGCCACTTAAGTGCTACTCATTTTTATATTCTCACCTCTGGAGTAGCTTGAGCCTAGAATGTTCTTTGCTTAAAGATGCTAAGCTTCAGGAGGGGTTACAGAGCAATGAAATATACCAGAGACTATACCACATCTCTGCTCTCTTTAGGCCCATGCATGAAACCTTACATAGCAACTACAAGATCGAGCATAAGAGAAGTAAAGGTGACTTCTAGAGTTTCAAACCCATTACAAAGTAACTGTGCTCACCTAGACTCTGAAACATGCTTTCCTGCAGTAAGCCATGCTTGAGGCACCAGCATGTCACAGTCAGATGTGGCTACATTAACTTCACAGAAATACGGCTCTAGCATTTGTTAGATGATGAAAAGTGAAGCAAGTTGGCATCTGGCATTGGGGGAGGGGGTATTTATTTCACTATGAAATGTGGGTAAAAGATCTTTGGTGTGATTTACCTCCCTAAGCTATGCTTTGGGCTTCTCCTGCTGCTACTGCCTCATTTGATTAGTGTAGCCTTCTTGTTAAGTTGGTAGCAGCTTTGTAAAGATGATGCTGCTGAATACAGCAGGCAGGGGAGGGGGGATAGAGAAGGGGAAAATGCTTTAAGTGCTATATTTCATGCTCAGCTCAACAATCTCAGTCTAGCCCAATGAGTGTCATTTCTCCCCTCTCCTCCACCCTTGCCAAACAACTGGGGCTTTACAGGCTGCCTTATCTTTTCCAACCATTCCACCAGGCCTACACCCAGGCAGTAACATGGGAAAACAAGAGAAGGTAAAGACCAATGTACCCTGTCAGGGTCTAGCCACCTTAAAACTGACATTCATTAAAAGTGTGTCTTAAATATTCATCCAGATTCATTAGATCTAATCACAGTTGGTGGTGTACTTAAAAGGAACTAGAAAAGGGGGGGGGAGCATTGCATTCATGTTCACACAGACCTTTTTAGGTCTCATGACCTAGAAAGCTAAAATGTTTATCTATGGTTTTCACTTACATTGCAGCACAAGTTAGTCTGCATAAATCCCCCATTTCCCAGCAGCCATTTATTTTCTACAGAGAAGAAAACTAAAAGACTCTGAGAAATGAGGTGCTACATCCCCATTTTGTTAGAAAACACAACATTCTCTCCCCCAATCTTTAAAATACATTTTTTAATACAAATGTCTGTGCAGTTTACTTTAGTGCAAGTTGATGCTCTTGTCCCATGTCACACTTCTACACATTTTGGCTGCAATGTTTTATGAATCTGACCTCTGTATAATAATGCATCCTATGATGTTACACAGAAGTAAGGATGACGCCATTTCCCTCCCTGAGGGAAGCTCCATTCTCAAGGACTAGTGCAGGAACAGAGCTGCTGGGAGTTATGTGAGCTTACAACCTCTCCTCTCATTTTCTACTCCCTGCAGCGGCTTTGAGCAGTTGGAGTTTTTGCTTCCTGATTCCTGCTCCTCAGATACCAGTTCATTTTAGTACTGTAATTCACATTCAGGTCAGGCAGAATGAACCAGGCCTGCCTTTACCTTCCCTAAAGGGGTGACTCCAGTGTCCTGCCCTCTTTGTGACCATTAAAAAAAAAAAAAACCTGCCTCTTTAAAAGAGGCCATTACTCCATTCTCCATCTAAAGGAACATGGCAACCTGAATGGGCCTCGTCCTGTACATAGCATAAACCTCACATTTATTCCACATTCCCTTCCAGCAGTGAGCTGAAAAAAGGCTGAAGCTTGGCTCCATGGCAGAGTGCTGGGGCTACCTTTGCTGCTAGGTGCACATATGCAGCAACAGCTAACAGGCAGCAGAAATAGCTTATTTAAAAATTAAAAGGGGAAGGTAAAATACTCCCGCTATAAAACTTTTCCTTATCAAACATGTTCAGGAAGTCTAAAATGTTATAAAAAGACAGGAAGAAGGGTCCACTAAAAAAGATGAAAATGATTGAGCATATCAAATTCCTTGTGCAGTGCTGTCTTGGACAGGAGGAAGTGTAAACCAGTAGCTTTAGCCTTCTTAAAGGCAAACCATGATTGCTTCCAAGCTGCTTCCCCCTTAGCACCGCCCAAGCAGCAAGCTACAGGGGTGGAGCCTATCACTCAATCTGTGAATCGCTGGCATGCCTTCTTCCAACGACAGGCTGTACACCACATGTCCCGGTTCTCCATGCCATACACCTTCCGGCATTTCTTAGCTTCTCCACGGGGCTTCCTAGAAACAAAGAGTGGTAGTGAATAACTTGAGCAAACTTCATAATGGCCACATGCCTGACTGGGGCTGCTGGCAGGTGAGAGGACACGGAATATACTCTATTTCCCCAATTAATATTCTAGCACAAGTTTTGGGCCTCTACTAAGAGCATAAGAATAGCCATACTGGGTCAGACAAATGGTCCATCTAGCCCAGTATCCTTTTTCCAACAGTAGCCAAGCCAAGTCACAAGTACCTGGCAGAAACCCAAACAATGGCAACTGATCTAATCTTCCATCGTACCTCATAGCTCAGATTTTCATGACATCCCTAATGAATATGCACAAGAGGGGTTTACAAACATACTAACCTCTACTGTATGCAACCCATTCCTGAGAACCTGACCTGTTTGGTCTTCCAGTCCTTGAAGGCTACAAAGGCATAGCTCTTCCTCACTCCCTTCTTTCTACAGGGTGAGGCAAAGAAGTAACCCACCTAAAACTTTTTTGCCAGTTTATTCCGCATTCGCTTTGAATTTTTCAATGAGAAATTTTACATACTTAGTCATCATACTTTTACTATTAAGGAAAAATTAGTTAAATTACTTGATAATTTTCTTTTAGTCCCAAAGGATCAGCCCAGACCACTGGGTTGTGACCATCTGCCAGCAGGTGGAAATGGAGAACTCTGAGTTGTGCCTCAAGCATAGGAGCTTATAGCAACCAAGTCAGTATTGATAAAGCAGTGAAAGAGTGACTTCCAGAGAAAAAAACTCCAGCCTCCAGGTAGAAAAAGTTATGAAATGAAGGCCAAAACTCTTGCCTTAGAAATAACGAAACCTGAAATTACATAGAACCCTGAAAAACCAAAACCATCATAAAAGGGCAGGCTCTGGCCTGATCCTTTTGGACTAAAGGAAAGAAAATTAACAGGTAATTAACTATTTTTTCCTTACATTATATCCTAAGGATCAGTCCAGACAAATGGGATGTACAAAAGCAATCCTTAAGAGAGAAGGGACTGCAATATCCCTGCAGCGAGAACTGTGGTCCTGAAGGAAGTATCTGCTCGAGCAGACACATCCAAATGGTAATGCTTAACAAAGGAATGAGACAGCCACCATGCCACTGACTGACAGATCTCTGCCAACGAAATTGCCCTAGACTCTGCCAAAGAAGTCACCAAAGACCTGGAAGAATGAACCTTGACATGCATGGGAGCAGATCTACCCCTCTGAATGTAAGCTGAAAAAATAGCCTCCTTAAGCCATCAAGCCACTGTCGCTTTGGAGGCCAGCAAACCCTTCCAGGGTCCCACAAAGAGGACAAAGAGATGATCAGACTACCTGAAATCATTGGTAAACGTAAGATATGCATAAGGATGCGCTTCACATCCCACAGTCGCAGGGAAGCGTACTGTGCAGACTAGACATCCCTAGAAAAGAAGGAAGAAACACAGTCAGACATGAAAAGGAGATACAATCTTCGGCAAAAAGGATGTAACTGTATGGAAACCCCCATCAGAAAAGCAGAGAAAGGGATCCCTACGAGAGAGCTTGAAGCTCTGAAACTCTCCATGCCAAGGAAATGGTAACTAGAAATACTGACTTTAAAGTAATATCTTTGATAGCTGCTGAATGAAGGGGCTCAAAGGGGCTGACTGAAGAGCCTTAAGAACTACTTGAAGACTATCAGGGTAAGCAGCCAATCAGGCATTCCTTATCTTGCCTCTTTGATACACCAACGCTGCCACCTGAACCTTGAGTGAATTGAGAGCCAAGCCTTTTTTGAATCCCTCCTGAAGGAAGGATAAAATATGAGACAAGGAAGCACGAAATGGAGAAATTCCATTCTATGCAGACCAGCTCTCAAAAGTTCTCCACACTCTAGCATAAGTGGTGGACTGCTTTCATATTTGCAGCAAAGTAATAACATCATCCATGTAACCTGTATTCCTCAATTGCGCATTCTCAACAGCCAAGCCGTAAGACCAAAGCGGGAGGGATCCTCCATAGTAATGGACCTTGGTGCAATAAGCCCATCTTGGAGGAAGAGTCAACAGAACAGCGATTTGAAGACGGATGAGGTCCACATACCAAGGATGTCTGGGCAAGTCTGGACCTACAAGAATGACCTTCCAGGAGAGACTATGGAGGAAACACGTAAAGGAGGCCATCCGACAGCCAAGGCTGTACCAGTGCATCCATTCCTAAGGAGTTTTCTCCCTGAAGCAGCTGTAGAATCTGTGTACTTGCGCATTGAGTCTGGATGCCATGAGGTCCAGAACAGGAAGACCTCACTGTGTGTAAATGAGGTGAAATGCAGTCTTTGATAGCTGCCAGTTCCCTGGGTCTAGAGACACTCTGAGGAAATCCACTTGCGAGTTCAGTGAACCCGCTATGTGAGACGCTGAAATCACTGGAATTCCGCCCGCTGAAAAAGAAGATACACCTCCTGGGCTAGCGGTACAATCTTTGTTCCACGAACACTGGCCTCCCACGAAGAAGAGGCGCAAAGGCTAGTAGATCTTTCCAGACAGCTCGAAGTTCCAATCTGTTGATGGACCGGGAAGCCTCCACTCTCAACCAGCGGCCCTGTGCAGAGTGGTGGAGATATTGGGCTCCCCACCTGAAGAACCTGGCATCGGAGGTGAGAACACACCAACTGGGAGTCTGTAAGGGCAACCCTGCCTGAGTGTGACCAGGAAGAAGCCACCATGTAAGACTCTGTCTGGACTGAGGCATCCACAGCACCAGCTGGTCGTAAGTCCCCAAGACCGGAGACCATTGGCTCAACAGGGACAACTGTAGGTGGCCACATGTGGAACTTGCTCAAGGCAGAACTCCAAAGTTGCTGCTATAGAACTGAGAACGTGAGCATATTCCCATGCCCACGAGCAGGGAAGGAGAGAGAAGCCTGAGATGTGCTGTTTGAGCTTGAGCAGATGATGCCGAGGCAGGAAAACCTTCCCCCACTGGGTTATTGAAGCACAATCCCAGAAACTCCAAGGGTCTAGGTGGGGATGAGCTGTAATTCACCACCCAACCCAGTGCAGAAAAAAAAAAAGAGACAGGACTGTCTATGTACTGTGAAAGCTCCCTTGATAAGGTGGCGCCCAAATTAGCCAATCGTCTAGGTAAGGATGTACCTGGATCCCTTGCCAACGTCATTAACAGTAAATTGGTACCCTGCTTTGTTGTTGTTTTTCTGTTTTCAAATAATGGCAGTTTTGCAGTGGCAACATTTTTGAATGTATGAAAATCACTGGGTGGTTTTGTGAAAAGGCTGAACAGCTGTGTTTAAAGAATCTCATTCCCCTCAGCACATAATAGTAACAATAAAGCAGTACAATTTCACATTGAAATTGAAAGTGCTTGCTGAGAAAAACAGCAAAAATGTTTAGGGGGTTATTTTTTTTGCCTCACCCTGTATCTATATCATATACTCCTTCCACACTGGATCACAATAGCCAGAAGGACAAAACTTTATTTTACAAAATTTGATTTACTTCACCAAGTAGCTTCAGGCAAATTATATAATTCAATAAACTTAATCAGTTGCTGAGACTAGGAAATCATATATGAACTTAACTAAGCATCTTCAAGGAAAGGGAAATTGCTTACCTGGAATAACGGTTCTCCATAAACAGAAGGGGAATACAGCCACACTTGAAGGTGACAACAGCAGAAAGAGCCTGGTTTGTGCAAAAAGTCTTATCTCAGAGAAATCAGTTTGATGGTTCTGAGCATATGTGAGGGATTCCTCCCCTTTCCCCCTCCCACCCAGTCTATAATAAAGCTAAAGTAATATGACTAACAATTTCTTTTCTTTTCATTGTGGGAATGGTGTGGCTGCATTTCCCTGCTGTGTACAGAGAACCCCTGTTACAGATAAGCAACTTCGTTTTCTCTGGAGACTATGAGGGAAATGCAGCCACATTTGGAGGCAAGTCCTAAGCTGAGGGCCAGTTTAATGTACATATCTTGATGGCTCAAGAGTATTAGAATGGGAAGAGGAAAGAATAATAGATGTCTTAGGGAGCAGAGAGGTTCCAAAGAACTGCTTGCCCAAAAGCAGCACCCTAAGCCGAGGATAGGGTCCCAGCATGTCCTGTGATTGATGTGTTCCTGAGATTTGCTGTTCATAGAGCTTTTGCATGGAGTTGATGCAGGCTTAAACATCCTGGAGAGGGGAGGCCTGCTAGAGTATAGCAACAGGAGATACAATCTGATATCCAGCTTGCTACCCATTCATTTAAAAGCAGGAGCCCCCATATTCTTAGGGTTAAATGTAATTAACAATTGAGAAGTTTTCCATGGAGTGAATCAGATGAAAGCCTCAAACAACTTTGGGCAGAAATTTGAGTTCAGAGAAGTACTCTGTTATAAAACTGGGTAGCAGTGGGCGGGGGGGAATAGTGAACAATGGCTTCCAAGTTCACCTACTTCTTGCTATTATGACTATATAGAAAAATTATTTTCCAACTGAGATGCTTTAGAGATTCAAAAGGTGACAGCATAATCTGAGCTACAACAATGTTGAGGTTCCATCATTGGTGGAACCTCAGGCAGCTTTTTCATGTTAGTAACCCTTGTAGCACTTAGAAATGTTAAGTAGTAGTAGTAGTAGGCTTCTCATGACACACGAAAATAATAAGAATTATAGAAAGGAGTTTGTTTGGATAAGATTATGAAATTGCTGCTAAATGAATTTTGTATTGATGAGGTTTGTACCACTAATGTGACAAATGTAAGAGATGTCTAGGAGTTTTTCTGGAAGGCACAACAGGGTCTCCTCCTCGAGATGGTGCCTGGATGGAAAAAAAAGCATCAATTTCATCTGGTAAGCCTTGTGCATTTGATGGTTTCCTTGATGCTAAATGTTGAAGAGGTGACCTCACCTATTTGTTCAATAACCACTATCCTGTGTGAGAAGCCGGGGTGAGCACCGGGAGACTTAGTAAGTATGGAAACCAGACCATCAAGGAGCTATGAGGAAGACTTCAGCTTTGTCCAAACAAATCTTCTGCAAGACTCTAGACCAATCAGTGGCAATGGGAGGCAAGCGTAGAGCTGGCCTACGTTCCAACTGATGGCAAAAGCAGCCGGCGCCACTCTGTGTGGAGCTGGATGTAAATACATAATTGGGGATTGTCTGGAGAGGCAAAAAGATCTATTGCAGGCATTCCCCAATGGTTGAACAACATTAGCAGGATAGTAACAGTCTAGCATGCATTCGTGGGACTCAAGTTTGTGACACAGTGTATCTGATTTGATGCCCTTAAAGGTAAGTGGCTAGGAGGAATGTATTCAGTTGCAGAGCAAGATCCATATTTTGAGGAGGCATCTCAGCAATATGAAAGCCACACTGAACCAACTTTTTCATGTAAAAGATGGCCAATTGATTGTCTCTCCTGATTACCAGAGTTTGAGACCTACATCCGTGGGGGAAAAAAATTTGTAGAGCATTGTAGACTGATCCAAGTTCCAAAATATTCATATAGAGAGTCTGCTCATATGAATTATACAAGTCTTAGGTTTTCCAGTTGTGCGTATGTGCTCCCCAACCCACTGTGGATGCATCTGTGCTCAGAGTAAGATGAGATAGTTGAGGCTAAAACATCTTACGGTGAGGTTTAGCAAATGGAGCCACCACTGAAGAAAAAAAAGTATACATTCTGTTAGACTGGTATTTTTGTTTTTGTTGTTGAGCAATTGAAGGTGCTGATTCCAATGGGATACCTACTGAAGCAGATGCATGTGCATCCTAGCTAGCGGTACTATATGCACAGCTGCTGCCATATGGCCCAGAAGTTGAAGGAATTTGTGAGCTGTCGTGGAGTGGACTCAAGCCATTTTTATAGTTAGTAACTGAAGGATTTGACCATCTTCTGGTAGAAAAACCCTTGCTACAGTTGTGTCTGAGTGGAGGAGTAGCCTAGTGGTTAGTGCAGTGGACTTTGATCCTGGGTAACTGAGTTCAATTTCCACTGCAGCTCCTTGTGACTCTGGGCAAGTCACTTAACTCTCCATTGCCCTTGGTACAAAATAAGTACCTGATATGTAAACCGCTTTGAATGTAGTTGCAAAAACCTCAGAAAGGCGGTATATCAAGTCCCATTTCCCTTCCCTATTCCTATAAACTGCAGAGCTTTTGTGCGGGTGAGTGGATTTTTCTACATTAATGAGAAATCCTGGCGTTTGAAGGGTAGAGATACAAAATGATCTGCCTGTGCTTGAGAGGGAGCAGAAATGAGCCAATCATTGAGATACAGGAATACATAATAGCCTGTGGCAGCAATTACTAGACACTTTGTGAAAACTCAGGGAGCAGATGAGAGTCCAAAAGGGAGGACTTTGTACTAGAAATGATGAAGAAAGGTGAACCTGAGGTACTGCCAATGATCTGGGTGAATTGGAATGTAGGTGTAGGCATCCTTTATTACTAAAGCAGAAAGACCATCATCTTGATTAGAAGTGGTACAATACTAGTTAAGGAGTTCATCTTGAATTTCTCTTTTTTGATTAATCTGTTTAGATTGTGTAGCTCCAAAATGGAACGTAGTCCTCCTTATTGCTTAGGAATAAGGAAAAACTTGGAATAAAATTCCTTGTTTTGAAGAAAAGGGGGAAGTACTTTGATTGTACTTGCTTGCAGAAGAGATTTTATTTCTTCTGACAGGATGGCAACATGGTCTGGAGGAACTGAATTCCTGGATGGGGTTTCTTAGGAGGTTTGCTAAGAAAATGTAAATGGTATCTGTATAAAGTTATGTGAAAGGACCCAGCGATCTGTGGCGATTGCTTGCCATTGACTGAAAAAAATACTGGAACCTTCCACCCACACACACGGAATCAAAAAGCCATTAAGAGATAGCCTCTAGCAAGCACTGTAGGACCTGGTCACTTGCCTGGCTGGTGTGAAGGTGGCAGACCTCACACCTCACCTAAATAAGATTTTAGATAGTGCTGGGGAGGAACTGGATGTCTTGGTACATGTGGGTACCAATGACATAGGAAAATGTGGGAGAGAGGTTCTGGAAGCCAAATTCAGGCTCTTAGGTAGAAAGCTCAAATCCAGAACCTCTAGGGTAGCATTTTCTGAAGTGCTACCCGTTCCGCCTGGCCAGGATGAACACACGGATGTAGAAATGTTAAAGAAAATTAAGGACGCTAACAAAGTGGGCAACACAATAATAATGGGTCATTTCAATTACCCCGATATTGACTGGGTAAATGTAACATCAGGGCATGCTAGGGAGGTAAATGGTGATGTGGCCGCTTGATAACAGTGATCATAACATGATCATATTTGATATTCGCTTTGGAGTAAGTATACGTAGAAAATCGAATATGGTAGCGTTTAACTTTCCAAAAGGAGACTATGATAAAATGAGAAGAATAGTGAAGAAAAAAAAAAATTCAGAGGAGCGGCTGCGAGGGTCAAAAATTTACATCAATGTGGATGATGTTCAAAAATACCATCCTGGAAGCCCAGGCCAAATATATTCCGCATATTAAGGATGGAAGACCAAATGACAGCCGGCGGTTAAAAAGTGTGGTGAAGGAAGCTATTAGATATAAAAGAAAATCCTTCAGAAAATGGAAGAAGGAATCGACTGAAAATAATAAGAAACAGCATAAGGAATGTCAAGTCAAATGCAAAGCGCTGATAAGGCAAAGAGGGACTCTGAAAAAAAGATTGCGTTGGAGGCAAAAACACGTAGTAAATTTTTGTTACGTATATTAAAAGCAGGAAGTCAGCAAAAGAATCGGTTGGACCGCTAGATGACCGAAGGGTAAAAGGGGCAATCAGGGAAGACAAAGCCATAGCGAAGAGATTAAATGAATTTTTTGCTTCAGTCTTCACTGAGGAAGATTTGGGAGAGATACTGGTGCCAGAAATGGTATTCAAAGCTGATGAGTCAGAGAAACTGAATGAAATCTCTATAAACCTGGAGGATGTAATGGGGCAATTTGACAAATTGAAGAGTAGCAAATGTCTTGGACCCGATGGTATTCATCCCAGAGTAGATAGAATTGAAAAATAAACTTGCAGAACTATTGTTTGTAATATGTAATTTATCTTTAAAATCAAGGGTGGCCAATGTTAACGCCAATTTTTAAAAAAGGTTCCAGAGGAGATCTGGGAAATTATAGATAGGTGAGCCTGATGTGGTTGCCAGGCAAAATGGTAGAGACTATTATAAAGAACAAAATTACAGAGCATATTCAAAAGCATGGATTAATGAGACAAAGCCAGCATGGATTTAGTGAAGGGAAATTTTGACTCACCAATCTATTACATTTCTTTGAAGGTGTGAACAAACGTGGATAAAGGTGAGTCGGTTGATATCATGTATCTGCATTTTCAAAAAGCATTTGACAAAGTACCCTATGAAAGACTCCAGAGGAAATTAGAGAGTCACTAGTAAAAAAAGGCCCGTTTCTGTCAGAAATGAAACGGGTGCTAGCAAGGTTTTCCTCGGAGTGTATGTTTGAGAGAGAGAGAGAGAGAGAGAGAGTGTGTGTGAGAGATGGAGAGTGTGATAGACAGAGAGTGAGTAAGTGAGTGTGTGCCCCCTCCCCCCTCCCTTTATGGTCTCAGGGCCCCCCTCACCCCCTCCCTCCAGCAACCCTCCTCTCCCCCTGCCCCCCCTGCAGCCACCCATGTCCAGCGACCCTCTTCTCCCCTGCCCCCCCTCCAGCCACCCAGGGTGACGACACTCACAGCTGATTCCCAGGCAGGGGGAGGAGTAGGGAAACACGCGGAGCAAGTGGCAGGGAGCGGCGCATCAAACAATGACCCTTCTCTCCCTTGCCCCCCCCCTCCAGCCACCCATGTCTTGTGACCCTCCTCTCCCCCTGGCCCCCCCTGCAGCCACCCATGTCCAGCGACCCTACTCCCCCCCTGCCCCCCCCCTCCAGCCACCCATGTCCAGCGACCCTGCTCTCTCACCTGCCCCTCCTTCATCCACCCAGGTTGTGTAACCAATTCTTTGGGGCTGGCAGGAAAGATCCCCGGTCCTGCCTGCCCGCTGCTGGCGCTGCTGCTGATGCTCCCCCCGCTGCCAGATCGCTGTTCAAAATGGCCACCGAGACTTCCAATGGCGGACTCGCGAGACTTCTGCTGAAGTCTTGGAGGCCGCCCTTGTAAGTATCGGCAGCCATTTTGAACAGCGATCCAGCAGCAGGGGAGCGTCAGCGCCAGCAACGGGCAGGCAGGACCGGGGATCTTTCCTGCCTGTCCCGAAGAATTGGTTACACAACTTGGGTGGATGAAGGAGGGGCAGGTGAGAGAGCAGGGTCGTTAGACATGGGTGGCTAGAAGGGGGCAGGGGGAGAGTAGGGTCGCTGGACATGGGTGGCTGCAGGGGGAGCAGGAGAGAGGAAGGTCGTTGTTTGATGCGCCGCTCCCTGCCACTTGCTCTGCGTGTTTCCCTACTCCTCCCCCTGCCTGGGAATCAGCTGTGAGTGACGTCAGCCTGGCTACGGAGCCTAGCTCAGCAACTCTGAAGGAGCCACAGACACAGGCAGACACATTAGAACACTGGTGGTGAGAATTATTATATAGGATGGGATAGGAGGTAGTATCCTATTGTGGATTAAAAACTGATTAAAAGATAGAAAACAGAGAGTAGGGTTAAATGGTCAGTATTCTCAATGGAGAAGGTTAGATAGTGGGGTTCCTCAGGGGTCTGTGCTGGGACCGCTGCTTTATAACACATTTACAAATGATTTAGAGATGGGAGTAACTAGTGAGGTACTTACATTTGCTGACGGGACAAAGTTATTCAAAGTTGTTAAATCGCGAGAGGATTGTGAAAAATTACAAGAGGACCTTATGAGACTGGGCTTATGAACCTCTGATCTGAGGTCTGCCACTGCTGCTTGAATGTACTTATGAACTGCCAAGATCTCCTCTTTGTACACCTGAAACCAGTATGCCACATCATTCCTCGTTACTTCTCCATCGTTGCCTGCAAGCACCCCATAGTAACAGAGTGAGTGACAGCAGATAAAGACCTGAATGGTCCATCCAGTCTGCCCAACAGTTGCACTCATTATCAATTCAAGATTTAAATCAACAGTGAAATATTACTTGATCATGGTCTCTCTCTGGTGTTTCTGGGACATAAACCATAGAAGTCTACCCGGCTCTGTCCTTGTGTTCTAACTACTGGATTTGCCGTCAAAGCCAACTCCAGCCTATCGAAATCAGTCTTGTCATTTGCGGTCAAAGACCACAAAAGTCTGCCCGGCACTGTCCTCGTGTTCCAAACCAGTGGAGGTTCCATCGAAGCTCCCTAGCCCATCCTAAACTGGATCACCATATGTGGGATTTAGACAGTACAAGCCAGCCCGGCGCTGGCCTTAATTGGTGCAGCCAGAATTGCCATCTAATCACCATTTGACATGCAAACACAGTTTTCTTTTTTTTTTAATATAATTCATTTTCTAATTGGAGAGCCTCTGTTCATCCCACACCTTTTTGAATTCTGCCACAGGTTTTTTTCCCTACCACCTTCCTCGGGAAGTCATTCTAGGCATCCACCACCCTCTCCGTGGAAAAGAATTTTCTGATATTTGCTCCTAATTCTACCACCTCACAACCTCAATTTATGTCCTCTGGTTTTACCCCTTTCTCGTCTCTGGAAATATTTCTATATTAATACCTTTCAAGTATTTAAATGTCTGTATCATATCTCCCCTGTCCCTCCTCTTCTCTAGGATATACATATTCAGGTCTTCCAGTCTCTTCTCCTTTGGCACAAGCCCCATATCATTCTTGTCACCTTCCTCTGGACCGCTTCAAGTCTTCTTAAGATATGGCCTTCAAAACTAACACAGTACTCCAGGTGGGCCTCACCAATGACTTGTACAGAGGCAACAATAGCACCTCTCTTTGCAGGTTACACCTCTCTCTATTCAGCTTAGCATCCTTCTGGCTACGGCCACCGCCTGGTCCACACTGTTTCATTGCCTTCAGATCTTCAGATACTGTCACCCCAAGATCCCTGTTCCTGTCTGTGCAGATCAGCCTCTCACCACCTAGCATATGTTTGACTTCCTCTGACTCTGATATCTCTAGTGCAGTTTACTTCAGTCCATTGGCCTCCTTGAGTGTTGCGGTGTGTCAGTAGTCACTGCCAGTAGATGTGTATTGGAACTTTTCAAGTTTCTTGCGCGTGTACATTGCTCTAAGAAGGCTCAAACTGTGTGCCAACGCTCCAAATTCCGAAAAGGGATGTGAAGGTAAGTACTCTTAGCAATGTCTCCAGAGCACTGCTCCTAAGCATCTATCTCTTAGGGATTGATGTTACTTCCTCCTCATCTGAAGAGTTTAGCAATTTTCTGGACAAATTCTGGATGAAGTGCTTTCCCTAACCTTCTCTTAAAACCTGGGTAACAAGAAACAGTTTAGATTCATCCTGTAGTCATGTACTGCTACAAAAGAAGTGATAGCGCTCCAAATACATGACTTGCAGGAACTGCAGCTCTCCATATGGAAGAAGTGTCAGAAGCAGCTTTAAAAAAGAGCAGCACTTGGTTGTAGGTTTGTGGTTCTCTAGGTAAAGACGACAAAATTTTAGACTCCATGGGAGCTTCAGATGCTTCACTCAGTATACAGTTTTATACAACTATCAGTTCTATAGCATCCTTCCATTTGGCACAGACATATAGGTTATGCACTCCCACCAGCAAAATGGAGACAGAGAACTACGACTTCCTAAGTAGACCTATAAGTGACCTGTGCAGTCCCCCTAGAGTCAGTCTGCTCTCAGTCTCCAGCAGATGGTGGACGTGGTAAGCCTCTACAGTGCCTGGTTTGGATGGCCTTGTGGGGGGGAGCGGTAGTCTCCATAGTACAGTTGATTATCTGGCTTCACATTAAAACAAAAAAAGTACATTTTAAAGGGTATTTGGTGTGAGCTCATTTGGTTTTCCCTGTGTGTGGCTAGACTTGTGCTGCTGGATAGATGTGGGGGTCCAAGGGGGTGTCTACATCCTCAAGCTTTTAAACATGGGTGCGCAGTCCCTCCCTCTTCCTCCCCTGGTTTGTGTTGGAGCCTCAACTGACCCTCTGTGCTTCAGGCAGTCAGGACTGCCCTTAAAAAAAAAAAAAAAAAAAAAACAGTAGAGTGAGGTGAGAGTTTAGCAGCAACCTACTCCTCGCAGCCTTCCTTACCAGGTTGGGTTTTCTGTATAGAGAGGCAGTTGCAAGTGCCTCCAGGGTTTCTGTGAGAGAGGTCCCATGTGTGTGTTGGAGGCCAGCGAGTGCTGTGCTGTTATGGCATGATGAGTATGAGAAAGTTAAAATGTGTGGCTGCTCACGAAGAAAAGGCTGGATTTAGTTGGGCACTAAGTTTTGCACCAACCGCAGCGGGGGGTGATAAGCAAATAAAATGTTCAGTATTATTAGGAAAAGAAAGGAAAACAAAAATGAGGACGTTATAATGGCCTTTGTATTGCTCCATGGTGCAACCGCACCTCGAATATTGTGCTCGATTCTGGTCACCGGCATCTCAAAAAGATATAGTGTGAATTAGAAAAATTACAGAGAAGGGTGACAAAAATGATAAAGGGGTTGGGACGACTTCCCTATGAAGAAAGGCTGAAGCGTCTAGGGCTCTTCAGCTTGGAGAAGAGACAGTTGAGGGAGGTATGATAGAGGGTGGAGTTGGATTCTAGACCCCAAACTGATTCTGCATCACTGTCTGCCTGAACTGTCGCATCGGGTATCCTGCTCAAGACAGTAGTGTGATGTGAACGTGTGGACTGAAGACCACGTCTCGGACTTGCAAATTTCTTCAATGGAGGCTGACCTCAAATGGGTTACCAACGCGGCCATGGCTCTGACATTGTGATCCGTGACATGACCCTCCAAAAGCCAGCCCAGCCCTGACTGGGCATATGTGAAGGAAATGCAATCTGCCAGCCAAATTGAAATGGTGTGTTAACGATGGCAACCCTCATCGTCGAGATAAGGGAACACATGCACTCCCAGCTGCGTAGCGACGCTGCGACTACCGCCAGGCACTTTGTGAATGGGCACAGACGCCAGACCAAAAGGCAGCACACAGTACTGAAAGTGCCGAGTTCTCAGCCGAAATCGAAGATACTTCCTGTGAGCTGGAAGTATCGAGATATGTGTATAAGCATCCTTTAAGGCAGAGAGCATAGCCATCGTTCTCTTGAATCATGGGAAGAAGGGTGCCCAGAGAAACCATCCTGAACTTTTCCTCGAACCAGAAAATTTGTTCAGGCCCCTTAGGTCTAAGATGGGACGCATCCCCCCTGTCTTTTCTGCACAAGGAAGTACCTGGAATAGAATCCCATCCCTTCTTCCCCTGGTGGAACGGGTTTGACCGCACTGGCCTTAGAAGGATGGAGAGTTCCTCTGCAAGTACCTGCTTGTGCTGGGAACTGTGAAAATGAGCTCCCGGTGGGCAATCTGGAGGCTTGGATTCCAGATTGAGGGTATATCCTAACCGGACTATTTGAAGAACTCACCGATCGGAGGCTATGATAGGCCACCTTAGGTGAAAAAACATCAACCTCCCCCCAACCGGCAAGTGTCTGGTACGGACACTTTTATTGAGGCTATGCTGAACTGGAGCCGGTCAAAAGCCCATCCCTTGCTTTTGCTGGGGAGCAGAATGGGCCTTAGTCGCACACTGTTGACGAGAACGAGCGCGCTGGGTTGAGCCTGGACAGGCTGCCAAGAAACAGAGTGTACCTACGCCTAGAATAGGTATAGGGAGCACTCCTCCTCCCACCAGACTCGATGGGTCATATGGCCTTTATCTGCCATCATGTTTCTATGATATCTAGGTATCATGTTGCCTTTGAATCTCTCCGCACTCTATCAGCTGAATGTGGATAAATTTATTGCAGGAGACTAAACATCAATTGATTGTTGGGAGTCATCTACCACTATCCTTTTTAGGGAGAGTTAGAGTTTTTCAAATGATTATTTTCCCCCGTTGGTTGTACATGCTAAAAACATTCCCATTACAGCTTTTGGGTAGGGATACAAGGGCTCTGTGGTGTTTAGTGGGGAAGTTTTGTTGGGGGGGAAGCTAAAATGAGACAGGCTTATATATCAGGTAACTGGGGTCAGTGGAAGTCTGCGATTACCAGATCTAAAGTAATATAATTTGACTTGTTTGTTGAGACACTTTTGCAATTGGTTGTTGGAGACTAGTGAGTTTATGGATGTAAGCTTTGAAAGAGCTTATTCTTGGCTCTTGTACGTACTTTATTTACTCCATGCGCGAGCTTCCAGTTTCTTTGAGAGTTTTAGGATAGAGTTCTTTTGAGGCCTTTGCACTTTTCCTAAAGAGCTCTTTTACGGTTACAGGGGCAATGGCCCCAGAACAGCACCCTGCTTCCCACAGTAGGTAACGTGGCATTTCAGCATTGAAATAGTTTGGGTATCTCGCATATTGAACATTTATTGAGGGAAGATGGTTCACCTCTATCCTTAGAGGAGAGGCAACAGAGTGGCTATGCAGTCTGCGGATAGCTTTGCTTACTTACAATTAAGTCATTATATCACTTCGTTGGATGCATGGGGATAGGCTACGTGTTTGGGTAACACCTTTTACAGGGGGACGCGTTAGGTCATGCTTTTTGGGTGATCTCGGCCCGAGGGGGGCTTCACAAAACTCCTGAGTCGTGCCCAACTGGATAAGCATTACGAAGTGTTAAGATTGAGTTGGAGTGGGGGACCTTGCTTTTAATTACGGCTATCCCAGGGATGGTGCACAGCACTGAATTACTGAAGTGTACTGTCTCAAAGACAAGCTTGATGTGCCGGTTGTACCAGTGCTCCCCACTGTTAAAGTGTCATGCCCCAGCAGCTACTTTATATCATGCGCTGGGGAGCTGTAGGAAGACAAGGGGGGTTGGGGGGCAGTTTGCCATTATTTGCAACAGATTTTGGGGTCCCCTGTCAAATTGTCAAGTGTGGGGGTTATAACGACTCCAGCTGCTATGGGGTTAGGGGTAGGGGAGCAAAGCTGTTCCTGGGTAAAAAGTGTATTCTTAATCACTGGCTTCAGATTCAGCCCCCTTCCTTTTGTATTGAAGGAACAGACTCCATGCATTGATGCTCTGGGAATCATATGGGGCCCGTTATCCTAAATGACCAAAGATTTTTCTATGTGGGAGATATACCTTCAGGCCATAGTCGATATTCAATGGATTTCAGGCAGCACTTTCGACTAGTCAGTATTCTAGTGGGGCTTGGGGAGGGTTAGGGGAAGGTACGGACCAGTGTGTGGTATGTAAGTTTGGAAACTATTGGATTATAAGAGTCAAGGTCCTGTAGTCGTTTATCTTTGTACTCTTTTTGTGTAGTTCACATTGGATGGAGAGAGAGGATTTGTAAGGGGATGTAAGTTACTTTTTAACACTATTGAGCCTCATTGTCTTTTGATTATTTTGAATTTAATTCAATTAAAAGATTTATATAAAATGGTAGCATCCTGAACAAATCTCTTTAATAGCTATATGACAGAAGAGGCAGAAAGGGGGCTCTGCAGCATATGCTGGAGCAAGGGGAGGCATAGAAGGATGGTTTTTGCTTCTGCTGTTTAGCTGGTCAGACCTGAATTTTTTTTTTTTTTTTTTTTGGGGGGGGGGGCTGATTTTTCCTTATGAGATTTAGAGAAGATCATCTCTTTCCCATTATCAGTACAGGTCCCTGATTTGAAGGAAATGTGTTTCTTCTTCTCCTTATGTTTAACCCCCAGAGCACTTAGTGACCTCCTGAGGAGAATGCTCTGTGGAGACTGGACCCTCCCCCTCCTCACGCAAGACTTGTGCTTGCTGTACAGCTATTAATCAACTTTGCTAGTGCCACGCTGAGAGGAATGCTATTGGGGTGGGAGGGATGAAGAGGAAGCACTGTGGTGACAAGGCTGGCAGAGGTGCAGACATGCTCAGAAAAGCAGAAGAGCAAACATGAAAGTAAAACACAGAATAGAGTCCTGATTAATGCCCAAACTGAGTAAAGCTAAAAAGTTAAAATAATTTGCTGCAAAAAATACTCAACTGAAAAGAACCAAAGCTGCGCTTAAGATAGATATGAGTCAGTGGCATAGCAAGGGGGGCTGCCACTCAGGGCGGTTCACTGTTGCACCCCCCCTGGGTGCAGGCACGATGACATCCCCCCCCCCCACCCTTGGCGGAAATAGGAAGTTGCGTCAGCGAAGGGCGGGACAGAGTGAGGGAAGGCCCAATGAGATGATCCACACTTCTTTTACATGCAGGCGCGAGGCACTGTGCCTCGCCACGGCTTTCCGAGATTTCTTTAAAGGTAGGGTGCGGGAGCTGGTTGACGGAGCTGAGAGTAGGCACTGGGCCTGGGGGGTTGATACGCCGAGGGGGGGTGTCATCGTGCTGCACCCGGGGGGAGGGGGGGGGAAGCTGGCAGGGAGCATCCCCCTTGAGCTGACACCCGGGGCGGACCCGCCCCCCCCCCCCCCCCTTGCTACGCCACTGATAAGAGTAAGGGGGAGGAGGACAGCAAGGCAGCACAGAAACTGATTTCTTTTTATGCTAGGAGAGTTTTTTCACCCACACTGTGCTGTCTGCTGACATCACCTTCAAGTGTCCCTGGGTTCCCCTGCATAGTCTTAGGAGAAAATTCCATAAAACCAAAGCAAAGAATACAAAATAGCTGTTTACACATCCTAATCCTACATAGGTATAAAGTTCTAGCAGCTGCACTGATCTACATTTTCATTAGCATAACCTGCAGTGTGATGAACAAATGCCATACCCTGCCAACAGTGCATAATTTGTAGCTCCAGACTGAGGATCTAGTGCTGGAACAGCAGTCTGAGCCAGTCTCTGAAGTCTACAGCTATACATCTACTTACGACCAGCAGCTACAGGATTATTCACTCCTGGCTGGCACTTGAACTTGTGTACGCACCTGGTCCCTAAGCTGGCTTTGGCAGCAGAGATCATTGTTGAAGTTTTGATGACAGCTGAATGGGCAATCTGGGGCAGTTTCTCTCCAGTACCCACCGTACGAATCTGAGCCAGGCAGCCCCTGCATGAAACACATACTGTAAAATACAAGCTGCAGCCACATGCTTAGAACAAAGAACTACTTCTCCCCAATGCCCCTTCTCTCTCCCACTTAACCCCCAACCCTGTAAGTCTAGCTCTAGCCATCCTACTGCTAGGGTCAGCTTGTAAGTGGAGCTCTTGAGGGTCAGGGCAGAGATAGCCATGCAGGCTTGATCAGTGCATCCAACAATTAGAACTAATTTCATTCTAAAAATGATGCATCCATAACACAAGCCAATAAACTGTTGCAGGATACTCACTGGAGAACTCTTGAAGAGAAGGGGAGGTGGTTGCCAGGAGAAGCTGAAACTGGAACCAGCGCAAATACTGATGGGGGAGAGGGCCTGTAGTAGAACCAAAGTCCATCAATGCAGGAGATGATGTGGATGTATATTCTGTAACACATCAGCACTTTACAGCAACAATGACAGGATATTGGTTCACATCTCCATGCTCACCTGATAGGCATGGTCACTGTGGACATGGCACAATGTGGTTGGTGCCGAATGGCTAAGCGAGACACCAAGGCACCTCTGGAGTCTCAGCTGGCAGCTGGGTCCCCTGGGTCTCTGGGAGAGGGAATGCTGGGGGTGCAGAGGCAGTGGGAGACATGGGTGCCAGGCTGGAAAGGACCGTCTGTCAGCGAATCCACATTTATGTCAATCTCTGTGTAATAGAAGTCTTCTTCTCCATCACTTTGATCGAGATCTGCCTTCCGGCTACAACACAGACCAAAGTCAGTTAACTCAGTAAGGAATGGCTGCCTTGCATCCTGTTTTTCTTTTGAATCATCCCTTGTCACCAGCACAACCCCCCTCCCAAATCCTCATTTCTGCCACCACCTCTTATCCAATCTTCAACCAATGAAAGTCTCTTGCACCGTGCCTACTTCTTGGAATATCCCCACCTTTTCTCCACAGTTCACAGATCTAGGTATTCCCCTCCTCTTGATATGAAGGAACCTACCCCAAATGCAGAGCTCGAATGTGCTTCTGAATGCCTGTTGAAGTACTTAGAACCTTTCCACAATTCTTCAAAGACACTTGAACATCACCTTCACTGAATTCTAGAGAAACATTACAGACAATTATCATTCATAGATACCCCTTTTCCTTTTCCTTCTCTTCTCCCCTCCCCCATGGAACAGTTCACATTAATCTCCCACTACCATTCTCCAAGCACCTCTCTTACCCTTCTGTGCAGCTGATACAGGACCTTCTTTTGCCTGTTGTACAATCTCCCTAGGGATGTTCTGGATCTAAAAAAAAAAAACATCTTAACAGTAGGGATCCTCTACCTTTCTCTTCCGTGGAATATGGTCACCAAATAGAAACTGAGTGGCTTCGGTATCCTCAATGCCTTCATCACTTTGGGCAGTTAACAGGAAGGTCTTGCCAGCCTCTATAGAAAGGGGTGGTGATGGTGTGGAAGGGACAGAATGGTCACTGGGCAAATCCCAGTTCCAGTCTCCACTGTTTGTACTGCTGCTGTAGCTGGATGACATCACAGCAACTTCCTTCCAATTTTCACCACAGGGATCTATGGAAAGAAGTCAAGCAATCTCCATAACTGAGCATTAATTCTTCAGAAAGTGCACAATAGGGAAAGAGGCGTGCTGCTAAGAGCAAGATACACTACTACACAAAAAATGGACATCTATATATATAAAAGGCACCCCAACGGTCTATGAAGCCTCCAGCCGGAAGTGTGAAGCGCCAGAGATATCCGGTTTCCCATGAGTGAAGGAAAACAGCACAGCACGAAATCCCTCTCTAACAGTGAAGGACTCAGAGGGGGGAGGGGAGAGAGACGCCCTCACTCTCTCGGTAATACAAACACAGCACAGCAGGCAACGTAACACTGAAGGACTGGACTCGGTCCGGAGGGGGGAGGGGGAGAGAGAGAGAGGGCAGAGGCAGGGACACTCCCACATGCACACTCTGAAGAAAACCTTGCTAGCCCCCGTTTTATTTGCATCAGAAACGGGGCTTTTTTACTAGTAGTAAATATTACCTGCAGAACACTGGAGGACAGTCTTATTACTTATACTGCAGAGGTCTAAGCACAAACATTAAGAGGAATGGGTTATTAATACTGCAGCGCAAGTGGAAGCAGTCTGACTCAAAACCACAGGACTGGTGGACAGGCTGGTTAGGACTGCAGCTGCCATGACTTCATCAATACCAGCCTTTTCTGAGAGTTTCCTAAGAACAAGAGAAGTGAGCGTGTCACTTACAAGGACCCCCACGAATAATGGACTAAGCCCTCAGCCAAAATAAAAAAAAATTAGGTCTTACCTGATAATTTCCTTTCCATTAGTCCAACAGATCAATCCAGAGACTTGTGGGGTTTATGTCCATCTACCAGCAAGTGGAGACAGAGAGAACGCCAGAGCTCTGCCATATAACCTCCTGTGCAGTAGTCTCACTTCCAGCATTTCCAATAGCAAAGCAGCAAGATGGAAGAGGCAATCTCCGGTCTCTCAAAAGAACAGGAAACCAAGAGGACTCCTAAAGGGAACAGCCCTCTTCATATGATCTCTCTCGTTTAGTTATTCATCTATTCATCATTTTTTTTTTTTTTTGAAACAGTATCTGTAAACAACCCTCAGCCACCAACTACAGAAAGAACCAAGACCTATATATAACAGAAAAATCAGAAAATCTGGGTAGGCCTTTGGATTGATCTGTTGGGACTAATGAAAAAAAAAAAAAACATGCAAGAACTAATTTTTCCTTCCAATGTCATTCCACAGATCAATCCAGAGACTTGTGGGATGTA
This sequence comes from Microcaecilia unicolor, assembly GCF_901765095.1. Taxonomy (NCBI): domain Eukaryota; kingdom Metazoa; phylum Chordata; class Amphibia; order Gymnophiona; family Siphonopidae; genus Microcaecilia; species Microcaecilia unicolor. The sequence continues at coordinate 195,012,497 of NC_044038.1, read as the reverse complement.
ACAAAGCATTCCTCAATTAGGGCGGGACCTGGCGATCCCTGCCACAAGGACTGAGGCCCCGAAGACTGAATTACTGCAGGCCAACACATTCAAACTGTAATGTTCAAAAAGGTGCGTCGCTGACTTGCATATTTCATCAATACAGAGAGACTGCAATCTCCGCAAAGGAGGTGGATTGTGCTCTGGTGGAATAAGCTTTAAGATCCAAAGGAGGAGACTTACTGCCAACAAATACGCTGGGGAGACGGTCTCTCTTTCAGTCACCTCGCAATGGTAGCCTTAGATGCTTAGGTCGCCTTTCTTGTGACCCGCAAGCAGAAAAAAAGATGGTCTGAACACCGAAACTCATTAGTGACCGACAAGAATCCTACGAAATCCAGGCACCCACCGAAGGGGAACAATACTCCTCCGGATAATCCCTCCTGGCAGAAAGAGGGCAGCAAATGAGCTAGTTCAAATGGAAGGCGGAAACCACCTTAGGCAAGCTAGAAAGAACCATCCAGACAGTGAACCGCACTTCAGTAAAGTGCAGGAACAGGTCCCTGCACGAAAGGGCCTGCAACTCCAAAACCTGTCTGTCTCACCGAAGTAATCTCTACCAAAAAAAAAAAAACACACACACACAAAAAAAACACCACACAATTCAGGGCAAGACCTTTGACAAAGAGACCACCCAGGAGGCTCAGAGGCCTCTGGAGGGCCCGATGAACAAGGTTAAGATTCCATGACATGCAAATGGTCCGCCTGGGAGGACACAAGTGATTGAACCTGCAAGGAAAATCGGGCCACATCCGGATGCACAGTCAGTAACAACCGTTGAATCCCAGCCATGAAAGCAGACCAGCGCCACCCCTTGAACCTTCAGTGAACTTAAGGATAAGCCCCTTCTTCAGACCATCCTGCAAAAAGGCAACATATGAGCCAAGGAAGCTTTATTTCAAACAATACTCCTGGAGGAGCACAGTGATTCAAAGGTACTCCACACCCTCACATAGACTACAGAGGTTGACCTCTTCTGGCTCGGAGCAGCATAGCAATCATATCCTCTGGATAACTTTTTCTTCCTTAATCCTGACTTCTCTTGAGGGGGAGGGGCGGGGCAGGCTGAAGCTGGAGAGAAGTGCTGGACCTGGAGGAGGGGTGCAGGCTATAAAAACAAGTGGAGAGGGATCTTCCATGAGCACTGGCCCAAGCCAGGAGACCCCACTGAGATGACAACCAAACTGGATCATCGATGAGCAGTCTGACCAGTCTGCATACCATGGTCTTCTGGGCCAGTCTGGTGCCACCAGAATCACTGGGCCTGGATGCCACACAAACCATCTAAGAACTCTGCTGATCACTGGCCAAGGAGAGAAGACATACAGGAAAACCCAAGGCTAAAAAAGAGCACCAATGGCCTCTGAGTCAAGCTCCTTCCTCCTGCTGAAGAGCCAAGGCACATGACATTGCCCTTCATGACCACAAGATCCAGCCTGGCCCCATCTGGCCGAGATCACCCGAAAAGCTTCAGGAGCGTTCCTACTCACCAGGATCCAGTAGGTTCCAGCTAAGGAAATCCACATGAGCATTCAGTTCCCCCGCAATGTGTGCCGCTGAGAGCAAGGAAAGATGAGACTGCCACTAACAACAGAAGGCTGGCTTCCCTCGCCAAGGCGGTGATCTTCCTTCCCCCCTTGCCTGTTGATGTAAGCCACAGCCAACGCATTGTCTGAAAAAACACTAACTGCTGTTCCCTGGACCAGGGGCAAAAACTCCTGCAAGGCATTCCACACTGCGCTCAACTCCAGACGTTGATAGGCCACAGTGCTTCCTCCTGGGACCAAAAACACTGGGTCATCATCCAGTCCAGACAGTGGGCTCCCCACCTGGAGGGACTGGAATCAGTTGTCACAACCACCCAATCCAGTGTGGCCAGGGAAGCTCCTTTCCCCAGGTTGACAGGGCCTGAGATACCAATGAGTGCTGAATTAGGCCTGGGCAGTCCACGGTAGCTGGACTTGATAGTCTGCAGACACCAAGGACCAATGACCAAGAAGGGACGACTGGAATCGGCCACATGTGAAACCAAGCCCACGGAAAGACATCCAGCATGGACACCATGGTACCCAATACCTGCACATAATCCCATGCGCGAGGAGCAGGCACCTAAAGGAGGCTGAACAGGAAGTAGAGAATGACATGGGACTAGGGACCAGTGGTAAATCCACAGTAACCAAAACAAAAATTGGAACATTTACCGCAGCTGCAGGAACAAAAACAGGAAGTTACATCAGAAGGCAGGACCCTCCAAGGCCTTCCCTCTGCTGGGTCCTGCCTTCTGATGTAACTTCCTGTTTTGTTCCTGCATCTGCGGAAATGTTCCTGACTGCAATAAGGTAAATACCACAGCAGGAGGAAGACAAAGTACTGGCGGGGAGGGGGGGGGCATAGGTGTCAGACCGATGGAGGGGCTGGAGGGAAGGGACGGAGGCGCTGGATCTACGGGGGGGGGGGGGGGGCTTTAGCTAAAGGGGGAGAGAAGCTGGATTAGGAGGGTAGGGGTGCTGGACCCACAGAAGGAGGGAGCTGAAGCTGGAGTAAAGGGACAGATGCTAGACCTTGAGGTGGGCTGGAGATGGAGTAAAGGGAGAGGTGTTGGACTTGCGGGTGGGGGGGGGCTGAAGTGGAGGGACGGGACAAAGATGCTAGACGGCAGAGGGGGCTGAAGCCAGAGAGAAGAAGTGCTGGACCCATGGGGGGACTGGAACGGGAGGGAAAGGAGAGAGGTGCTATTCTAACAGGAAGGGGCTGATGCTGATAGGAAGGGACAGGTGCTGTTCCTGCAGGGGGGGGGGGGGTGGAGTTGGAGGGAAGGAACAGAGGTGCTGGACCCACAGGAAGGTGGGGCTGATGCTGGAAAGAAGTGCTGGACCCATGGGGGGAGGGCTGGAACTAGAGGGAAGGGAGAGAGGTGCTATTCCCACAGGATGGGGAATGTTGCTGACAGGAAGGGACAGAAGTGCTGGAACCAAGGTAGGGAGGCTGGAGGGAAGGGACAGAAGTGCTGGAGCCACGGGAGAGGCACTGGATTCATGAGGGAATGGAGCTGGAGGGAAGGGAGAGAGGCGCTGGAACCCATGGTAGGGGGGTATGGAGCTGGAGGGAAGACAGCTGGATGGAAGGAAGAGAGAGATGGACCCATGGGAGGGGGAGGCTGGAGCTTGGAGGAAAGGGACAGAAGTGCTGGAGCCACAGGAAGGGGGGGCTGAAGCTGTAGAGAGAAGACAGAAATGCTGGCCTTGCGGGCTGATGCTGCAGAGGTGCTGGACCCATGGGGGGCTGGAACTGGAGGTGAAAGAGAGGTGCTGTTCCAGAAGGAGGGGGGCTAAAGCTGGAGGGAAGACAGAGGTACTGTTCCAGCAGGAGGGGGCTGAAGCTGGAGGGAAGACAGAGGTACTGGAACCACAGGAGGGGTGAGCTGGAGGGAAGGGACAGAGGTGCTGGACCCACAGGATGGGCTGAAGCAGGAGGGGACAGATGCTGGATCTGCGGAGGGGGATGCGGGCTGAAGCTGCGGAGGGAAGGGAGAGAGGTGCTGTTCCCGCAGGAGGGGGGCTGGAGGGAAGGGACAGAGGTGCTGGGCCTATGGTGGGATGGAGCTGGATGGAAGGGAGAGAGTTGTTGGACCCACGGGAGGGTGGAGGGAAGAGGGGCTGGGCCCATGGGAAGAGGGGCTGAAGCTGAAGGGAAATGACAGAGATGCTGGACCCGTGGGCTGGTGCTGGAGAGAAGTGCTGGACACATGGGGGACTGGAACTGGGGGAAAGGGAGAGAGGAGAGGTGCTGTTCTCAGAGGATGGAACAGAGGAGCTGGAACCGCAGGAGGGAGGGGCAGAGATGCTGGAACCACAGGAGGAAGGGGCTGAAGCTGGAGGGAAGGGCCAGAAGTGCTGGAACCATGGGGGGGGGGGAGGGGCTGGATCTGCAGGGGGGAGGGAAAGGAAGGGAAAAAGATGCCAAATCAAGGGGATGAAAGTAGAGGGAGTGAACTACTGAACACAAAGGGAAAGAAAGGAAGGAAGAGAGAAAGAGAGACACACTGTGTGGTGGAGGAAGAGTGGGGAGAAGCTGGACCACATGGAGGTATATAGAAACAAAGGGGAAGGATGATGGGTATGGAGGGGAGATGCTGCATAGACACAAAGGGGCAATGCCAAACATGGGAGGAGTGATATGGACAAAGGGAAGATGCTAGACATGGAGAAGAATAGGAACATGGAAGATGCTGGACTTGGGGGGCATATGGTCACAGTGGAATGATGCTGGACACGGGAAAGGGATAGGGACAGAGTGGTGATGATGAATGTGGGGAAATGGACACAAGGGAGACATGGTGAACAGGGAAGTATAGGGGACACAGAGAATGGAGATGCTGAACATGGGAAAAGATAGGGACAGAGATGGAAGATGATGGTGAGCATGGAGAAAGACTATCAAATGGGCAGGAGACCCTGGTGAGTGAGTTAAGAGAAGACAGAGGGAAACAGGAGCCTGGGACCAATATGATTTGAATGACCAGACAAGATATATTTTAATTACAAAATAGAAAAAAAATTATTTTGTCATATTTGAAATGTGTATCCTGCCAGAGCTGCTGTTAGACGTGACTGGGGCCCAGGGCAGAAATTTGGAATGGGACCCCAAAGTCCACTACCAGGCCATGCCTTCTTCAGCTTCCAGCAGGCCTGAAAATGCCCATCCCCCCAAAAGGACCATTGCTACTGCTGGAAATGGGGTCTCTGGAAACACCCCAATTTCCCCGGCCTATATCACCTAGCATCCCCAAAACCAGTTCCATGCCTGTGAAGACTGGAACTGTGTCTTAGACCTGTCCTCTGCAAGTGATGATCTTTGGAATCCTCCAGGTCCTTCACAATCTTCTCTAAACCCTCTCCAAACAGGAATTTCCCATGAAAAGGAAGAAATGCCAGCCTGGACTGAGGCCATGTCCGCAGCCCAATACCAGAGCCAGAGCCACTGCCTCACTGTCACAGTCAAGAAAATCTTTTGCCGAGGCTCTAAGCAGATCATACAAAAGATCCACCAACAGGCCAACCCTGACTCCAAGGAAGGTAAGCACCAGACCAGATCCTCAGCTGCAGCAGCCTTCTGGACCCAGCTCAAGCAAGCCCAGGCCGTGTAAGAACCACACTCCGTGGCCTGCCTACATAAAGCAGCAACCTCAAAAGAAGAGTTTAAGAAATGACTCCAATTTCCTATCCTGAACATCTTTAAGAGCCATGCCCCCCTCCATGGGCAGAATAGAGGGGTATAATCAAAACGGGCGCCCCAAGTTTTCCTGAGGACGTCTTCGCAGGACATCCCGGCAAAGGGGCGGGGGAAACCCATATTATCGAAACAAGATGGGTGTCCATATTTCTTTTCGATAATACGGTCAGGAACGCCCAAATCACGAAATTTAGGTCGACCTTAGAGATGGTCATTCCCGATTTTCGGCGATAATGGAAACCGAGGACGCCCATCTCAGAAATGACCAATCCAAGCCCTTTGGTCGTGGGAGGAGCCAGCATTCGTAGTGCACTGGTCCCCTGACATGCCAAGACACCAACCGGGCACCCTAGGGGACACTGCAGTGGACTTCATAAATTGCTCTCAGGTGCATAGCTCCCTTACCTTGTGTGCTGAACCCCCCAAAATCCACTCCCCACAACTGTACACCACTACCATAGCCCTTTGTCCACATCCTTCAGATTTGGCAAGCTCTCTTGGACTGAAACTCCCCCAAACCCATCTGGGGAGCAGGGGAGGATGACTGAGTAGCCATAGGGCGCTTCAATAAGAAAGCCTTGTGCCCAAGTAACAAATTCCGAGGAGAACAGAGTATCGGCCAAATCTAAACACCCCCTACAAAATGGGCATTTTCACCACCAAAGTACCAGCTGAGAGGGAAAACGCAAAGGAAGCCACTATCATCCCGCCGATTCCAAGCATGCTGGCGCTTCAAATATGGCAGCAGCAAAAGGGACTGCGGAGCCTGCCAAAAGTGCAGCCTGTGGCCCAGACAATGGAGCAGGAGAGGCCTGCACACCATGGCTGGACCGAGGGGGGGCCAGTTTGGAGGAAGAAGCACCTGAGCAAGCAGTGTACACTCTCAACATTGTGCACAGACTCCTGTAGCGAGAGCAGCCATGAAGCCAAAACCGACCCTGAAAATTAAACCCAAAGGCACTTACAGTGAGAAGCCTCGAGTTGCTGACAGAGGTACACAGTCTTGCAATGGTGCTCACAATTCATCACAGCCAAGTACACTGAACTTGCTCCCCAATGCACTTTTAAAACATTTTTTTTATTTAATTCAATATCTCCCCTATGAAGGAACAGGGCGAGCAAGTAAGTGGGGGAGGTGGGGAGGGTCCTGGCACTACCAGGTGTACCCTGGCGATCAGCCACAACAATCTCCAAACCCAGGGCTCAACTGCACCTGAGGGAACAGGCCAGGAGCCTGCGCAGGGTATGTCTATCCACCTGCTGAGATAGAGAGAATACTGGAAGTGAGGCTACTGCACAGGAGGGTTTAAACAGCAGAGCAGCGAAGATACTTACCTGTAGCAGGTATTCTCCTAGGACGGCAAGCTATTCATTCTCACATGTGGGCAACATCATTCATGTCGCCTGATGTGGAGCATAAACAAACTACTAGAGCTTTAACAGCACACACAGCATCCCCACCATGCATGTGAGAGTGCCTTCCCGTCCACCGCGAGAGCTCACAACCGTCAGTACAACACTATAGCAAACAACAACAAGGACAACTCCAGGGGAAACTGGGAGAGTATGTGAGAATGAATGGCCTGCTGTCCTCGGAGAATACCTGCTACAGGTAAGAATCTTTGCTTTCTCCAATCGAAGGACAAGCAGGCTGTGTTCTCAGATGTGGGAATCCCTAGCTACCAGGTTCACCAAAAACCACCACCACAGGTCAATTAGGCCTTGCAATAGCGAGGGCAAAATAGTAATTAACCTGAAACTATATACAACAGGGTGAGAGTGCACTCCAGAACAGAACAAAACAAGCTTTTTTTTTGGGGGGGGGGGTCAGGGTGGAGCTGTATTCTAGACCCCAAACAAATTCTGCAGAACTGTCCACCCAAACCAACTATCAGGTCAGGTATCCTTCTCAAGGCAGTAATGAGATGTGAATGTGTGGACTGAAGACCACGTCGCAGCCTTGCCGATTTCAATGGAGGTTGACCTCAAGTAAGCTACCGATGCTCTGACATTGTGAGCCTTGACATGACCCTAAAGAGTTATCTCAGCCTGGGCATAAGTGAATGAAATGCAATCCGACAGCCCATTGGAGACTGCACAGTTTCCCAATGGCAACTCTCATCCTTTTGGGAACAAAAGAAACAAAATGCTGGGTGGACTGTCTGTAGGATAGGGTCTAGTCTGCCCCAAGTAAAAGGCCAATGCTCGCTTGCAATCCAAGGTGTGCAGTGCGCTTTCACCAGGATAGGTATGTGGTTTGGGAAATAACGTTGGAAGAACGATTGACTGGTTCAGATGGAACGCCGTCACAGTCTAAAGCAAGAACTTAGGGTGCATATGGAGAACTACTCCGTTATGATGACATTTCATGTAAGGTGGGTCCGCCACTAGGGCCTGAAGCTCATTGACCCTGAGAGCTGAAGTAACAGCCACCAAAAACAGGACCTTCCAGATCAACTACTTCAGATGACAGGATCAGAAGCTTTCATCAGTTGAGCGAGTACGATGCTAAGGTCCCATGATGCAGGCAGAGGCTTGACAGGGGGCTTTGTCAAAAGCAAACCTCTCATTAAGCGAACTAGAGGCAGATGGGTCTACCCTATACAAGGGCATGGTAAGCACTAATTGCACTAAGGTAAACCCTTACAGAGTTGGTCTTAGGACCAGACACAGAAAGGTGTAGAAAGTATTCAAGCACGGTCTGTGTAGGACAAGAAAGGGGATCTAGGGCACTGCCCTCACACTAGATGGCAAACATTCTCCACTTGAAAGAATAACACGTCTTTGTGGAATTTTTCCTGGAAGCCAGCAAAATCTGGGAGACACCCTCAGGAAGATGCAAGGAAGCAAATTCTAAGTTCTCAACATCCAGGCTGTGAGGGCAAAAGACTGGAGGCTGGGATGCAGAAGAGACCCCTCGTTCTGCATGATGAGGGTCGGAAAACACTCCAATCTCCATGGTTCTTCAGAGGACAACTCCAGAAGAAGATGGAACCAGATCTGCCTAGGCCAATATGGAATGATCAGGATCATGGTTCCTTGGTCTTGCTTGAGTTTCAGCAATGTCTTCCCTATCAGAGGGATGGGAGGATACGCGTATAGAAGACCCATCCCCCAATGAAGGAGGAAAGCAACCAAGGCTAGTCTGTTGTGGGCCTGGAGCAGAACTGAGGGACTTTGTGATTGAGTTGAGTGGCAGAGAGGTCCATTGAGGGAGTGCCCCATACTCGGAAGATCTCACGAGCAATGTCCATGTTGAATGGCTACTCGTGCAGTTGCATCACCCTGCTCAGTCTGTCGGCTAGGCTGTTGGATTTGCCCGTTAAGTGGCCTTGAGAAGAATCCCATGCTAGAGTGCCCATTGCCACATCCGGACAGCCTCCAGACAATGGATGTCATCCAGTACTCCCCTGCTTGTTGGTGTAGTACATTGCAACCTGATGGTCTGTTTGAATGAGTACAATTTGGCCGGACAGCTGATCTTACAGCCTTTAGAGCATTCCAGATTTCCTGTAGCTCCAGGAGGTTGACCTGAAGGTCTGATTCCTGAGCTGACCAAGCACCATGGGTGTGAAGCCCATCTACATGAGCCCTCCACCCCAGTCAGGGTGCATCCGTTGTCAGCACCTTCTGGGGCCGAGGAATTTGGAATGGAAGTCCCACAGTCACAGTGGACCAAATTGTCTACCAAAGAAGAGACTGAGTCACCTCTGGTGTTACTCAGATGACAACTGCTAGGTTCCCTGAGGCTTAGCACCACTGGGAAGCTAGAGTCCACTGAGCAGATCTCATGTGAAGAAATGCCACAGGTGTGATATGGACAGTGAAGGCCATGTGGCCTAACAATATCAACATCTTCCGAGCTGTAACCTACTGGCTGGCTCGGACCTGAGTGGCAAGAGCGACAAGAGTGTCCGCCCTCGGCACAGGGAGAAAAGCCCACGTCCGATGTGCATCTAGGACTCCATGAACTTCAAATGCTGAACGGGATGGAGATGGGACTTGGGGTAGTTTAAAACTAACCTTAATAGCTCCAACACCCAAATAGTTCTCTGCATGGAGTCCTGAGCCTCATCCTTCAACGTGTTCGTCACCAGCCAATCATCCAGGTAGAGGAACACACACTCCCAGTCTGCGCAGCGAAGCTGTGACTACTGCAAGACACTCGGTGAATACCCTGGAAGCCGACATGAGGCCAAAAAGCAACATGTAGTACTGGAATTGATGTGTCCCCAGCTGAAACCGAAGATACTTCCTATGACCTGGAAGTATCGGGATATGAATGTAAGCGTCCTTTAAGTCCAGAGAGCAACTTCCGATGGAGGCATGGTTCAGTGAGGAGGGAAGTTAGAAGGCTCCTGACCCTCCCAAGCTAATCTGCTTTTTATTGAGACATCAAACAATTTTTTTTCCCAGATTGTGAGACCGAAAGCCTCCCCCTGATATTTGCTGTGCTTTTTTTTTCCTTTGGATTATGTCCTTTATGGCATTTGTGTTAACTAGAGAAGAACAGGAGAAGGGCCACTTGGGGGACAATAAAATGGCCGATAAGAGCATGCCTGCATCTCCTTTGCCTAGTTCTGACTGGACAACAGAAATCACCTCAGAGGTACAAGCCGTGCTAAAACATACAGTTGGAAATAAATTACAACTCATAATAAATTGGATATCATGGAACAGTGGTTCATGGCCCTTTCCACAGATCTTCAGGCTGTGCAGAGGATGATGTGGAGAGGTAGAGAATGGAGAACGACAAACTTCTGATGGTTGGGAAGCTGTGGAACCTGGAGGATAAACTGGACGAATTAGAAAATAAAGCAAGGAAGAACAACCTTCATCTGGTGGGGTTGCTAGAAACTTTGGCTGATTGTGACTTATGTCCATTTTTAGAAAAGTGGTTAATGGAATCCTTGCAGCTACCATCAGAGAGGCAGGCTCCCTGAGGATTGAGAGAGCTCAAAGTCTTGGTCAGTGGCGGGAACCTGTGGGGGCGGCCGCCAGTAGTTTAAATAATTTAAAGTGCTAAATTATGCTCAGAAACAGAGTACCTTACAGGCAACCAGGGGAGAGAAATCATTGCAGTTTGATGGTAAGCCCACTCTCTGCAAGATTACTTGGCCGCTGTATCCATGGCACGGAAGGCAATTTCCCCTAAACTAGTGAAGATGATACTTTTCACTTTGGCATATCCCACTCAACTCCGCATATCAAGCAACGGCGTTAACCCATTAGTGCCCAATGTTCCCATATGTGAGGACAAATATGGGAATATTAGGCACTAATGGGTTAATAAAGTTTTTGATTCTACTACTGATGCAGCTAAGTTTGTGGAACACTTGGCATCCCAGAGTTCGGACTGAAGTATTGCACAAATTGAGTTTGGAACCTCTACAATTTTGGAATAACACGCAGTTTAATGGGCATGCGGTCTGCTTATTTTAGTGGGCCGCATTTTGTCTGGACCTGCTGCCGCAATTTCAGCCCAGATTAACATGATTGTTGGCTGCCACCCTATTTCCCTTCCTTTTGACATTATTCTTGCGCTTTTGGAGTTCCAGTTCTTGAGGAATGTTTCTGCTTTATAGACAATGCGCTGCTCCTGCATTTTCCATTTGCAGATGGCTCCAGTGTGACGTTTGGCCATGCTCAGCCTTTGGATGGTGTATATCTATATTTTTTTAAACGTTTTTTTGGTTTTGTTTTATTTTATTTTTTTACTTTGATACTTGACGAATGACTCAATGACTTCCTATGCACGGTTGTTCATTTTTGAATATTGAAGATTAGCCTTTTGGAATTCATGTTTAACCATATAGACTTTAAACTAATGTTTGCTGGCTGTGGACTTCTTCCTGCTCGCATCCGAGTTTGAGATCTGTTTCTCTTACCCAGATTGTACACATAGTTCTACTGTTTCTTGTTAAAATGGGGTGCTTCCAGTTCTCGATTTTACTCTTTGGGAGTGTGTTTGCAGGATTTCTTGTGATTGGGTGGGTGGGGGGGGGGGGTTGAGACCTTAAAGGTAGGAATACCATCTAGGTGATTTCAGTAGATTTTAGGGAGGATAGTTGGATAGGGGGGCTGGGATGTTAGGTTGAGGGTATATTCTCAGGATCTTGGGGGGTTTGGCTCGAGGTTATGAACAGTTAAATGATGGACTGCAAGCTATGATGGGTTTTCCTAGGATGTGGGAGCTTGGCTGTTGGGTTCCTTGGGTATTTTACCTGGTCGGGGACTGGTATGCATTACACCAGGAGGGGAGGGGGTGGCTGGGACGTCCCTCTGGGTTCAAGGATTGGGATATTCAGTATTTCCCTTTACCACGCTATACCTTCCATGACTTAGTATATTTACTTGGAACATGGAGGGCATCCAATCACCTATCAAATGACAGAAAATTCTACATCTGCTGTATAAATGTAAAGCGTCTATAGCTTTTCTGCAAGAAACGCATCTGGTTGTGACAAAGCATGAGAAACTCTGTAAGTGGTGGGTGGGAAACTTTCATCCTCCTGCAGCCAGGAAAAAAGCTGGGGTGATTATTCTTCTCCATAGCAGTATCCAAGTGATAACATACAAGGCCGTTTTGAACCGTGCAGATAGATATGTGGCTGCCCTTGTGTCCTTGGACCAGGTGAAATGTGTTTTGTGTGATGTTTATGCACCTAACACTTATAAGTCCTTTTATACATCTTTGTTGAAAGTTTTTATCTAATTATGCTGAATTCCCAATTTTTATGGGTGGGCCCATTACCTTATTTAGATAGATCTCATATGGTCAAGACCTTACCTTGTTCTTTCCGGGGGGAGGGGAGGTTGTATCTCGAGGCTTTGTGGAGCTCTGGAGCTGGTGGATGTGTGGTGGACATTACACCCCTTGGATCGTGATTATACTCGCCTATCAAGGGCACATTCCACCATGTCCAGAATTGATTACATTTTGATCTCTAGCAACCTCCTCACAAAATGTGGAATCAGTGGTCATTGGGACCATTGAGATTTCAGACCATGTTTGTTTGAGTGCACCTGCCACTTACTCTCTTGGTGCGCCCGATGTTGCCGCCCTGATGACAATTTCCTTTTAAATTGTATAGAAATGCCACGTTTTTTGGATTATCTGGCCAATGCATATGGAGTCGAGCGGGATACACCAAAGTGAAGCATATCTTCTTCTGCACTAGTTTAGAGGAAAATGCCTTCCGTGCCATGGAGACAGCGGCCAAGTAATCTTGAAAGCAGAGAATGGGTTTAGCATCAAACTGCAATTATTTGTCTTCCCTTATTGCCTGTAAGGTATCCTGTTTCTGAGAATAATTTAGCACTTTATAAGCAATATAATCAAGCTCATTTAACTCAGTAGAGAAGTGGCGAAAACAGTTTTGCGGGGAGAACATTTAGCTTATTCTAGCTATCAAAAGAAAGCTAGGGACCGAGAAATGCTGTGTTTAATTTAATACATTTATATCCCGCTTTTATCCAAGGCGCGTAACAATATTCACATACATAATTTTACATAGATGTCACAGTCTTTGACAATCGTCACATACATACATATACAGTGGGGGAAATAAGTATTTGATCCCTTGCTGATTTTGTAAGTTTGCCCACTGACAAAGACATGAGCAGCCCATAATTGAAGGGTAGGTTATTGGTAACAGTGAGAGATAGCACATCACAAATTAAATCCGGAAAATCACATTGTGGAAAGTATATGAATTTATTTGCATTCTGCAGAGGGAAATAAGTATTTGATCCCTCTGGCAAACAAGACCTAATACTTGGTGGCAAAACCCTTGTTGGCAAGCACAGCGGTCAGACGTCTTCTGTAGTTGATGATGAGGTTTGCACACATGTCAGGAGGAATTTTGGTCCACTCCTCTTTGCAGATCATCTCTAAATCATTAAGAGTTCTGGGCTGTCGCTTGGCAACTCACAGCTTCAGCTCCCTCCATAAGTTTTCAATGGGATTAAGGTCTGGTGACTGGCTAGGCCACTCCATGACCCTAATGTGCTTCTTCCTGAGCCACTCCTTTGTTGCCTTGGCTGTATGTTTTGGGTCATTGTCGTGCTGGAAGACCCAGCCACGACCCATTTTTAAGGCCCTGGCGGAGGGAAGGAGGTTGTCACTCAGAATTGTACGGTACATGGCCCCATCCATTCTCCCATTGATGCGGTGAAGTAGTCCTGTGCCCTTAGCAGAGAAACACCCCCAAAACATAACATTTCCACCTCCATGCTTGACAGTGGGGACGGTGTTCTTTGGGTCATAGGCAGCATTTCTCTTCCTCCAAACACGGCGAGTTGAGTTCATGCCAAAGAGCTCAATTTTTGTCTCATCTGACCCCAGCACCTTCTCCCAATCACTCTCGGCATCATCCAGGTGTTCACTGGCAAACTTCAGACGGGCCGTCACATGTGCCTTCCGGAGCAGGGGGACCTTGCGGGCACTGCAGGATTGCAATCCGTTATGTCGTAATGTGTTACCAATGGTTTTCGTGGTGACAGTGGTCCCAGCTGCCTTGAGATCATTGACAAGTTCCCCCCTTGTAGTTGTAGGCTGATTTCTAACCTTCCTCATGATCAAGGATACCCCACGAGGTGAGATTTTGCGTGGAGCCCCAGATCTTTGTCGATTGACAGTCATTTTGTACTTCTTCCATTTTCTTACTATGGCACCAACAGTTGTCTCCTTCTCGCCCAGCGTCTTACTGATGGTTTTGTAGCCCATTCCAGCCTTGTGCAGGTGTATGATCTTGTCCCTGACATCCTTAGACAGCTCCTTGCTCTTGGCCATTTTGTAGAGGTTAGAGTCTGACTGATTCACTGAGTCTGTGGACAGGTGTCTTTCATACAGGTGACCATTGCCGACAGCTGTCTGTCATGCAGGTAACGAGTTGATTTGGAGCATCTACCTGGTCTGTAGGGGCCAGATCTCTTACTGGTTGGTGGGGGATCAAATACTTATTTCCCTCTGCAGAATGCAAATAAATTCATATACTTTCCACAATGTGATTTTCCGGATTTAATTTGTGATGTGCTATCTCTCACTGTTACCAATAACCTAACCTTCAATTATGGGCTGCTCATGTCTTTGTCAGTGGGCAAACTTACAAAATCAGCAAGGGATCAAATACTTATTTCCCCCACTGTATACATTAGAGGCACAACAATCTTTTGATACACCAATCGGCCCCAAAATCTTTTGACTGTTATAAGTAATGTTTATATATATATAAACACGCTAATAAAAGCGGCCATCTGGCTCAGTTGGTGAAGCGTTCTAGGGGTCCAACTAAAATATTGGCCTTGATAGATATAGGAGACTTGGTTCATACGGATCCTGGAATTAACAACATTTTTCAATTTTATTAAAGAAATTATATTCTACTTCTGAAGAGGCACATTTGGATAGTGATGCCTATTTGTCTAGTTTAGACCTTCTGCAGGTCTCAACTGCTGACCTAAATAAACTTTAATGCTCGGATTCAATCATAGGAGGAGGAATGGGCCATTCATCAGAGTTCCCTGCATAAAGCGCCAGGTCCTAATGGGGTTCGGGGTGGAATTCTACAAACTGTTCAAGGACATCATAGTGCCTGTTTTTCTGTTACTTCTGTATTCAACGCCATTTACTTGGGTTCTTTGCATGGCTCATATTACAGTTCTATTGAAGCCGGGGAGGGATCCCAAGCAGCCTGAGTCTTATCTCCCATCTCACTCCTCAATTTTGTAGCAAAATTAATTTGCCAAAAGTTTGGCCAAAAGGCTAGCACAGGTGTTGGCCTCACTGATGGACCAGTTGCAGGTGGGCTTTGTTTGCGAGAGATAAGTTTCCACAAACATTCAGAAAATTATAGCTGCCTTGGAGAGGGCGAAGAGTGATGAGGTTCCCTCACTGCTCATTAGTTTTGATGTCAAAAAGGCATTTGACAGGGTGGTTCCTTGATGGGACACTCGCAGCCTATAGAATTCATGGTCTTTTTGTGGCGGCTATTTTAACTTTATATAAATTGACCCCAGGCTCGTCTGGGTAAATGGTCTATTATTGGGGGCCTTCGATGTCCAGCAGGGCACTAAGCATGGTTGCCCTTTGCCCCCGCTACTGTGTTTTAACCTTTGATCCCTTAAACTGGGAGATTAAGATTAACCTGGAGATCATGGATCTCCACCTGTGAGCTTGCAGTTTTCAAGTTGCAGCTTTTGCCAATGATCTCTTGGCTCATTTGCAAGAGCCAAAGAAATCTTTATCAATTTTAATTAGATTGTAAGCTCTGTCGAGCAGGGACTGTCTCTTCATGTTCAGGTGTACAGCGCTGCGTACGTCTAGTAGCGCTTTAGAAATGATAAGTAGTAGTAGTAATTTTGTTAGAGAGCTTTCGTGAATATGGGAACTTTGCAGGTTTCTGCTTAAATTTGGATAAATCAAAAAACTTAATAGGGACGGAGGAATTGTGGAGTGGAATGTGTGGGGGGGGAAGTCTTTCACACTCAAGTGGGTGCAGGGCTCTTGCTATTTGGGAATTCGCCTGGCTATGGACCCTACTAAATGTTATCGACAAGCTTCTTTCGAATACTAAACAGCAATTGATCCTTTGGGCTCATTTACATCTTTTGTTAATGGGCAGAATACAACTATATCGTATGATCGTCTTTCCCTCCTGGCTGTACGTTTTGCAAACCTTGCCACTGTGTTTACTCCGTCGAGATATCAAGGCCTTACAGAAGTTGCCAAGTGCGTTTTTCTGGCCAGATAGTATATGATATTTTCAAGGTAAAAAAAAAACAATCATAAAAACCTATCTCCCTAATGAGATATCGCACACTCCAGTCACCCAGCTCTGAGCCACTTCTATCTGTTCAGCTGTTTCTCACCTCTGCAATAAAGCTGCTTCTCTTCAGACTTCTACCTCCAACCACTGCTACAGCTCTCAGAATTACGGAGTCTCTGTGCCCTGGGGCAACACTTCTGAACATCTGACTGAGTAAATTATCGTCGAACGTTTCCTCTATGTGGTCCTACCACATGAACCTTACCCAATCACAACTTCACCTTTGTATACACCGGAAATGTGGGGTACAAATGTAACAAACAAATAAAATAAAATGATAGGAATCTGGAGTCAGGGTGGATTAGATATAACAGATATCAAACATGTTTGCTTTGCCATTTGCAAGACTGGATTCGAGTCCTCTAACTATATGGACCTTTCCTATGAACTAGCTTATCTCCACCCCTGGCATCCTATTGCTTTTCTTCACACTTATCTGGCCTTCCGCCTCAACTCAGGAACAGTCTGCTTTTGCAACCTCTGTAGCATCTCTGGAGAGAGATCCTCCTCTATTGAAATCAGAATCCCAATAATAGTGTGTTTCTTGCCTCTGCTGAGTAACATATTCCAGCTTGGCTTGGATAACATGGTGTTTCGGTGATGGAGGACTAAAGGTATCATCTTTTTGGAGCATTTAATGCATACCGATAGTTCTGTTATGTCCTATATCCACAAACAGTTCTCAATTGCGCCACTGGACCAGTTTGCATATGCCCAATTTCTTCATTTTTTTCCATTACCTCCGTTCAATAGTTTGAATTTCTGATTCAGGATGAGTTTGCAGGAATTTCTTGAAGACGACTCGGCAGGACAGGCCTCAATATCATGGTTTTATAAGTTGCCGACTCAATGCCAACCTTCTATTGCCTAAGCTTCTTTACAAGATGCATGGACTAAAGATATGGGTTGGCCCTTGGGATTCTTGCTTAATGTCGTACTTTTTCTCCAATTCCAACCCTGGTTCACTAAGCAGAGTGTCACTACTGAGTGATGCATCGAGCTTACTTTTCATAGAGTAAAGAGCCTATCGGGCAGGATGTGTGGATTTCTCTTGCTGCTTAAAATGTAATGCTCAGAAACATTGCATGGCTTATGGTCCTGTAGGAAGATTAGAGCTTTTTAGATAGTTCTTCTCATATATTTGCAGTGTCTTTTAGGGCATCCTCTTTCTCTGTCCGTGGAGGGTATCTTATTTGATAGATTATACCTTTTGGGTGTGCGAGGCAAAGCGAGGCAAAGGGGTCTGCTGTCTTTTGGGTAAGGCTTTTAGTGTGGGCAAGAAATATATTTTAAAACATTGGACACAGGCATCACTACCCTCCTTTTGGTACTGAAGGAATAAATTCAATGCCTTGATATTACGGGAATCTTATGGAGCCTGCAGTCATCCTAAATGACAGAAGCCTTTTTTGATCGTCTTTGGCATCAATTTCACCAATTGTGCACAGCCAAGTTTTGAATAAATTTCAGGATAGGAACTAGATACCATCATAGCTTATATGGGTGAGGAGTGGGGGGGGGGGGGGGGGGTGCAGGGGCAAGGGTTCTGGTTTTGGGGTAGAAGGAGAAAAAAGTGTGTCTTACCTGATAATTTTCTTTCCTTTAGTCACAGCAGATGAATCCAGAAACTGGTGGGTTGTATCAATCCTCCAGCAGGTAGAGATAGAGAACATTGAAGAGAAGGCAGTGATCCTGGACATCCAGCCCCTCGGTATATATCTCATCACAAAGCAAAAGGAGAAGTAAACACTGCAAACCTTCCTCACAAATTAAACATCACAATCTAACAGAATAAATGCAACACGCAAAATGAATGGTTAGAATAGGACTTCAAGTTCCATTCTAGTCTGTCCTAGTTTTTTTTTTTAAACCACTGTACCTGAAAAACCTAATCTGGAGCAAAATACTTAGAGTGCAGCAGACACAATCGGAAGGGACCCTGGATTCATCTGCTGTGACTAAAGGAAAGAAAGTTATCAGGTAAGACATAATTTCTTCTTCCTTAGCCTCTTCAGCAGATGAATCTAGAAACTGGTGGGATGTACCAAAGCAATCCCCTAAACCGGGTGGGAAGCTGCCACTCCTCGAGACAGAACCGCTGCTCCAAAACAAGCATCGGCCTGCACAGCAATATCAATTCTATAATGCTTCAAAAAGGAATGTCACAAAGCCTATGTAGTTGCCTGGCAAATCTCTTCCAGAGAAAGTACATTCTTCTCCGCCCAAGACACCGACTGCGCCCGTGTCAAATAAGCCCGCAATGCGTCAGGCGGGGACCAACCTCCCCCCCCCCCCCCCCCCAAGAGGTACCCGAAGCAACTACTTCATTCAGCCACTGAGCTACAGTCGTTTTTGATACAGCATAATCCCCGCCTGGGCCCTGACAGAAGAACTAAGAGATGACCCAAAACTCATTAGACATCTACAAATAATGGAGGAGAACTCAATGGACACCCAATAGCCGCAGCTGTATAAAGTTCTCAGGAAAATCCTCTCTCTGAAACGAAGGAAGAAAAAGAGGCTGATTTATATGAAACACCATTATGACGTCTGGCACAGTCCGCAAAGTCACTCCGAAAACTGAAGAAAAGGATCTTGACATGACAAACTGGATCTCTGAGACCCGATGAGCTGAAGCAATAGCCACCAGAAAAACTGCGTTCAGTGTAAGATCTTTATCCAACGCTAGTCCCAATGGCTCAAACAGCACCTTTTGCATGGCTCTCAGCACCAAGTTCAGATTCCAGGGTGGACACAAAAGGCGAAGCGGAGGATGGAGATGAAGCATGCCCTGCAAAAACCACGCCACATCGGGATGTGCTACCAAGGAAGAATCCGATACACACCACCAGAAACATGCCAAAGCTGCAACTTGAACCCAGAGGGAGTTGTAGGCCAACCCCTTACGTAAAAAGGCCAAAATCTGCGACACTGACACCCACAAGGGCAAATACACGCAAGCGGCACAGCACGTCTCAAATGTCCACCACACCCAGGAAGTAAACCACTTCCTAACCCAAAGCAAAGTGGCTATTACCATGTCAGAATAGCCCTTCTCTCTCAATCTTGCCCTCTTAAGAACAAAGCTGTAAGACCAAAGCAGAAGGAATCCTCCATAAGAACCGGACCCCGATGCAGGAGACCCGGCAAGACTGGAATCTTACAGGCTCATCCACTAGGAGTCGAACCAAGTCCGCATACCAAGAATAGTGCAGCCATCTGGAGCCACAAGAACCACAAGCCTCTGGTGATGACCTATCCTATGGAGAACACACCCGATCAAGAGCCAAGGAGGAAAGATGTAAAGCCGACTCCACCCAGGGCTGCAGCAGGGCATCCATCCCTGAGGACCCAGGCTCTCTTCGCCTGCGGAACAACTTGTCCACCTTGGCATTCACTCTTGTCACCATCAGGTCGATCTCTGGCATTCCCCACTTCTGGCAAATTTGAAGAAACGCCTCCGAAGCCAGCTCCCATTCCTCTGAATTGAGGAAATGGTGATCAAGAAAGTCCACTTGAACATTGCATTGGCCCACAATGTGCGCCACCAACAAGCATAGAATGTGGCTATCCACCCACTCCAGAAGACCGCTCGCCTCCAACAGAATGTGGACTGCCTGACCTTCCAGCAACCCCAAGAAGTCAGCAAGGCATTCAACACTGCCCACAGTTCCAGCCAATTGATGGGCCATGCTGCTTCTGCCACTGTCCAACACCCCTATGAATAAAAGTGGAGACAATGAGCCCCCACCCCGATAGGCTGTGACCACCATCACCCACTGCGGAGATGCCAACGGCATCCTCTGCTGGAGGTTAGAGTCATGAAGCCACCAGCTCATGCTGCACCTCACCCTTGGCAGTCACGGAAGTCTGCACTGGTACTTGGACACCGGCGAGCAACTGCACAGAAGTGAGTGCTGCAGAGGGCACATGAGAGCTCTCGCTCTTGGCACCACCTCCAGAGTGGCTGCCACTGATCCCAAAACCTGTGTGTAATCCCAGGCTCGCAGACTCAGTAACCTCAACAGACTATTTGAGAAAGAAGCTTGATCCTCCTGCCCTCTGGCAAGAAAACGTGCCCCTGCACCATGTCAAAGCAACCTCCCAGATAGTCCAGCGTCTGAGAGGGAACCAGGTGACTTTGGGAACCACATGACTTTTTGGAAAATTGATCACCAAGCCAAAGGATTGCAAGAGCACCAGGACCAGATTAACCAGTTGTCAAGGTAGGGATACACCGACACCTTCCTTCCGCAGAAACACTACTACTATCATCACCTTGGAGAAGCTGTGAGGCAAGGCCAAAGGGAAGAGTCTGAAACTAAAAACGACATCTCAGAACTGCAAAACGAAGATACCGCTATGGTGGCCAAGTAGGGATGTGCAAATAGGTCTCATTCAGATCCAGTGCAGTAAAAGACTCCCCCGGCTACACCACTGCCACCACTAACCTCAAGCTTTCCATGCAGAAACGTTGCATCCGGAGGAACACGTTCACCTTCCAGAGATCAAGCACCGGTCTGGAGCCCCCTTTTTGGGGCACAAAGTAGATTGAATACGGACCTGTGCGCACTTCAGATGGTGGAACAGGTTCCACTGCCCCCCTGTCCAACAAGGACTGAAACGTGGTGTCAATCGCCACCCGCTTGGCAGCTGTGGCGCACTGAGACTCCAAAAAGGAGTCTCCGACGGGAGAGCAGAACTCTAGCCATCTCTGATAAGATCTAGAACCCACTGGTCCGAAGTGATCTTGGCCTTCTCTTCACAGGACAGAGTCAGCCGACGACCTATCCATGACACTGAAGAGCAGACAGGCACCCCATTATTGTGTGGAGCGCCCTGGAGCCTCCTGCCTGCCAGCTGCTCCTAAAGATCTTTTCTCACTACAAAAGGTAGAGTGCTGCTGGAATCTGGGACACTGAAAGGCTGCCGAAGTATGACCTGGCTGGTACCGCCGAACCTCGCAAAACTGAGGCCTCAAAATGCCGACCCTTGACGGAGATTTGGGCTTATCCTCTGGAAGTCACTGGGATATGGAATCCCCAAGATCATTCACGATCTTCTCAACATCCTCACCAAACAGCAGCTTCCCCTAAAAGGCAGCTTAGTAAGACGCTGCTTAGACGCCATATCTGCCGCCCAGTGGCAAAGCCACAATAGCAGGAAGTGACCGCAAGAGCCATCTGTTTGGCAGACGACTGCACCAAATCATTAAGAGAATCAGCCAAATAAGCCAGACATGACTTCATGCGTGGTACTGCGGCCACCAAAGAGGAGGGCAACTCCTAGTTCTGCTCCAGCACCTGCTGAATCTAAGGCACGCTCTGGCCTCGTAAGAGCTACAAATAGAAGCCTGCAACACCAGAACCCCCATCAGGATCGGACCACTGAGCTGTAATAAGCTCCTGGAAGGCCTCATGCACCAGGAAGGTCTTAGATGGCTTCCTGGTGCTCACCATCTTCAGACTGGCCGTAGAGACCATCTGAACCTCAGGGTCCACAATATTCAAGGACTCCATGGCACTAGAAATGAGGGCAGACAGCTCATCCCGGTGAAAAATGCAGATGGTCATGGGGTCATCCTGTTCTTCCTGGAGGAGCTCACCCTTCTCCATCTCCTCAAGCCTAGATGGCCAAGAGGACTCCCCCAAACCTGCAGCAATTGAAGGAGGGGAGGGGAATGGGACCCCACTTCAGACATGGAGGCCATGCTCCAACGCTTCTGTCGGGGTCCTCCAAAAAGACCTAATGTAGATGACCAAATCCCCTGAGGACGCTTCCTGGACCCCAGCACCTGTGCAGACTGCAACTGGAGGTGGGCTTACTTCAACAAATATACATAATGCATGAGCAGAACAAAATTCAGAGAGAAAAAAATCCCCTGCCAGGTCTGCCTCCAGCCACACCCACAGCGCCCCCCCCCCCCCCCCCAAGCCGTTCATGTCCTGTTAGTAATTCCATCAGACAGGCCAGCAACATGTGAGTGCTCCAGAAGCGTCAGCTGAGGCGAGGCCAAGACCACCTCAGTGGTGGCTGACAAAATGGTGCACTGCCAAAAACCTCCATGTGGGAAACCACCCCATCAGGCAAAATCAAAGTGCCATCTGCCACAAAGCTCTCCACACAACCTGCATTGCAAACCGCTGCTGCAGAACATCTGTTCCCGCAGCAGGAACAGCGTTTTACTGTCTCCGCTGCCATACTGTCCCCTCTAAGCCCCGACCGAGCGGACTGGACCACCAGAGAAAAAGCAGACTGCAAAGCAGAGTCTCCCAGAAAAAAAGCCCACCACCCAGCAGCACTCCAGGTTTACCAGAGGAAATGGAGTCCAAGTATGCCCTCAAGGCTGGCTCCTCTGGCTAGGCCTAACCCAGGAGCTGGAGGGAATCCAACCACCACCTACTGGAGATAGAGATATACTGAGTGGCTGCACGTCCAGGATCACTGCCTTCACTTCAGTGTTCTCTATCCATCTGCTGGTAGACTGATACAACCCACCAGTTTCTGGATTCATCTGCTACAGAGGCTAAGGAGGGTTCGAGGTCATAAGAGGAATGTCTTTGCTGTTTCTGGGTTTCAGGGATGTAGGGGGTGTTTGTGGGGGAAGCTTATACATTTCTCATGTATTGTTGTGCTCTTTGATGGTTGCATCGTTCAAATATTTCTTAATAAAAAGATACTAGGTCCAGAGAGCATAGCCAATAGTTTTCCTGAATCATGGGAAGAAGGGTGCCCAGGGAAACCATCCTGAACTTTTCTTTGACCAGGAATTTGCTCAGGGCCCTTAGGTGTAGGATGGAATGCATTCCCCCTGTTTTCATGGGCACAAGGAAGTACCTGGAATAGAATCCCAGCCCTTCATCCCCTGGTGGCTCGACCGCATGGGCTTCTAGAAGGGGTGAGAATTCCTCTGCAAGTACCTGCTTCTGCTGAGAGCTGAAATGACATGCTCGGGCAATTTGGTGGTCAACACCAATGAAGGGCACAACCAAGACAGCCTATTTGGAGAACCCATTGTTGGAGGTTACACGGGGCTACCTTTCTTGCAAAAAATTCAGCCTCTCCCTGACAGGAAGGTCATCCAGAATGGTTACCTTTACTGTGGCTATGCTCTGCTGGAGCCAGACAAAAGCTCGCCCCCGCTGGCTGGGCCTGGGGCACATGCTGTTGAAAACAATGAGTGAACTGGAACTCAGCCTGCGGAGGCTGGAGAGAAGGGTCCAAGTCAGAGATCCTGGATGGCATATCAAAGGTGTTATAGGCACTCCTGGCCAAGAACTTTCTATACGCCTTCTGCTGCTTGACCAGCTGGCGAAATGATCAGCCTGCTCCTGTGGGAGAGAATCCGCCAAATCAGACACACTGTGCACCAAGTTCCATAAGTACAGGCTCATGTAGAGTTGGAAAAATTTAATATAGGAGAAGAGTATAAAGGCCCAAAACATCTTCCACCAAAAAGAATCCAGGGTTCTAGCTTCTCTGCCAGGGGCCGCCGAAGTATATTCTCTAGAACTCCTGGCTTTTTCAGCGCAGATTCCATCACCAGAGAATGATGAAGCAACTGAGGCTTGTCAAACCCTAGAGAACTCTGGATCCGAATCATGATGTTTATCTTGTTGGGCAGGACAGGAACCGACAGAGGGGGACTCCCAGTTCTTCACCTGAACATCTTTCAGGATCATCACAGCCTCCGTAGGAGGAAATTTGTAGTCCAGGACCTCAAACATCTCAGCCCTGAGCTCATCCTCCATCTCCAAACAAATGAGAGTGACAGCCACCATTTCCCGCACAAAACCTGGGAAGAAAAGGCACTCTGGTGGAGACCTTTGGAAAGAGTGACGCGAAGATACTTACCTGTAGCAGGCATTCTCCGAGGACAGCAGGCTGATTATTCTCACACATGGGTCAATGATCCGCATCGGCCCAGGAATCGGCACAAAATATAACAAAAATAAACGTTTGCTAGAGTCTTCTGGTGCGCGTGCAGCACCGCACCATGCATGCACGGACTGACTTCCTGCCCATCGCGCAACCGCACTTTTCAGTTAAGTCCTAAAGCATAAAGAAATAGACAACTCCAAGGGGAGGTGGTCGGGATTGTGAGAATAATCAGCTTACTGTCCTTGGAGAATACCTGCTACGGGTAAGTATCTTCGCTTTCTCAGATGACAAGCAGGTTGAATTATTCTCACACATGGGGAACCCTAGCATCCAGGCTCACCCAAAACAATAAATTATGGGTCAATTGGGCCTCACAACAGCGAGGACAAAACGTAGATTAACCTGAAACTATATACAACCAGCTTGAGAGTGCAGCCTGGAACAGAATAAAACAGGCCTAGGCGGGTGAAGTTGGAGTCTAAACCCCAAACAGATTCTGCAGCACCAACTGCTCAAACCGACTGTCGTGTCAGGTATCCTGCTGAAGGAAGTAGTGTGATGTGAATGTGTGAACTGAAGACCACGTTGCAGCTTTGCAAATCACCGACGCCACCATGGCTCTGACATTATGAGCCGTTACATGGCCCTCCATGGGCATAAGCAAAGGAAATGCAATTTGCTAGCCAATTGGAGATTGTGCGTTTTCCGATAGCGACTCCCCTCTTGTTGGGATCAAACACAACAAACAACTGGGCAGACTGTCTGAAGGGCTTTGTCCGCTACACGTAAAAGGCCAATGCTCTCTTGCAGTCCAAGGTGTGCAAGCTGCTTTCGCCAGGGTGGGCATGAGAACAGGGAAAGAATGTTGGCAAGACAATTGACCCGTTCAGATGGAACTCCAACACCACCTTTGGGAGGAACTTAGGGTGCGTGCGGAGGACTACTCTGTTGTGATGGAGCTTAGTATAAGGTGCATCCACTACTAGGGCTTGAAGCTCACTGACACTGCAAGCTGAAGTAACAGCCACCAAGAAAATTACCTTCTAGGTCAAGTACTTCAGATGGCAGGAATTCAGTAGCTCAAAAAGACCTTTCATCAGCTGAGAACAACGTTGAGATCCCACGATACTGGTGGAGGTTTGACTCATGAAGCGAACAACTAAAGGCTGTCCCAAGATAGGATTACCCCTCTACATGGTGATAAACACTGATTGCACTAAGGTGAACCCTTACTGAGTTGGTCTTGAGACCAGACTCTGAGAAGTGTAGAAGGTATTCAAGCAGGGTCTGTGTAAGACAAGAAAGATGATATACGGCCTTGCTGTCACACCAGATGGCAAACTTCCTCCATTTGAAAGAGTAACACCATTTAGTGGAATCTTTCCTGGAAGCAAGCAAGACCGGGAGACACCCTCCGAAAGGACCAAGGAAGCGAATTTTAAGCTTTCAACATCCAGGCAGTGAGAGCCAGAGACTGGACGTTGCAATGTAGAAGAGATCCCTGGTTCTAGGTGATGAGGGTTGAAAAACACGCCAATCTTCACAGTTCAGAGGACAATTCCAGAAGAAGAGGGAATAAAATCTGACGCAGCCAGTAGGGTGCAATCAAGATCATGGTTCCGCGGTCTTGTCTGAGTTTCAGCAAAGTCTTTCCTACTAAAGGTATGGGAGGATATGCAAACAGAAGGCCTGTTCCCTAATGTAGGAGAAAGGCATCCAACGCTAGTCTGTCGTGGGCCTGAAGCCTGGAACAGAACTGAGGGACTTTGATTTGAGCGGCAAAAAAATCCGAGGGGGTGCCCCACGTTCGGAAGATCTTGTGGGCAACGCCCATATTCAGCAACCACTCATGATGTTGACTTACCCTGCTTAGTCTGTCAGCCAGACTGTTTACACCTGCCAGATAAGTGGCTTGGAGAAACATGCTGTGACGGCATGCCCAAAGCCACATCTGGACGGCTTCCTGACACAGAGGGCGAAATCCGGTGCCCCCCTGCTTGTTGGTATAGTACATCGCAACCTGATTGTCTGTCTGAATTAAGATAATTTGGTTAGACAGCTGATCTCTGAAAGCCCTCAGAGTGTTCCAGATCGCTCGTAGCTCGATCTGAAGACCCATTTCGGGGGGGGGGGGGGGGGGGGGGACCATGCTCTTTGAGTGCGAAGTCCATCTACATGAGCTCCCTACCCCAGGAGGGATGCATCCGCCGTCAGCACTTTCTGCGGCTGAGGAATTTGGAATGGTCGTCCCACAGTCAAATTGGGTCAGATTGTCCACCACTGAAGGGAGTTCTGAAAGTCGGTGGACAGTTGGATTACATCGTCTAGATTCCCCGCAGCTTGATACTACTGAGAAGCTAGGGTCCCATTCAGCAGACCTCATATGCAGATGTGCCATGGGTGTAACATGAACTGTGGAGGCCATGTGCCCCAAGAATCTCAACATCTGTCAAGCTGTGACTTGCTGAGACGTTCAAACCATGGACACTAGGGACAGAAGGTTGTCTGCCCGTGCCTCAGAGAGATAGGCTCGAACTGTCCTCGTGTCCAGCAGACTCCAATTAACTCCAATTTCTGAACAGGAGTGAGATGGCGTAATTTATTACAAACCCCAGTAGTTCCAGCACCTAAATAGTCATCCGCATGGACTCTCGAGCACTGTCCTCCGAGGTGCTCTTCACCAGCCAATCGGGGAACACACGCACTCCCAGCAACGCTGCAACTACTGCTAGGCATTTTGTGAAAACTCTGGGAGCTGACGCTAGGCCAAATAGCAGTACAAAGTACTGAAAATGCAGCGTTCCCAACCAAAATCGACAATACTTCCAGTGAACTGGAAGTATTGGGATGTGTGTGTAAGCATCCTTTAAGTCCACAGAGCATAGCCAATTGTTTTCCTGAATCATGGGAAGAAGGGTGCCTAGGGAAACCATCCCAAACTTTTCTCGGACTAGGAATTTACTCAGGGCCCTTAAGTCTAGGATGGGACGCATCCCCGTTTTCATTTGCACAAGGAAGTACCTGGAATAGAATCCCAGCCCTTCTTCCCCTGGTGGAATGGGTTCGACCACATGGGCCTTTAGAAGGACAGAGAGTTCCTCTGAAAGTAACCTGCCTGTGCTGGGAGTTGTACGAATGAACTCCTGGTGGGCAATTTGGAGGTTTGGATTTCAGATTGAAGGTGTATCTTAATCGGACTATTTGAAGAACCCACCTTTGGTGAAAAAATATTAACCTCCCCCCAACCAGCAAGTCGTCCAGCACGGATACTGTTATTACGGCTATGCTTCTCTGGAACCAGTCAAAAGCCTGTCCCTTGCTTTTGCTGTGGAGCAGTAGGGGCTTTGGGCATCCACTATTGAAAGTAGCCCACTGGCTCCGCCTACCCCATTGTTTCATCTATTAAATCTTACTTTTGGTCTTCAAAATCCACCAGTCTGATGAACCACCTTATCTCTCCTGTATGCTAATCCCATATGCAAACATGAGAACACTGCACTCCTTTTCAAAATTTATTGGTAATCCCATTTTAGACAGATAATCCATCAACACACCTGAAAGGCTACCTTTTCAAGGTCCTGAACACTGGAACAAGTTACCCCAATCCCTTCGCCAACAAACATCCCTTCAAACTATAAAAATCAGTCTTAAAATGTTCCTTTTCTCCAATGCATACTCCTAACTCTGCTGGGAAAGTACATGGAGATAAAGCCTGCAGGACCCATTAGACCAGTTTCAATCCGACTTTTCTTTCACCCCCTCTCCTATCCTATATGAAATTGTAGTTCTATTCCACCCTCTTTTCAGTGCTTTACTATTTTCTTACTTTACCTTATTTTTTAGTCTGTAAGCTGCCCAGACATTCTTCTGATGGGCAGGATAATAAATCCTGAAATGAAACTTGAACGTGGGGAAAAATAAACAAACTGTAAGGGAAGGGAGAGGAACCATCCGAAAAAAGAAAACCAAAGAGTCAGAGCAAAAAAGTAAAAAAAAATACACTCACTCACCAGATGCTGCGAGGAGCATGGGACAATCACGTTTTCTCCTCACTGCAGATAAGAAGAGACTGATGGTCCCGTGCTCTTGCAGTGGGGTAGGAAAGTAACTGCACATGCGTGGTGGAGACACTGCATGTGTTCTTAAGGCTCCGCACCGGGTGACATGGATGATGTCATCCACGTGTGAGAATGTGGCCTGCTTGTCCTTGGAGAATCTGGCGCGCTGTCTATCGCCGCCTGCTGGTAGATGGACATAACCCACAAGTCTCTGGATTGATCTGTGGGACAACATGGAAAGTTAAATTTTGTTTCTATATTGTCACAGATAAAATATCTAGACAGGGCAGATTAGATGGGATCACTGGTCTTTATCTTTTGACTGCAAGGGGCTCCCAGCTGTTAATCTGCATAGCCATGCAAACACTAGCTTAACACTGCTACTGCTGGCATTAGTAGTGTACACATAACAGCTGCAAGATTATGTAACACAAAGAGACACAGGAATTGAGTACCAAGCATCTTCAGTGTAGCTTCAGAAATGGCCATTGGTTGTCAGTGTAGGACATCACACTCAGTCCTTGATGGCCAACTGGCCAGGCTTTCAGGATATCTCTCATAAGTATGCATGTGAAAGAGCTGCATACAATTGAGTAGTAGGCATGCAACTCTCTCTCTCATACGTATTCATGAGGGATATCTGAAAACCTGTTGGAAGGTCTTGAGGAATGGGAGCAAAGACCACCAGTGTAAGAGTGGAATATAGTTTTCAGTCGATTTACTGACTGCCCTTTTCCAGCCTCAGCCAATCAGGATTTCAGGTTACCCACAATGAATATGCATGGGAAAATTTAAGTGAAATACTTCTAATTGTATACACATCTATCTCGTGCATATTCATTGTGATTACCCAAAAAACCTATGTTTTAACCTCTGATCACCAATGGTGAGCTACTGTATGCAGTTCATTACACATTCCTCTGTATATACCTCCCTACTTACAGACAAGTAGCATGTGACCTAAAGGCACAAACCACTGCTATTATGAACTACCTGACTTCCCATTATCACCAGCTGATCCCAGCAAGATCTGCATGTGCAAATATTAGATGACCTGTTCTTCAGGTATCCCCAATCAACAAGTGGATGCCACTTCCCCCAGTAAACACATTTTTGGCACACAAATTCATCCATAAAGTGCTGGAAAACAACCAAAACTTTGTCCCTGTCCAGAGTGGAAGCCCAGTCTATGACATCCCTCCCTATCTCAAGTAGAGTCAGCACCAACCATTACATTCAGACCTCCAGTTCTCACTAGGCATAGCTTCATGTTTGTATCCAAGAGATATGAACACCAGAAGGTCCTAGCCACACCATCAGAGGAACAGACCATATAAAACAAAACTTCAAAGATAAATAAAGGTTTGGACAAGTTCCTGGAGGAAAAGTCCAAGTCTGTTATTGAGATAAACATGGGAGAAGCCACTGCTTGCCCCAGGACTGGTAATGTGGAATGTTGCTACTAATTGGGTTTCAACCAGGTACTTGTGACCTGGATTGACCACTGTTGGAAGCAGGGATACTGGGCTAGATGGACCACTAGTCCATCTAGTGGTCCATCTAGCCCAGTATAGCTATTCTTATGTTCTTGGACCAGTATAGCTATTCTTATGTTCTTATGAATTATAAATACCCTCAAGGTCACAAATATGCTGCCAACTGAGCTCCACCACATTTAAAAAGGAGGAGCACTGTGCCAGCCCAAGCATGTACTTGTCTCACATGTCTGGTAGGCCCTGCTTGGTGCTGGTTTCACTCCTCAGGACTCGGATGCATACAGCCTGGAAAAGAAAAATTAGGCCTTACCTGCTAATTTACTTTCCTTTAGTCCCTCCAGACTGGCACAAATGGTTATGCACTCCAACCAGCATGTGGAGACTGAGATCCACTGACTTCTAAGTTTGGCTATAACCATGCTGTACAGTCCCCAGAAAGCCAGTAATCGAACAGCCAAGTAGAAGAATTAAACCTCCACCTAAAACTAAGATTCCCTCAGGTGCCATGTTGCAAAATATTAATCCAATACAACATTGCACTGATGCTTCTCAATATACTGCTTTTCAAAACAGAATCAAAATGGTGTACAATACTAAGAGTAAATTAAAAAGAAACTCTATAATCAAACAGGAAGAGAAAAGGCAGAGGGGTAGGAGCCAAGCTGAGCCCAAACTAGGTCCCTCACTGAACTGGCAGATGGTGAGACTGGAAGGAATGGCCTTGAGGATACAGTGAAAGCAAGGATAAAAGAGTTCAGATCTTAAGTTGGTAGGCAGGGAATTCCACAGAAAGGGGGCAAGGCAAAAGGAGGCTGGGTGGAGTCAAGCTTTGAACAATGAATAGGAGAGATATCAAGACAGAAATCAAAAGCAGAGCTAAGGACGTGAAAAGGACAATAAGGGGTAATCAGACTAGCGAGATAAGGGGGGGGGGGGGGGGGAACCCAAATGAAGAGTCTTATAGGTAATAGTGAGAACTTTGTGAGTAATGTGGAGCTTGATAGGAAGCCAGTGGTGATTTTTCAAAACAGGAGAGAGATGATCAAAACCTATAGAATGGGAAAGAATATGTACTGCTGTATTTTGGACTTTTTGAAGCTTCCAAAGAGATACAGATAATATTACAGTAATCAAGCTTGGATGCAACCAGGGCGTAAAGAGCAGCACAACTTTCGTCACCGAGATAAGGTCATAAGCCGGAGCAAGAAGAAACAGCTTTTCACAGTAGCAGAACTATAAGAGGCAAAAAAATCAAAGCACTATCGAGATGGACTCCAAGATATTTAAACGAATCAACCAACTGAACAGGGGAACCACTGATGGTTGGACAGAACAGTGGAATGGAATGATGGCCTGTAACCCACAGGGCTACAGATTTTGCTGATTAAGGTGAAAGCGCTGACAAGAGAGCCAATCAGAGACTTTATTAAGGCACCTTGCAAAGAGCTGAGGTAGGGATTGTAAGGGACCTGGGAAGAGACCAAAAGAATATCATCAGAATAGAAATAACATTAACAAGAGACTTCTGGAAGAGGGATGCAAGAGGACTGAGGAAAATGTTAAAAAGTAATGGATAAAGGACAGAGCCTTGAGGGACTCCACAAACTAGAAGGGTGTGGGCAGAGGGAGAGTCACCGGTTGGGTTAAATCTGAAGCTTATCACTAGATCAACTGATGCAAACAGCCACATCAAAATTCTGCTAGAGCAGGGCCTCCATCCTAAGGTTCTGAATATCCCACAAGGCTGTCCTGAAATCCAATGGAACCATAATTCTCTTATGGCCAAGTTTGATTTGTCCTTGCCTTTCTCAGGGCACAGACCGTAGAAGTCTGCCCAGTACTGTTCTTGTACTAAGTTCTGAAGCTAACATTGAAGCCCCATAAAATTTACACTCTAGCCCATCCATATCTATTCAGTCACGATCAGGGCGTAGACCGTAGAAGTCTGCCCAGCTCCTGTTTTGTTTCCAATTACCGGTATCACCACCCAATCTCCACTAAGATTCCACGGAACCATTCCTTCTAAACAGGATTCCTTTGTGTTTATCCCACGCATGTTTGAATTCCATTACCGTTTTCATCTCCACCACCTCCCGCAGGAGGGCATTCCACATATCCACCACCCTCTCTGTGAAAAAATACTTCCTGACATTAGTCCTCAGTCTTCCCCCCTTCAACCTCAATTCATGCCCTCTAGTTCTACTGTTCGTTTGTGGATTAATACCTTTCAAATATTCGAGCGTCTGTATCATATCACCCGTTTCTCCTTTCCTCTAAGGTATACATGTTCAGGTCAGCAAGTCTCTCCTCGTACGGTTTGCAACGCAAATCCCATACCATTTTCGCAGCTTTTCTTTGCACCGCTTCCAGTCTTTTACATCTTTAGCAAGATACGGCCTCCAAAACTGAACACAATACTCCAAGTGGGGCCCTCACCAACGACTTGTAGAGGGCATCAACACCTCCTTCTTCTGCTAGTTATGCCCCTCTCTACGCAGCCTAGCATCCTTCTGGCCACGGCCGTCGCCTTGTCACATTGTTTCTTCACCTTCAGATCCCCCGACACCAACACCCCAAGGTCTCTCTCCTGAGTCGACCTTACTAACCTCTCCCCTCCTATCCGGTATCTCTCTTTTGGGTTTCCGCACCCCAAGTGCATCACTCTACACTTCTTGGCATTAAATTTTAACTCTCTATCAAATACAAGGAGATAAATATGAATTCCCCAGAGTCCTATTATCTAACAAATTACCATAAAGTACTCCGGTTAAAAACAAATTTTAATATAAATTTCTCACACACATTTTATTATTCCAACTTACAATTACACATATATATTTTCCCTGAGGCTTACATTCAGCTCACTCTCGCACCACATTCACAGCATTATTCAACTCTCACATTACTTAATTTCCAGATGGGCACATACATTAAATACTTTGATCTTATACATAATGTCACTTATTGGTTACATAGTTTGGACACGTGCAATTTGTTAAGTCTCCAATTCGTGAGTCTTTTGTACTTGTACACAAGGTAGTCTTCCTGGTGCGGTATATTATCCGCTATGCACTGTGTTGTGGCCTGCGAATCTTTAATCCAAGTATATGATAAAGTTGCCACTTATCTCCTAAGTTGTCCTATGTATATCACTTATGTCTCAGGCTCTGCCCCTCAGTGCTTCCGAGGCTATCTTGTCCTCAAAATGATCACCACGCTTGTGTCCAATTATTAATTCTCAATGTACCACCATGTTCCTTCCATTCACATTAACGCTTAATCGTGGCTGAGAGGCTTCTGCGTACTCCTCCAAACTGAATCAAGTTACTGATTCACCATCAGTTCCTCAATGCGGGATCGCATTTCGTGGTACTTCCTTGGAAGGAACCACTTAATCTATAACAATTCAACAACATGTATCCTAATTACCAACTACATTCTTACTTAAACTCAATTAAACCGTCATTTACCTTGATTCATATTAATAATAATGTTAGTGGCTGCTTACCAGCAGGACTACTGTCCTGGCAGACCATCAAACTTCCACCACTGAAACTTCCTCTCGCTATTTCTTCCGGGGTTAAATACCTGACGTTTTTGGTACTACCCACCCTAATTTAAAAAGGCAGTCCTTCACACCCACTCCATCTCCATGTTCAGGCCTTTCGGGGCCACCATATCCCATGTAAAAATACACTGTTGCTCAATCACCAAAAGTTGTGCACTAACATCACCTCCTCTTTTAGGGGGGGCAGTTTGAACCAGTACTACACACTGAAGCTGTTTAATGTAATGATTTTGTTCAGTGAGCAACTAAAGGTGCTTCCTTCTTTTGATGCCTCAGATTACTGATGTGCTCCGCTAATCTCCCTCCAGGGTATCCACTCTATTGGCTATTTTCGTTTCATCCGCAAAAATGCACACCTTTCCTTCCAACCCTTCAGCAATATCTCCCACAAATATATTAAACAGAACAGGCCCCAGCACGGACCCCTGAGGAACTCCACTGCTCACCGAGCAGATTCCATTTACCACCACCCTCTGCCACCTGTCGGTCAAACAGTTTCTTATCCAGTTCGTAACTTTCGGTCCTAAGTTCAACCCTTTAAGCTTATTCATGAGTCTTCTGTGGGGGACCGTATCAAAGGCTTTGCTGAAGTCCAAGTAGGTTACATCTAGCGCACATCCCTCATCTAGTTCTTTGATCACCCAGTCAAAGAAGTCAATAAGATTTGTTTGGCAGGATTTTCCTTTGGTAAAGCCATGTTGCCTCGGGTCCTGTAACACCTCAGCTTCTACAAAATTAACTATCCTTTCTTTCAGCAGCGACTCATTATTTTTCCTACCACCAACGTGAGACTTACCAGTCTGTAGTTTCCCACTTCTTCCCTGTCTCCACTTTTGTGAAGAGGGACCACATCCGCTCGTCTCCAATCTCGCGGAACCTCTCCCGTCTCTAAATAGGAGTAGCCTAGTGGTTAGTGCAGTGGACTTTGATCCTGGGGAACTGAGTTCGATTCCCACTGCAGCTCCTTGTGACTCTGGGCAAGTCACTTAACCCTCCATTGCCCCTGGTACAAAATAAAGTACCTGAATATATGTAAACTGCTTTGAATGTAGTTGCAAAAACCTCAGAAAGGCGGTATATCAAGTCCCATTTCCCTTTCTGAGGTCCCGCCAGGACCTCTCTGAGCTACTTCAATATCCTGGGATGTATCCCATTCGGCCCCATAGCTTTGTTCACCTTCAGATTCTCCAGCTGTTTATAAACTCTTTCTTCCATAAACAGCGTAGTATCCACTCCATTCCCAGACATTCCAACGGCATCCAACCGCGGTCCTTCTCCAGGATTTTCCTCCGTGAACACCAAAGAGAAATAATTATTTAGCACGTTCGCTTTATCTTCATCACTATCATTATCTTTCAGTCTCGCAATTCCATTCCTCTCTCTTCTCCTTTCTCCAATATATCTGAAAAAGTCTCATCACCTCTCTTTACATCTTTAGCCATTTTTTCTTCCGCTCGCACTTTCACTAGCCGTATTTCCCTCCGCTTCGTTCAGTTTAATCCGATCTTTTCCGTGATCCTCTCATTGCATTCTTTTGTATTTCTTGAACAAAGCCTCTTTCGCTCTTATTTTTTCAGCTACTTGTTTGGAGAACCATATAGGCTTCCTGCTTCTCTTGTTTTTGTTTACATTCCTCACAAAAAGATCAGTCGCCATATTTATAGCAGCCTTTAGCATGGACCACTGTTTTTCCACTTCTCCTACACCTTCCCACGCCAACAGCTCCTTCTTCAGGTATTCCCCATTTTATTAAAATCAGTACGTCTGAAATCCAGTACTTTGGAGTTTTGTGCGTCCACACTCCACCTTTGCTCTTATATCATACCATACGGTGTGATGATCACAATTACATAGGTGGGCACCCCACCCGGATATCGGAAACACTACCTCCATTAGTGAACTCTAGATCCAGCATCGACCCTTCCCTCGTGGGTTCCATCACCATTTGTCTGCACAGGCTCTTTGACAGGCATCCACAATCTCTCTACTTCTTTCTGATTCCGCAGATGGGACGTTCCAATTCACGTCAGACAAATTGAGTCTCCCAACAGTAGCACCCTCCCCTTTCATAACAATCTTTTGAATATCTTCTATCAGATCCTTGTCTACTTCTCCGTTTGCGCAGGAGGTCTGTAGATAAACCCTCGTATGGATACAGGTTCTGTCTTCTCTTTCCAGGACGATCCATAAAGCTTCTTTTCCCCAGGTTCCCCGCATTTCAGCCGCTCTGATATTTTCTCTCACATACAGAGCCACTCCTCCACCTCTTCGGCCCTCTCTATCCTTCCTAAAAAGATTATAGCCCGGTACGGTCATATCCCATTCATGAGAATCGTTGAACCACGTCTCCGTAATAGCAACAATATCCAAGTTTTCCTCAAACATCAGGGCTTGCAAGTCTTGAACCTTTTTACTTAGACTACAAGCATTTGTGCACATAGCTTTCCATGTGCTTAGTGAGTTTGGGTGTTTTTTTATATTTACATGACCTTTCCCTCTGCCATCAAGTTTATTCTGGGGGTGACTTTCCAAAATCCTGTTTCCTTTTGTCACCCCCACCCTCTAGTTAAATGTCTAGAAACATACTGTCGAATTTCTCACCAAGGATCCTTTTTTCCCCATCACAGAAAGATGTAGCCCATCATTACAGTACAGTCTGTTATTTTTCCACGTATTACCCCATTCTCCTATGCATCTAAAACCTTCTTCTTTACACCAAGACTCAAGCCACTTATTGAATTTCTCTGTTTTGCGTAGTCTTTCCTCTCCCCTCCCCAACGTAGGAATTACTTCAGAAAAAGCCACAGTCCAAACCAAAGATTTCAGTCCCTCCCCAAACTTCTGAAATGCTCTCTGTGCTGTAAACTTGCTATTGTTGGTCAGGTAATTTGTCCCCAGAAGAATTACATCAGCGTTAGAAGCCTCTCTCTCTTCTCAGATCACTTTCAGTATTTGGTCTGTACATCTTGTAGCTGAAGATCCTGGAAGACATTTCACTACATTGGAACCCCTGAACTGTGCTCCTAAGTTAATGCCTCTGATAATGGAGTCTCCGAGCAGTAATTATTTTCTGCTTTTCACCATTCTGTCATTAGTTGGGGGATGTTTCTGGGGTTGTGCTATTTTCATTGCCTCTGGTTCTACCACAGTACTTCTTTTTTCGCTATCATAATGAAGCAGCACTGCAAAAGAATTTGACAGGGGCAAAGCTTGGAAGGGCGAGTGTTTCTGTGTCACAGATCTTAGTCTACCAGAGCCTACTGTGACCCATCTATTCCTCTGATGTTTCATTCTCTGAGGGCAGTGGTGGTGGTAAATTAGCTGGGAAATGAGTAATCCTGGACGCTTCTTTAATTGTAGTTAATTCCTTCTTGAGTTTGTTGATCTCTTCTTTCAAGGCTGATATTTGGAGACAGATAGGACAAGCTCTAAGGTTCCAGATAGTTTGCATTAGGATTAAAGCAGAACACATTTTGCACTGAATGAAGGTCATAATGATGTGATTCACAAGTGTGAAAAGGTGGACTATGAGATGGAACAACAAGAATTAGGATTGACCAAATAAGTGTAATGAAGATACTTGTCCCTTGATTGCCCTATATAAAGGGAGTTTACCTAGGGGTGGATGGGACTAGGACACACGTAACCTCAGTTACCAACCAAACCAAGTCTGAAAATGCCCAGCGCAGCTCCCAGCTCACAAGGTAAACCTAGGTTCTACTACCCAGCTCAAAACAAAATTGCCCCTCCTCCAGAGCCATGAGTCACCAGATGCTATGTAACCAAAATTGATTGAATTAAGTCTCTGGCAGTGTAGATTCAACACACAATTCTAATGAAGACAGACACCAGATCCAATGAAGACAGACACCAGATCCAATGTCACAGGTTTAAAACACAGTTCCAATGAAAACACCTTTAAGACAATTTCCAGCATAAAAAGATGAAATCACTAGCACAGATATTCAAAACACAATTCTCTAATTCTGGCGATGTTATAAAGGAAGAAACGATGTGCGATAACCACAAGGTTTGCCAGTGAGGCAAGGATCAGCTGATGTAGCATATCCCCATAGATCAGGAAGTTAGGCAGTCGAGCACCACACCTGTAGGTATAGAAGCTGAACCTACCCGAGGCTGAGGTGAGAATCCTCAGAGACGGCAGCATCAGGTGTGACATACAAATCGGTTGGTGCTGTGGTGACCCCAAACCACTGTAGGCAAGTAATGAGCAATGTTCCATGCCGATGTGTCTCACAGGTGGCTGCTGCTGTATGCCACTATAAGCGCTCAGTCGATCTGCCTCCCAGTCAGCTCGTTGCAGTCGAGCAAGAGCCAAGTTCCGCAGCTGCTAAGAGGACAACAGGCTGCCAGCTAAGTGAGTTAACTGGCAACTAGAGCTGCTGTAGTCAGCTGTTGTAGCTATGCTATACAGACGGCTGACTTAGGATAACTGAAAATCTGGCTGGTAATGGTATGCAATAGTCGGATGGTGCAGTAAAAATGTCCAGTTGACTCACCCATGTAAGCAAGGATCAAACAGCTATGCTCAGTAACTGTGCTGAGCAGGAGACCAATGCAATTGCAGGACAGAGCTGACTGTCAAAGAGCAAAAGAACAGGCTGAAGGAGAAAAGGTACGAGAGAGTTAAATCTCACAGGGGCAAGCAGAAGGCTCCTCCGCTGAAACAGCTGGGTGGAGCAAGGGAGGTACTCGGCAAACTCCAGTACCCGTGCAGTACAGATGGGTGTCATAGCCATGATACATAGCCGAACCGTGCGATGTGCAACAGGGTTGCCCTGACCAGCCTTGTCCATAGCTGGAACATCCTCTGAGCCCTTCAGAGGATGAGTTCCACTACCGGAAAGAGATAGGACTGAGAGCTATACAAAGATGCCAAAATATGTAACCTTGGTAACGAGTTGGGGGGTTTTCTTTTTGGTAACATTTCGACATGTGTCCTGGAAGCCAATAACCAGCCTTAACGCAGCAAACAGCAGATCTGTCCAAGTGCCAGGACAATAGAAAGGAAAAAATGAAATAGAGCCGACGTTCTCAGCGCTGAAGACAAACAGTTAGCTGTAAAACCTGGCAAAGCTCTCAGCTCTGCATGGAAAAGGACTGTTTAGTCCAACAACTGAGAAGATACGTTCAGCCGCATAAGGAAGAGAAATTTCCCAGCAAAGAAGTTGAGCACTCTGACCAATCTGAGACAATCATAAGGGTGCTCGCACAGAAGAGATAGCTAAGCAGTTCCACCTCGGATATAAACAGCTGACACTTGCACCATGACTGCTAGTACCACATACAGCCCAGAATATGTATCAGTGTTGAAAGACCTAAAGGTGAGGGTGCCAGCTCTGGCACAGAAGACCTAGAGACAGAGGGCCAAATGCACTAAACTTAACGAGCCAGGAACGTGGTTTTTAAACTAGTTCTAGCCGGTTTAGCGCACAAGTAGTAAACCAGGACATGCACAAAAGGGTTCTCCGAGCCAGTTTCCTGTCACAGCAGCAGCTAACGAAAATGGAATGCAAAGCTATTATAATGAGCTAATTACTATTATAATATGCATGCAATACACTGCCGTCTCTGAACCCGTTCACAAAAGTCGTCCCTATCTTTACCGTGGAAATTTTAACGGGAGGACTGGACCTGCCGGTTCTTCATTATCGAAAGTAGAAGGGGAGAAACAAGGCAGGGAAGATGGAGCACAAAAAAAAGTATACCAGCTTACACGCAGCTTCTCTGCGTGTATGAAAGCCGTGCCATGATTCTTTTCTCAAATGACATTTTACTGGCAAGAAATTAGGGGGGAGGTAGTAAATGTAAAACATAAAAGTAACGGTGACTTATCAAAAATGAAAGGAAGACAAGGGTGAAACAGCATCCCCCATGCTAGAAGAACAACAGAGAGGGGCTAAACCAATTGGACAGTGCCAGCCTGGGATGTCCCAGCCACTCACTACTGGAGGGGGACACCAGGAAGTTTGGATCCAATCAGCTCACAGTTCTAGTGATATCAGGGAAGCCCAGTAGGGAGGAGCTGGGACAGCAGCCAGCCAATGAGAGTCCATCTTCAGGGAGATGGGCGTTCCAGGATGTCAGCCAGCCAATAGAACGAAGCAACAGAATAGCTGTGGGTGGAACCAAGCCCTGATGCTGACTCCTCAGCGCTGAGAGCAGCAGCGAGCATATTCGAGGCTTCTTCCACTTTTTTCCAGCAGCGGGGAGGCAGGGAGCCCCATCACAGGTCTGTCCATCCAAAAAAAAAAAAAAAAAAAAAAAAAAAGTGCTTTGTGCTTGCAAATAAAAAAAAAAAAAAAAAAGGGCTACATCTACTGCTTTCATACACGCAGCCTGTCTGCGTGTATGAGAGCCATCTGTATCATGCACAGAGCAGCCATACATAGCAATTGACTGTTCTGCGCATGCTCAGCTCACCGACTGGCTTCCCCCATATCGCATGCAAATGAGCTGGGTTGCAAAAGCTACGAGCAGCTCATTTGCATGCGATTCTCTTTGTGAATCCCTCTGTTTCTAAATCGGTAAATTTTTACCGATTTGGAAATGCAGACGGATTCTTATGTTTCAATCTGTTTATTGATCATCAGTTCAACAAATACATACAAAGTGGTGTAACAGAAAAAACTAGAACAGTGCTACCAAGTGCTACCACTTCTTCAGTCGTCAAGTCATTCCCCCCCCTCCCCCCAGCCGTATCCCTCTTAACTACTTTTACAACATATTGCATTGAAACAACTTGAGGTACACTCTTTACACAGAGCAGAACATAATAACAGGTATGCAACTGAGCTCTGCAAAGCCCACTGTGCAGGTAGCCCTCATCAAATTCCTTTATGCTCCCCCCCTCCCATTCCCCTTTTTATTAAATTGCACCACATATCTGTGCCAACATTATACTGCCAAAACCGCCTGGGTACTTAACTTGCATGCACTACTAGGATCTGCATCCAACTTTGCTCCCATGGACCCCTTCCCTCCAGATCCCGTACGAGCTCTCTCTCTAGACTCCCCAAGACTACTCTGTGGCGAGATATTAAGCAACAGAACAAAAGGAGCCTACACTTGTAGCTGTCTGACATGTTTTGAACTTTGGTTTTCCCCAGAAAATACTTTTCCAAGAATATTCTGTCACAGTGGTGCACCTTGACTCTGATAGCCCACCACCATGATGAAGGATCCAACTGTAAACCTACACAGCTTTAACCCCCTTCTCTTCCCATCTACTAAAGGTGCTCCTTACCAGGGCCCCAACAGCTCGTGACAGATCTCATTGCCCACAATGCGTTTCCAAATAACTTTAAAGAAAGAGAGAAAAAGAAAAAAAAAGTAAAGAGAGAGGAGGAGAGAAGAGGAAAAGAAAAAAAAAACCCACCAAGTTTCAGAGCTTGTTTAATATTAAACTATGTGCTTTGGGTGACAGCGACTGTATATAGGGTTCCCAAATAGCCAGGAACGCTTTCTGCCTCTTGGGAGAGGACCCCACCCCCCTGCGCTCCATTACCAAGAGTTCATGAAACTTGTTCCTCCAATGCCAGTACTCTGGTGGTGTCTCACTCTTCCATGCACCCATGATAAACTTCTTCCCTACTATGCTGGCCTTGTGGATGAGCTGCTGAGCCCCCTGACCACAAAATTTGAAAACTTCATATTTATCCAATAATATTCCCTGGGGTGAAAACGGGATCCGGAGTTGCAGCAGAGCTTCCAGGTACACAAATATCTGTCTCCAAAAGGCCTGAATCATGCTGCACTCCCAAAGAGAATGAAACAACGTGTCCTCCCCATGTTTACACTTCGTACAACGCGGATCCACAACCCCCCCAAATTTAAACACTTGATTTTTAGCCAAATATGCTCTATAGGTTATTCGATACTGACATTCACGCAATCCTGCATTTACTGAGATCTGAGGGATGCGGGATATCAATTTCCGAAAATCTAACTGCAGTTGCGGCTGCCTCAGATCCAGCGCCCATCTCTGTCAGACTTGGCCCGTGTCCTTCACACCTTCTAGCTCCCCAAGGGCTTTCTGTAACCCTGATACGGACAATCTATCCCCGGGGATGTTCCCAAAAAAAGCTCTAAGTCTTCGCCCGTGACCACCCTCCAGCTTATGGAGCTCCAAAGATCTGACATAGTGAGCTAACTGGTGATATGCGAATAAATGATTCGGGCTGATGCCAACTCCCAGGGCTCCCAGAGACAAAATCTGCCCGAGTCTTGTAATCCCCAGCTCCGCCCACCTGCAAAATGTTTGACTATCCGAACCTGGTGCAAACTGTAAATTACCCTGTAACGGTATCAGGTCCGAAGTATCCGCCTCTAGACCCCATAACTTATTTAGATCCCTCCATACCTCTCTCAGGGGACCCAGTAATACGCTATTGCGCACGTGTTTGGGTATTACTCTCCTGGCGCAATGTAACAGGTAATGTGCGTGGAGTGGTTTAAAAAAGTCGTGTTCCATGCTACAAGGTGTGTAATCCTGTCTCCCTAGCATCCAATCCCCTAGATGCCGTAACAAACAGGCTTGATTATATCTGCGCCCCCCTCCCTCCAGGGACCCATGAGTAATTTCAATGGTAGTTTTGGCTTAGAATCTCTCCACACAAACTTCCGCAGGTACCGATACAGCTGATTAAGATCTTTTTGTTTGATTCATAAGGGCAGCACCTGAAATGTGTAAAGCCACCTTGGGAATTCCACCATCCGAAACAAGTAGATCCGCCCATGTAGAATAAGCGGCAAAATCCCCCATGTACCCAACCGGCCCTTCATCTTATCTAATAGATTAGTTTAGTTCAAGTGATATAAAGTGGACGTTCTCATGGAGACCCTTACACCCAAGTACGGAAGAAAATCCGCCGCCATTTGAGTGGGAACCCGGCCCCCCACTCCATCTTCACACTTGCGTGCGCTGTTAGTGCCAAGGATTTAGAGTAGTTGATTTTAAGTCCCGCAAAATCGCTGTACTCCTGAAACAATTCCAGTAGAGCTCGCAACGATTGACCCGGTTGTGTAAGATGGACGAGTATGTCATCCGCAAAAGCGGAAACCTTGAACGATGAATCTCCCCAGGTCACCCCCTCCACTTCGGGGTGGGCCTCAATCTCCCGAATCAGTGGGTCCAAGGCAAGCACAAAAAGTAGTGGAGACAATGCCCCTCCTGATTGCAAACATTGAAGACTGCTCCCCATTCACCCACATAAACGCCCGCAGATTGGAGTAGAGCGCTCCCACCGCCTCTCAAAACCTACCTTCTACGCCAACCCTCTACAGCACCTTGAACAGAAAGTTCCAAATTATGCGATCAAAGGCCTTCTCTGCGTCGAAGCTGACCAACAGAGAAGGCCTTTTCCACGCCTCCATAATCTCCAAAGATGTCAAAAGAGCCCTAACATTTCTTCCCACGATCTACCTTTCACAAATCCGACTTGCGGGGATGCAATCAAGTCCGGCAGCACTCTAGACAGTCGACTTGCCAGAATCTTAGCGTAAATCTTTGTCACAGTTGAGCAATGATATGGGTCTATACGACTACTTCCATCCCATCCTTCCCAGGTTTCAGCAGTACTATCACATTCGCTATGTT
Source organism: Microcaecilia unicolor (assembly GCF_901765095.1). NCBI lineage: Eukaryota > Metazoa > Chordata > Amphibia > Gymnophiona > Siphonopidae > Microcaecilia > Microcaecilia unicolor. The sequence continues at coordinate 194,969,775 of NC_044038.1, read as the reverse complement.
CATAGAATCCAACATTACTCCAGAAGTGGCCACATCATTGTATAGATGTAACAGGGGAAGCGTCACCTGCTCCTGAACTATCTTATAATAGGCCGTGGTAAAGCCGTCTGGTCCCAGCGCTTTTTGTATCTTGCTATGTTGGAGCGCCAACATCAATTCGCATTCTGTAATGGGGCCATTGAGATACTTTTTTTGCGTTTCCGATATCCGGGGTAAGGTGTGATTAATTAAATAAAGCATACTGTCTGGCACTATATCTGTTGGCTCCCCATATAAACTCTCATAATATCTTTTAAAAAGTTCTGTAATATCTTTAGACTCCCAGACTAGTCGGCCTCCCTCCTCCCTTATTTCCAAAATACTCTTATTACCCCCTTTCCCTCTTATCAATCTGCCCATCAACGCTCCCTGCTTTTTTTCCTTGAATAAAATATTGGTGTTATAGTACATGTGTGACTTCAACGCCTTCTGATGGAGCAATTCATTCAATGCCTTCTGAGTAGCCAAAAGAGCTCCTTTCCTATCTGGTGTCATGTTTAACCCACATCTAACCCTTTGTGATCGGACTTCTTTTTCCAATCTAAGAATCTCCTTATCCCTCATCTTTTTGGCCCTGGCCCTATACGCTATAATCTCTCCCCGCTTTAGATGTTTCCCAATATAAGCTAGATTGAAGTTGATGACCTTTATTATGATCCGCATACTCCCTCCATTTTTCATTTATATATGCCTTAAATAGGGGATCCCAGAACAACTCTATAGGGAATCTCCAACCACCCCTTCCCCCCACAGCCCCTAATCCCTGCATCTGTAACCAAATTATCGAGTGATCCGATACTTCGCACGGACCTATCTCTGCTACTAATACTTTGGAGAAAAGATCTCTTGATATAAACAAATAATCAATACGTGATTGCGTAAGATATGCTCTGGACACGTGCATATAGTCCTTCTGGGTTGGATGCAAAACTCTCCATGCATCAATCAAGTCCAGTGTCTTACAGAGGAAGGGCAGGCCCCGTGCAGCATGGCTCAGATTCAGAGCTTGTGTTCCCGTTTTATCCATCTGGGCGTCATATACTAAATTAAAGTCCCCTCCCAATATCACATTTCCCCCGATAGGGGCTCAACAGCTGAATAAGAATTCTGTAGAATTTGCGATCAAAAACGTTAGGTGCATAAACATTACAAAGGGTATAAGTGATATTCCCCATCACCACTTCTGCCAGCACGTATCTGCCCTCTGGGCGCCGCTTGACCCTTTTGATCTGGAACTGCAGGCCCTTATGAAACATTATCAGTACTCCCCCTGTCTTGCCTTCTGCCGGGGAACCCACCACCTTCTCCACCCAACCTTTCTGAAATTTACTATGTTCCAATGTCGTCAGATGTGTCTCTTGTAAGAATACTATATCTGCCTTATGTCACCTCATGGCTTGCAGGACTTTGGTGCGCTTGATAGGCAATGAGATCCCCCCCCACGTTCCAAGATATTATTTTAACTATTCCCCATTATCTTCCAAATACCCCTATTAAACTTGGTTACTAATACTTTCTTTGCGAGGCCACACCCCCAGCCCCTGGGTGTGTCCCGTCTTCCACAGGTCAGGTAATCTCTCACAGTGCTGCACTCGCCCAATTCTGCTCTGATATAGGATACAACAAAACAAAAATAGCAAGCAAGAAAAAAGGAGAAGAGAAAAGAAGAGAGAAAAGAAAAAAAAAGGGAAAACCCCACTCTCAAACCCCCCACCCCCCTCGTCCACCTTGTCTCTCCCTCCCCCCTACCACCCCCCCCCCCCCCTCCTGTATACCAAGAACTTAGACTGGGTCCTCATCAGAGAACCGGTCACGTCCCCGCCCCGCCCCTCGCGACATCTTGCACAATACACGTTACATTATCCCTGCACTTCACACATCACCCTCCCTCAGGAAAATAAAATGAAGCTCACTCTCTCGCCCCCTTTTCTGTATCAATCACCAAACCTTAAATTTTACTGTCCAGTACTGTTGTCATGTCCATGTCTCAGCTGTCTTCCCCCATTTGCTTGCGGACATGCATTTCTGCATGTCCCACTACCGTTCAATGCTCTGGTCTGTCCCACTACCGTTCAATGCTCTAGTCTGCTACCGGATGCCACCACTGCTCCACTCTCCTCCGGATTGACCGTCATACGCTTTACAAATTCCATCGCCTCCTCATGGGAAGTAAAAAAAATTTAGCTTGCCATCATTCTGGACTCGCAACTTGGCAGGAAACAGTAGAGCGAAACGTGCTCTTCTCTCATATAGCTGCTTGCAGATCTCTGTGAACTGTCGACGTTGGGCAGCCACCGCTGCCGAGAAATCTTGGAAGCATAAAACAGTTGAATCTTCATATTGTATCTTACCCCACTGTCTCCAGGCGCGTAAAATTTCTTGCTTATGATTGATTATAGTTTTTACAAATCACAACTCTTGGTCTCTCTTTCCCTTGTCTGCTTTGCCGTAGTCGATGTGCCCGTTCTATCTTTAAACAGTTCTCCAGTTGTTTCAGGTTGAGCACTTGGGGCAGCCATTTCTCCAGGAACTGCCTGAGGTCCACCTCTCTCAGGGACTCCGGGAGCCCCACCAGCCTTATGTTGTTGCGTCGTGATCTGTTCTCTAGGGCCTCGATTTTTGACTCTAGGCTTTCCAACTTTTTCAGCATAGCTCTCTGCGCGTTCGCTTGCTGTGTGCTCTGATCTTCTACATCTGACAGGCGCTGTTGGAAGCCCGCCATGTCTGTTTTTAAAACTTCCAATTTACCATCCATCATTTCTATTTGGTCGGAGATCTGCTGCAGCTTTTTATCCACCGACGTCTCCAGGTGGCTTGAGACTTCTACTGCGATCTCCGCCGCCTAAGCTGAACTAACCGATTCTCCCGAGGAGCCTGCGTCCTCCATTTTACCTTCTCCCACATGGCTCCTCGTCCCGTCCTTCCGACTTGCTTTCGTGGTCATGCCGGCCTGGCGGAACAGCGATCGCCGTTAATTTGCGCTGCAGAAGGTTCACACTGCTCGCTCTTCACTTTTTTAAAGGGTTTCTCCCCGATTTTGATGTCGCTAAGGGCAGATGTTAGCGAGGATCCGCGGAGCTCTAACATGCAGCGTCCTCCCCTTAGCCTAGCATCATGTGACCTCATGCAGACGGATTCTTAACGGGACCTTTGTGCATCTGGCTCAGAGTCTACTGCAAAGCTATACAATAACAGAGCAGTAAAGAACTGCAGCTCAGGACCCTAAAGGCAGCTAGCTATAGATCAAAGCCTAAAAGCACCCAGTTTCAGCTGGAAGAACTATAGATAACATCAGAAGAAATAGTGCACATAGCCAATACTGCCGCCGTGAACCCCCCCCCCCCCCAGTCGAGAAAAAACAGCTGAGAAATGCTTCAGAAAACAGGCGCAGATGAAAAGCCACAAAGCGGAATGAAGCCACTGAAAATCTCCATCACAGGAGATCCAACTGAGAATCTCTGCCACTGACCAAGATGAGTTAAGGCTGACAGATACCGCAGGAACCTGCATCACTGCGAGACAAGCAATAGGCCATATAAGGATGGCAGATGCAGAAAGAACCTCTATAGGCGACAGTAACTGAGAACGTCTATAGGCAAAACTGAGAAGCTCTGCAGGAGACAGATTCAGCTGAGAACTGCCAAAGGCAACAGAATGAACCTCCACAGGTGACAGATTCAGCTGAGAACCACCAAAGGTAACAGAGAGAACTGAAAACCTCCATAGGAGACAGGTTCAACAGAGAATCTCCCCAGGGGACCAAGTGAACTGAACCTCCATAGGTGAAAGACTGAACTGAGAGCCTCCAAAAGAGAGATTCAGCCAAGAACCCCCTACAGAAGACAGAGAGGCCTCTATAAGAGACAAATTCAGCTGAGAGCTACTAAAGGAGACAGAGTCAACATAGCTGACACAAAGACCTGCGAATCTCCCAACTGTGAACCAGGGAAATTGAGAGAAACACAGTGGAAGTCCTCACAACTAGAGATGACTGTCAAGAACATTTCCACAAGTGCACTGAGGAAGGCCTACCTACTTCCACGGGAATCTGGGGAGGATCCCTGTTCCCTGTGTTCCATTGCTATCACAAACTAAGCCTGGGAACGCAGGGGTAGATAGGTACAGTATAGAACCCAGCCAAAGTGTCTCAGATGAGACACATAGGCACAGGTTCCTCAGAGAACAAGAAACATTCCAAAATCTAGGAAGCCATGCCTTTGCAGGAAAGCTGGAAGGACAAGGCAGAGTTCCCCCCCCCCCCCCCCCCCCCCCCATCATTAGATGTTTGCTATTTCTGTAGTGTCTGTTTTTCATTTTTTTTTTCCACATATATTGGCTGTCCTAAGCAGCCACAATAGGAATGAAACTTAAGGCTGTACCATAACTCCTGCAGCTTAAGTAATTCGGGAGAAACTGTCAGCATGTAACTTAGCAAGGATATGCACATCTAAAAAAAAGAGACAGAAATAGATAATAGCTGGAAATGGGAGAAGGCTGGCACCTTAGGCAGAAAACCAGAGCTTAAAAAGGAAGGGAACAGAAACTGAGCAAGTTACCTGAATACCAATAGTAGAATTATCATTATTAGTGGGTTTTCTTTTTTTTTTTTTTCAAACACTACAAGGCAGTGACGACAGCTGTGAGGAAACATACCTTCAAATAAGTGTGGAAAAAACAGCCAAAGAGGCCCGATAGCCACGACAAGGAAAAGGTGGACAACCAAGCTCCGAAGCTAAGCCTAAGCATAATGCCTTGAAAGGCAGAGTGTGAATCGAGACCCCCGCAACTGTGCCCTGCTTGCTGCAAAGGCTGAGCAGAGATATGCCAGAAAAGCAACCTTTGAATCTGCATTTCTGTGCACATTTGGCTTTTTATTTTTTTTTTTTTTTTGGGGGGGGGGGGGGTTGTTTGTTTTTAATACTGCAAAGTTAAGTAGAGGCCTGCATTCTAGAAAGGATACCAAAGGAGCAATGATGACGGCCCTGGGCGACAGCCGCAGAGCCTGCCATAATTTTTACCAATATTCTCACCCCCATCCCGGTGAAATGGGACGACAGTAGAGGAGCTGGAAGCTGCTCACCAGGGACTGCAATGGGAGCAGCATCTAACAGCAGGCCCTGGGGCAGACATGAATGAAAAGAAAAGCAAACACTTACAAGATCCCAGCGAAAGTTGTAGACTGAGGCAGAGCAATTGAAGATACTGTGCCATATCACTTACTGTTCACAGCAGCACCTAGACCTTCTCTAGCACACTTGGTCAATGCTCTTTTTTTTTTTTTTTGACGAGGTAGGAGATTATACAGAAAAGGACAAAGAGGTGGGGAAGGGCAGAGGAGAGCTCCCCAACAGACCAGCAGAGACCAACTCAACTAAGCCAGAGGGAACAGGTTAGAAGCAAGCATCATTCAGACAGCTGCACAAGATATGTCAATCTACCTGCTGTGATAGAAAGAGGGTCAGAGCTCTTCCAAAAAGGATACTGTGCAGCAGCCTTACTTTTGGTATTCTCGCTATCTCCACCTGCTGGTAGATGAACATAACCCACATGTCTCTAGATTGATCTGCCAGATGTAATGGAAATTTTTGTTTTTATACAAGCAGACCTCACTGGCGCTCAAAGCTAGCTGCCTGCTGATAGGAAAAGGCACTCAGCTGAGGCACACAGAAACTTGCCCCAAAGGGACATGAGGAAGGGACCCAGCAACCTGTGTGCGACAACCCTGGGGCAAAAGACCTTCACAGGCCTCAACTCCTATCCAACGCTAACAATACTAGACAGCCCTGTGAGGGCATACCATTACATCATATTATCACTTGCTTATATTCTGCATGTGCCTGGTCAGTTCAACGTGGATTACAGAAAAGAGAACTGGGAATAGCCCAGAGAATTACAATATAATCATATTAACAGGTAATGCTAATAACTGTGGCTCAATATTATTTATTTAAAAAGCCATGTTTTCAAACATTTCCTAAAACACTGATAGACATTCAAGATCCACAACCCCTCCCCCTCAGTGTAGAACCTATCCCTAAGAAACCTAACACCCCAATACCTGACCAGGACAGCACAGCTTAACACATCCACCACCCGCTGGAGACTGAGAACTATTGGATTTCTGGGAACTGCACAGCATGGTTATAGCTGAACTTAGAAGTCAGTGGTTCTCAGATTCCACCTGCTGGTCTGTGCATAACCATCTGTGCCAGTATGGAGGGCTGCTGTGGAATAGAGAATGACATGGGGATGGGGACAGATCCGGGACAGAGCCCACAAGGACGGGCAACAAACTTTGGCCCTGTGTCATTTTCTACTTTGAAGCCTGTTAACGAACTGGACTGTTATTTATGTTCAAGTGAGACAGACAATATTTTGATTTTTTGGAAAAACAAGCAAACATACTGGTCACAACTTGCAAAATTTACATGGGGGATCCTGCACATCCTGCTACCAGCACATCTTCTAAGAAGACATCTTCTATTGCAGGAAGGACTGTGGAAGGCAGGAGAGCTAGACTGAATCCTGAGATTGTTGATGACTTATTTATCCACAGATTTAAAAATCTTAACAGTGCTTCATTGGGCATATTTCTCACCTCTAAGGCATACAGAACGGGTTGTATTTTGTACCCCTGGACATTTTAACAGGGTAGATTAGGATTCCTTGGGGTAGTAGAAATCAGCTGTTGTTGGGGTTAGAAGGGTAGAGGGTGATGGTAAAGAGGGTTATTATAGCTGCACACCATTATTATTGTTTTCTATTTATAACTTATACACAATAGTTGCACAGCATATTGTTCCTTTTTATACTTTAATAAAACAATTTAAATATAAAATCATAATTGTTCGAGGCTTCTGCAGATGAGGACAGATTCCATGGGGACAAGGACAGAACTGGCGGGGACAGAGCCAGAACCAACATGGAAGGGTACAAATTTTGTCCCCGTGTCATTCTCTACTATAGAATGTAGCCTTACCTCTGACCAGGAACTGGGATATGAGCTGATTGAAGTGGGAACTTCTGTCTACAAGAGCCAACAGGGTGAGGTGCCCCATCGCCCTCCTGATGCCCCTGACACAGCTGCTCCTCCACTGTCCATCTGGACTGCCCCAGCGAGATTGCTGGATGATTCAGCTGGATACTGGCTTCCTCCAGGTCTTCAGCTGAAGCTGTACCATTGCACAGTGTATGATTCTAACAGGGGGAACAAGATGCACAGTATTAACAAAGTAGCTCATAATGTAGGAAAAAACTAGAAGTCACTTCAATACCCCAACTTTTCACAGCACTGTTGCACAGTGCTGTACCATCAGATAAATGCATCATTTCCCAAATAAAGCTTTATGTAGCCTCTGCACAGGTTCCCTTCCTCCTTCCCATGGATCAGAACACAAATGAACCAGGAAATAATTCCTCCATAAGCACTTTTCTGCAAATTAAAAAGTGTGATGCCAGTCCAGGAAGTATGTGTCTCACTTGTCTGGTAGGCAACTGGTTTACTTAACAGACCTACCAGAGCTATCACAAAATGAAGGGAGATGGAGATGGGCTTGGATATACTGCCTTTCTGTGATTACAATCAAAAGCTTTTTATATATTAATTTGCAAGTACTTATTTTGTATCTGGGGCACTGGAGGGTTAAGTGACTTGTCTGGAGTCACAAGGAGCTGCAGTGAGAGTTTAACCCAGTTCCACTGGTTCTCAAGCTGCTGCACTAACCATTAGACTACTCCTCTATTCCAAGTACTACACCTATAGATGTAGTGGTAGAGCTCCTTGCAAGGGAACCAGTGCCAGTAATGACTATATTTATAGTACTAGGCAGTGGTGTACAAACCCACACCTCTCTGCTAAAGTTTACAATTAGTGGAATAACAAACGTCAAGAAACATAGTTTAAAAAAAAGTCAGCAAGGTTGTGGTAAGAAAGAACTATAGTTTAGATTTGAAAAGCAGATTCAAAAAGTAGGTATATCAAGTAAGATGTCATTGCAGACAGAAGGGGCATGGCACACCACATTGAGGAACTGGAGTGGAGGAGTGGCCTAGTGGTTAGGGTGGTGGACTTTGGTCCTGAGGAACTGAGTTCGATTCCCCGCACAGGCAGCTCCTTGTGACTCTGGGCAAGTCACTTTAACCCTCCATTGCCCCAGGTAAGCCGCATTGAGCCTGCCATGAGTGGGATAGCGCCGGGTACAAATGTAACAAAAAAAAACAAAACTGTGATTTCTGGCCTAGGTTGGGATGAGAAGGTTCATGGTACCCTAACCAACCCCAATCGATCTAAAAGGCGCAAAACTGCAGAGCCAAGAAACATTTCATTTTGTGTAATGAAGAATCTGAAACTGAATTTACTGTACGCAAGTAATCAATTGTATACCAGCTACTGCAAGAAATCAGGGTACTTTCTGGCTTCAGTGCAAGAGTTGGAAACAATTATACAGAAACATCAAGGCAATGGTGCAAGGCAATGAAAGAAAGAAGCCTGCCCGTGTGCGAGCGTAGTGCCAGCTCGCGGCAGCGTGAAGCTGGCTGTGAGGACGGGCAGGGAAGAAATGGGAGCAGATGGAGCTCGCAAGTTAAGTAGTGGGAGTCCAGACTAATTACGACCTAGCGCGCTGGTCCGGAACAATCGCTACACGCCGGCAAAGGAAAACAAGGGGGCGGGGCGTGGGCGAGGTCTACGGACTCAGCCCCGCCCCTTCCCTCTAAACTTTCAGCAGATACTTTCAGAAAGGCGCCATCTTAGCAAAGAAGTTTGCGCGGCGCGAGCAACTTCCCCCTCCCGCAGCGGACAGGCGTGGCCCCGTGCAGCTGTCAGGTGTCAGCTGCAGCCCCGGGAACCAGCGCGCCGGCCCTAGCATGCATAGTGCTTTACCGTCTGCCCAGCTCCCGGGGTCCGCTCTGGCAGCACCGTGCACACGTCCCGGCCCACAGCCGTCAACAGCTCGCACGACAGACCATTCAGCGGGATCGGCGGGGTGCAGAGGTTCGGGCTGCCCGGAGATATTCTCTTAGGAAGCCGTGGCTTGGTGTCCATAGCCGAGCCCGGGCCACGTTCGTAGCCGCGGGGAGAGATGTTTAATCGCGCGGCGCTACGGCTGCGCCTCCGGCTCCGGGCTGGACGGCGGACCACGCCCCCCTCTGCGCGTGCTGCCGAGCCGCACTCGATGGCCCCGGCTGCCCCGCCCTCCTTTGCTGTCTCCCTGCTTTTCCATTGGCCTGCGCCTTGTATCAACATTCCATGCTGGCACGTGGCCAGTGCCGGCTCAGGCTCTGATTGGTTGGCGGTGCAGTGTCTGACTGTTACTCCTCGGTGTCTGCGAACGAGATTCGCTCTGGTGGGTGAAGTGCGCGCGGCCTAGACGGCGACTGAAGAAAAAACTAGCGTCCGATTACAGTGCGCAGTACATCCGGGTTAGAACGCTACAGACCTTTTCTCTCAAGGAGGTTAGATTGAGAACAGGAGACGGTACGAAGCTATTGAAGCCAGTAGGCGTAATTTGCTGGTAGTAGGCGGAGTCACAAGTACACCAAAAACAATAGTAAACGCTGTTATTTATTTATTTATTGTGCATTTATAGCCCACATTTTCCCACTCATGCAGGCACAATGTGGCGTACAAAAATTAGGCAGATATACAAACAAGCTGAAAGACAGTGCAGAGTAAACGGTGTTGCAAGCAATAGTAAAAGATTATTAGAAATAATGCTGCCTATGCTGGTCTATCTGTAAAAGTCAAAAGTTGTTGCAGTTGGATAGGCAGTGCCTCAAAATGTGGATGAAAAAATATATATTTTTATTTGTAGTTATTTGACACCTTTTTGCTTGAAACCGTCACTGGTAGATATAGATATCATGAAATCAAAACTGAATATCACTAAAGCAGCTTCAAAAATTATTTGTAGCTGATAGAAACAACCCTAATAAAGGCTGTATTTTGTGCTCATTTTTCTACACTGTTCTATACAATACAGTAATACATGGCCAAATTTCATTGAGGATATCTTGTTTACTGATGGGTTCATCTTAACTGTAGTTGTAATCTGCCTTAGGATGAAAGAGTAGAAGTAAAATTAAATTCTCCTTGCATTGGGCACATGGAATCACATCTTCACCTCATCATTTGTACTAACAAAAGTCCACTTAACACCAAATACAGAAGACCCATTCCAAACAAGCCAAGTGGGCTACATCAATGCCAGATCCGCTGTAAATAAAACAGCAATACTAACAGACTGGATCATGTCAGAAAACCTCGACCTACTCTTCCTCACTGAAGCTTGGATCCATGACCAAAAGGACCCTATAATCCTAGGCCTGTGCCCTCCAGGATACAAAATCACACACTGGACCAGAAAAGAAAAGAGAGGCGGAGGCATAACACTAATCTATCGACTTTACCACAGAAACCACTGCCGAGTCCATAACACCTCAACTTGAAATTGTCGCAATCAGAATCCACAACAAAACCCTACATGATCATGTGAATTGTGTCTTGTTTTACAGACCTCCAGGTAATTGGAACGAAGGCCAGACCAACTTCATTGACTTCATTTCAAACACTTGTGTAACCAACTCCAATATACTAGTATTAGGAGACATTAACCTCCACCTAGAAGACCCTAACTCTACCAACGCACGAGAATGCAAGGAATTCCTCCACTCATGGGATCTTAAATAGCCACACATGCAAGCAACCCATGTCAAAGGGCACACACTCGACCTCATCTCACACAATCTGTCCACAGACCAGAACCTAATAATAACAGAAATTAAATGGACAGAAACACCATGGACCGACCACTACAAACTAAACCTATCCCTAAAATGGCAAAAAAAGGGTTCACACTGTATACAAGAACACACAACCTACAGCACAAGAGGCCAAATAGACTCGGAAACATTCTGGCAACAGATATACAAAAACGAATGGACAGCACAAACGGACTCTATATACTACCTCTCAGAATGGGATAAAAGATGCAGAAGCATAGTGGACGAAATAGCACCCTTACGAACAAGAACCTCACGCAGGCATAACTCGATACCGTGGTTCAATGAAGAACTGAAAAATATAAAAACACAATCCAGGAAACTTGAACGAGCTTGGAAAAAAAATAAAAGACGAACACACACTCAACGCATGGAAACAAATACAAAGAAAATACAAATACGCAATAAGACAGACCAAAAGGTCATACTATAAAACTCAAATAGGGCCAGATTACAAAGACATGAAGAAATTATACCAACTCATGAACAAACTACTAGACATCACCTTGGTCACCACAACCAATACAGACATCCCATCTGCAGACAACCTTGCTAAATACTTCAATTAAAAAATTGCAAACCTACGTAACACGCTACCTCAGGACAACACCAATATCTAAAATTTCATCACTGGCTTGAATCCAACGCCTGGTGAATACCCAGTGGACCGAACCTGGTCAAACTTCGCTCTCCTCACCGTGGAAACAGTCACCCAGGCGATTAATAGGTTCTCCAACTCTCACTGTAAATTGGATACCTGCCCCAGCTACCTAATAAAATCTGCCCACCACCACTTCATAGCAGACCTTACATCCCACTTAAACTACATGCTTCAACAAGGTCTCTTCCCTAAGGAAAATGGCAACATCCTACTCACCCCAATACCAAAAGATCCCAAGAAAAAAATCAAACAAAATCACTAACTACTGCCCTGTAGCATCAATCCCACTGGTGGTCAAACTGATGGAAAGCATGGTAACCAAACAACTTACTGATTATATAAATAAATTCACAATATTACATGAATCACAATCAGGATTTTACTACTACTTAACATTTCTAGAGCGCTACTAGGGTTACGCAGCACTGTACAATTTAACAAAGAGAGACAGTCCCTGCTCAAAGAGCTTACAATCTAATAGACAAGTGAACGGTCGGTCCGATAGGGGCAGTCAAATTGGGGCAGTCTGGATTCACTGAACGGTAAGGGTTAGGTGCCGAACGCAGCATTGAAGAGGTGGGCTTTAAGCAAAGACTTGAAGACGGGCAGGGAGGGGGCTTGGCGTAAGGGTTCAGGAAGGTTGTTCCAAGCATAGGGTGAGGCGAGGCAGAATGAGCGGAGCCTGGAGTTGGCGGTGGTGGAGAAGGGTACTGAGAGGAGGGATTTATCCTGTGAACGGAGGTTACGGGCGGGAACGTAAGGGGAAATGAGGGTAGAGAGGTAGTGAGGGGCAGCAGACTGAGTGCATTTGTAGGTAAGAAGGAGAAGCTTGAATTGAATGCGGTATCCGATCGGAAGCCAGTGAAGTGACCTGAGGAGAGGGGTGATATGAGTATATCGGTTCTGGCGGAATATGAGACGTGCAGCAGAGTTCTGAACAGACTGAAGGGGGGATAGATGGCTAAGTGGGAGGCCGGTGAGGAGTAAGTTGCAGTAGTCCAGGCGAGAGGTAATGAGAGCGTGGACGAGAGTTCGGGTGGTGTGTTCAGAGAGGAAAGGGCGAATTTTACCCCCTCCATGGCACTGAAACAGTACTAATTACCCTCCTAGCCAAATTCAAGCAGGAAATAGCAACAGGCAAAAGCATACTTCTCCAATTCGACATGTGCATTCAACATGGTAAACCATAAAATACTACTAAGACTCCTAGATTACTTCGGGATTGGCGGACATATACTTAGTTGGATCAAGGGTTTCCTAACCACTAGAACATATCAAGTGAAATCAAGCTCAAACATATCACCACCGTAGAAAGCAGAATGCGGAGTACCTCAAGGATCACCACTATCACCGATCCTTTTCAACCTAATGATGACCCCACTAGCCAAATCCTTATCCAACCAAGGCCTTAACCCCTTCATCTATGCAGACGATGTCACAATATACATGCCTTACAAACGTGATCTGACAGAAATCACCAACGAAATCAAGCTCAACTTGAATATCATGGACTCATGGGCAAACGCATTTCAACTAAAACTCAACACAGAAAAAACACGCTGTCTCATCCTCTCATCCCAATACAATACGAACAAACCCACAAACATAAACACTCCAGATTATACCCTCCCTATCTCAGACAGCCTGAAAATTCTCAGTGTTACAATCGACTGTAACCTCACACTAGAGAACCAAGTGAAATCTACAACAAAGAAAATGTTCCACTCAATATGGAAACTCAAACACGTGAAACCATTCTTCCCGAGGGAAATATTTCACAACTTGATACAATAAATGGTACTAAGCCATGTAGACTACTGCAACGGAATTTATGTGGGATGGAAAGAACAAATTATAAAGAAACTTCAGAACGCTTGGTGGACTTGTGCACCACTGCAGAGCTTTTGGTTAGAGGTGGTTCGGTGCCTGACTAAAGCTTTGGACACTTTCAGTCTCATTTTCGAAAGAAAAGGGCGTCCAAAAAGCGACACAAAAGGCACATGGGCGTCCCCGTGAAAGAAGGTCGCCCAAATCCATAATCAAAACAGGGCCGTAAGGGCGTCCTCAGCGCGAGGACGCCCATCTATGGTCGTCCCCACAGGGGGCATGTTATGAGTGGCGTTACGAGTCTCTCTGATGTTCTTCCTTTGAAGTCCACTCCAACCGCCTATTCACTCCTTTGCCTCTGAATAGCAGTCATTTATCGTCCCCCTGATAAGTCCCTTTCATTCTTTCTCAGCGACTTTGACGCTTGGCTCTCCTTCTTTCATGATCCTTCTTCCCCCTCCCTCATCCTTGGTGACTTTAACATTCATGTTAATGACCCTTCCAACTCTTACATCTCCCAGTTCCTTGCCTTAACATCCTCCTTCAATCTCCAACTATGCTCCACTTCCCCTACTCACCAGAATGGTCACTGTCTTGATCTCATCTTCTCTTATAACTGCTCTCCCTCCAATTCCTTTGCCTCAGATCTTCCCCTCTCTGACCATCATCTAATAACCTTCACACTTAAACTTCCTCCTACCCAACCTCGTCCAATCTTAACCAATCTATCTAGGAATCTCCAGGCCATTGACCCTACTACCCTATCCTCCTATGTCTCGAACCTTTTCTCTACCACTGCACCATCCAAATCTGTCAAGGAAGCCGTCTCCTCCTACAATACTATTCTATCCTCTGCTTTAGACACTCTTGCACCTCTCATACCCCGTCCTATAAGGCGTACCAAACCCCAGCCATGGCTGACCTCCAAAATCCACTACCTACGTTTCTGTACCCGCTCCGCCGAACGCCTCTGGCTGAAATCTCGTGCCCTTGCTGACTTCACACACTTCAAGTTCATGCTGACCCAATCTGCTCTTTTACTTGCCAAACAAGACTATTACATCCAGCTGACTAATTCTCTCAGCTCAAACCCTCGGCTTCTCTTCGCCACACTAAACTCTCTCCTCAAGGTGCCTCCATCTCCAACTCCCCCCCTCACTATCTCCTCAGACCCTAGCTGAGTTCTTCCATGACAAGGTTCAGAAGATAAACCTTGAATTCTCAACCAAGCCACCCCCACCTCTCCCTCCCCTTGCCCGTTCCCCTATCTCCCCAACCCCTCCGTCCTTTTCATCCTTTCCCAAAGTCACTAATGAAGAAACAACACACCTCTAAACGAACTACCTGTTCCTCTGATGCCATTCCTACCCACCTTCTTAACACCATCTCTCCTACTCTTACCCCTTTTATCTGTCATATCCTTAATCTTTCACTTTCCACTGCGACGGTTCCTGATGCCTTCAAACATGCTGTGGTTACACCACTCCTTAAGAAGCCCTCACTTGACCCTGCATGTCCTTCCAACTATCGACCCATCTCCCTCCTCCCCTTCTTCTCCAAGATATTTGAATGCACTGTTCATCGCCGCTGTCTTGACTTTCTCTCATCTCATGCCGTTCTTGACACAAAGTTATACAAAGTCGTTAAATCGCGACAGGATTGTGAAAAATTACAAGAGGACCTTACGAGACCGGGAGACTGGGCGGCTAAATGGCAGATGGCATTTAATGTGAGCAAGTGCAAGGTGATGCATGTGGGAAAAAAGAACCCGAATTATAGCTACGTCATGCAAGGTTCCATGTTAGGAGTTACGGACCAAGAAAGGGATCTGGGTGTCGTCATAGCTAATACACTGAAACCTTCTGCTCAGTGTGCTGCTGCGGCTAGGAAAGCGAATAGAATGTTGGGTATTATTAGGAAAGGTATGGAAAACAGGTGTGAGGATGTTGTAATGCCGTTATATCGCTCCATAGTGCGACCGCACCTTGAGTATTGTGTTCAATTCTGGTCGCTGCATCTCAAGAAAGATATAGGAGTGGAGGAGTGGCCTAGTGGTTAGAGTGGTGGACTCTGGTCCTGGGGAGCTGAGGAACTGAGTTCGATTCCCACTTCAGGCACAGCTCCTTGTGACTCTGGGCAAGTCACTTAACCCTCCATTGCCCCAGGTACAAATAAGTACCTCTATATGTAAGCTGCATTGAGCCTGCCATGAGTGGGAAAGTGCGGGGTACAAATGTAACTAAAAAAATAGCAGAATTGGAAAAGGTGCAGCGAAGGGCGACTAAAATGATAGCGGGATGGGACGACTTCCCTATGAAGAAAGACTAAGGAGGCTAGGGCTTTTCAGCTTGGAGAAGAGACGGCTGAGGGGAGACATGATAGAGGTATATAAAATAATGAGTGTTGTGGAACAGGTGGATGTGAAGCGTCTGTTCACGCTTTCCAAAAATACTAGGACTAGGGGGCATGCGATGAAACTACAGTGTAGTAAATTTAAAACAAATCGGAGAAACGTTTTCTTCACCCAACGCATAATTAAACTCTGGAATTCATTGCCGGAGAACATGGTGAAGGCGGTTAGCTTAGCAGAGTTTAAAAAGGGGTTAGACGGTTTCCTAAAGAACAAGTCCATAAACCACTACTAAACGGACTTGGAAAAATCCACAATTCCAGGAATAACATGTATAAAATGTTTGTATGTTTGGGAAGCTTGCCAGGTGCCCTTGGCCTGGATTGGCCGCTGTCGTGGACAGGATGCTGGGCTCGATGGACCCTTGGTCTTTTCCCAGTATGGCATTACTTATGTACTTATGTATGAAACCACTCCAATCTGGCTTTCGCCCTCTTCATTCAACTGAAACTGCACTCACAAAAGTTTCCAGTGACCTGTTATTGGCAAATCCAAAGGTCTCTATTCTATCCTCATGCTTCTCGATCTATCCGCCGCTTTTGACACTGTTGATCACAGCCTACTCCTTGATACACTGTCTTCACTTGGATTCCAGGGCTCTGTTCTTTCCTGGTTCTCCTTCTACCTCTCACTTCGCACCTTTAGTGTACACTCTGGTGGCTCCTCTTGCACTTCTATCCCACTACCAATCGGAGTACCTCAGGGTTCTGTTCTAGGTCCTCTCCTGTTCTCCATCTACACTTCCTCCCTTGGCTCTCTGATACCATCCCATGGCTTTCAATACCATCTCTATGCTGACGACTCCCAAGTCTACCTCTCTACCCCCGAAATCTCAACCAGCATCCAGACTGATGTTTCAGCCTGCCTGTCTGACATCGCTGCCTGGATGTCTCAACGTCATCTAAAGCTTAACATGGCCAAGACAGAACTTCTCATCTTTCCCCCTAAACCCACCTCTCCTCTCCCCCCTTTCTCTATTTCTGTGGGTGGCACTCTCATTCTCACTGTCTCATCAGCTTGTAACCTTGGGGTCATCTTCGACTCCTCTCTCTCCTTCTCTGTTCACATTCAGCAGATTGCCAAAACCTGTCGTTTCTTTCTCTATAACATCAGCAAAATCCGTCCCTTCATCTCTGAGCACTCTATCAGAACCCTCATCCACACTCTCATCACCTCTCGCCTAGACTATTGCAACCTGCTTCTCACCGGCCTCCCACTTAGCCATCTCTCTCCTCTTCAATCAGTCCAAAACTCTGCTGCATGACTCATTTTCCGCCAAAGTCACTATGCTCACATTAGCCCTCTCCTCAAATCACTTCACTGGCTCCCTATCCGTTTCCACATTCAATTCAAACTTCTCTTACTGACCTATAAGTGTATTCACTCTGCTGCTCCCCAGTACCTCTCCACTCTTGTCTCTCCCTACACCCCTCCTCGAACACTCCGTTCTGTTGACAAATATCTCTTGTCTGCCCCCTTCTCCTCTACTGCTAATTCCAGACTCCGTTCCTTCCATCTCGCTGCACCACACGCCTGGAATAGACTTCCCAAGCATGTGTGTCTAGCCCCATCTTTGGCCGTTTTTAAGTCCAAGCTAAAAGCCCACCTCTTTGACGCTGCTTTTGAGTCCTAACCACTGCTCACTTGCCTGTACCTTTATCCCCTCCTCTTTAATTTCCCTGCCTCTTAGTTGTTCCGTCTGTTACCTGTCTTATTTAGATTGTAAGCACTTTGAGCAGGGACTGTCTTTATGTGTATGGTGTACAGCGCTGCGTATACCTTGTAGCGCTAAAAAAGTGATTAGTAGTAGTAGTTACGAGATGGGTGCCCCCAGCGTATAACGGCTAGCGAAATGGTTTCGCATGGGTCGGAACATGGGCGTCCTTAGTTAGACCTGAAATAAAAGCGACCAGGGTAAGGGGGGAGTCGTCTTTAGACCCATTAGCGATTTTGTGCAGTTGGAGAGTGGCGAGAGCGTTGTTGGGAGAGAAAGCTGAGAGTTAAGTACCTGTTACCTTTGTCTGTGTGCCGTAGTCGGAACGTTTTCACCCTCACCTGCCTCTTTTGTGTTTTACCTTTTCAACTTTCCCTACCCCTTCTAGCCCCCAAACCCAGACACCACTACTCCTTCCTCTATGTCCCCTATCCCCTCCCTCTATTCCTCTCCATTCACTGTACCCAAGTTCATGTTTCATTCCCTTACCTGTTTGTAGTCTCTGTTTGTCTCTTTGTCCTGCGTGCTTTGGCAGCGTGTTTGTGAAGACTGCTTGGAGAGTGAGTGGCTAGAGGGTGTGGCAGGAGAGTTTGTACTGGGTCAGAGAGTACTTGCAGTGTGGCTCTGCTATGTGTGACCGCATTGTTTGTCGGTGGTGGGAGAGTGAGTGTCAGCTTCTATTTGTTGCTTCTGTGTTTCACCAAGTTGGTAGGGAGAGGTGAGCACTGGTGGCACTGCATTGCACCTGTAGTGTGGGGAAATTGAGGCACTAAATGCACAAGTGGCTTACATGTTGGAGGAAGAGGGGAGGCACCACAGGAGGTACTCATGCCCCAGAGTTTTCAGGCCCCATAGCAGTTTCCTAGTCCTCACTGACCTGCAGTGTCTCACTAGGTACCTCTTCGATAGGGCTGCCATTCAGCACCTTGGTGACCAGCTCCAACCCCTCCTGCAGCCCAGGACCCATAGGAACAATCCCATCCCTGTGCACCTAAAGATCACTGCTTCTCTATCTTTTCTGGCCACTGGGAGTTTCCAGTCTGTCCTATCTGTGAACAGGGGTCTCACCCAGGCTTCCATTTCTAACTGCCTCGCCCAGTTCCTTGATGCCTTCCTTACCCACACCTCTGAGTATATCACCTTCCCCACCACCCCCCAGGTCCTGCAGAAAAACATGGCTGACTTATACGCCATAGCTCGCTTCCCCTCGGTCGTAGGTACCATTGACTACACACATGTCGCACTCAGACTCCCCCCCCCCCCCCCTTGGGATGAGAGGCCACTTATAGGAACAGGAAAGCATTCCACTCACTCAATATGCAAGTTGTGTGTGATGCCCAGGGGGAGATTCTAGATGTGTGTGCCCGATACCCAGGTTCTACCCATGACGCCTATGTTTTGCAGCACTCAGGAAACTTCCGCACGTTTGAGCGAGGGGAGATCACCAGCGGATGGCTCCTAGGTAAGTGCAGCATGGATCTGCCCAAACTATTCCTCCTCCACCGGGCAACTCTCCACAACCCACTATTCCCCCCAACCTCCACAAGGTACCCACTCCAAACAATACACACTCATCTTTCTCATCCTGCTTCTCCCCAAAGGTGACAGAGGCTACCCACAGCAGTATTGTCTCATGACCCCCATAGTGCAGCCACAAACAGGGTCAGAAGAGAACTACAACAGTAGACATTGGACCACCCATGGCATCATCGAGCGCACCTTCGGACAACTTAAGAACAGGTTCTGATGTCTGGACTGTTCTGGAGGGGAGCTCCTGTACAGCCCCCAAAAGGTGGCAAAGATATTCCTGGCCTGCTGCATGCTACATAATTTGGCAATGCGCAGAGGACAGGCCCTCCCAGAACAGCCACAGCCACCACAGCAGCAGGCCCCAAATGAACAGGATGAGGAGCCCCTTCCACCTCCCGCCCACAGAGCACAGCAGAGTGCACACCAGCTGGGGGTCAGAGCCAGGCAAAGACTGATCAAGACAAGTTTTGTGTGAGGGACTGTCTTTTTGTGTTTGGTGTACAGCGCTGCGTATGCCTTGTAGTGCTATAAAAATTATAAATAGTAGTAGAGTAAGTTGAAATTTATTTCTATGACATAGTATTTACACACCACCACCACCACCACCCCCCTCCCACCACCATCACCCGCTCTGTGCATATTCCCCTCCCTCCAACCCTCACCCCCCAGCATGTCCCATCACTTTCCCCGCCCCCTCCCCTGGCCCCGTCTACCCCTCCCACTGTGTTCCTTTGCAGCTGGTGGGCCTAGTAAGATGGACGTCCTTCGGCAGTTCTGTGAGAAACACGTCTTTGTTACTGTACTTTACACTTATTAATGTTCCTTATATTTCCCCATACCTGGATGTCCGCAACTACTTGCACTGTACTTGTGGAACAACCAAGTACATCAGAGAAGTCCATAGTAATAAGGACGTCTTTCTCATAGAACCGGCAAAGGACATTGATATGACAAATTGGCAAGTACAGTGAATGTTTTAAGGACGTCCTTTCATGGTTCTGGAAGATGGGCGTCATTTTTACTATACTTTGGGCGTCCCTGATTTGGGCATTTTGCACTGCGATAATGGAATGTCTAAGGACGTCCATACTATTTTTTGATTATACCTACCTGATTTTCGCCGACTTCGCGAATTCATACTTGGCCGACGTTTTGAAAATGCCCCTCTTTGTTTCCCTGTGACCCTACGGGTGCCTCCTGGGTTGGGGGAACAGGAGAGGACTAAAATGGCAGCGAAGTATTAAGCTGCTCTGTTTAGCTGCAGCAAAGACAATTATCGCTTCACATTGGAAACAGAGCAACGGACCCACCATACATAGTTGGTTAACGAAACTAAAATTGGTGGCAGAATTAGAGAAACTGACGGATCGTAGATTAGGGCGTTATGACCCTAATGCAGAAGAATGGACACATTTAGACCGATTATTGGATGCAATTTAAGTGTTAAATTAAGGGGAATGGGGGGGGGGTTGATAACTTTTTGGGATGGGTTAGGGAGGGGGGCGGTGTATTTTCAATGGGAATTCTGTAGGGATGTGAAATATGTGACGGGGGGTTGGGTTCTAGTTAGTGAGAATCTGTTTTAGCTCCAGGGGGTTGTTATTGTACTTTATTTGCTACAATTGAACAGTGTACCTCTGGATGCGGGTTGTTATTATTTTAAATTTTTCAATAAATTTTAAAGTAAGAAAAAAAGTTTTTTTTGTACTCAACTGCTTTTTTAATTTATTTGAAAGCTTCCCATATGTAGATATAAATATCATGAAATAAAATTTAATATCACTGAAACTAGCTGGTGGAAACAGCACTAATAAAGGCTATATTTTGTGCTCCTTTTTCTACACTGTTCTATGCAATACAGTAATACATGACCAAATTTCAGTGAAGATATTCTGTTTACTGATGGGTTCATCTTAACTGTTGTTGCAATCTGCCTTGGGAAGCCTGGTGTTATAGATTGGAAATAAAATTAAACTCTCCTTTCAATGGGGCACATGGAATCACATCTTACCTCATCTCTTTTGTACAAATGGATTATTCTGTTTTGAGCATGTTTTAGGAACAAGTGGTTTTCATAAGTCAACATAATAAAAATAAATACTTTCTTTCATACAGATCTCTCATTTGTTTTAACATAACTTAATGGGCTATAAGCCCCTAATGCAGTCCATTAAAAAAACAATATTTTGTCCTTGTGATTACTTATACTGTGCCAAAACGCAGTAGTGCTTCTATCTCCCTCCCGCATACTACAGTTCTACCTTGCTGCCCGCCCTGGTGGTGTAGCAGTCTCTGCAGCTATGGGGGCAGGAAAGAATCCCACTCTTTCCTATCCACTGCCGCTACTCTGTCTCCGGAGCTCTCCGCTTTGCTCTTCTGTGCTGCAGGCGGCACCGCCATGTATTCCCAAAATAGCTGCCGAGACCTCGGCGGCAGTCTCACACGCCTCAGCAGCCATTTTTAAAATATGGTGGGGCCGTCTGTGGCACAGAAGAGCAAAGCGGAGAGAGAGTAGCAGCAAAGGGCAGGAAAGAGTGGGATTCTTTCCTGCCCCCATAGCCACAGAGGCCACCACACCACCAGAGCGGCCTTCAAGGATCAGGGTAGATCTTGGGAGGGCTGTAGCGTGCGGCGGCAGTGGCCAGTGGAGAGTAATACATGGATAAGCATGGCAGTTTCTGGCATCCCTCAAATTTTGGCAACCCCCTGACATGCATACCCCGCTTACCGTGTTCAGCCGGCCCTGCGACACAGGCCGTGTTTTGCCCAAAGGGGCTGCGTCAGGGACTACAAAATAATAATCAAAAATTACACATATAAACACGAGATAAACATGAAAACCATGACATGTAAATACCAGTATACATATGTATAACATATATATGCATATCAAACATTAATAGTAGTAATAATGAATAAAAGCAAATCATTAAAAATATAAAATATCTAGTAATACATACTTGTCAAAATACAAAAAGGTGAAATATCATATTAAACACAGAGGTCACGTGAGTGACTGAAGCCATGTCTTCTGTGAGCTGCTCGGGTCCCCTTCCCTAATTGGCTTTCATCTGGCTTTTCTCCCTACGATTGCTGCCAGAATCTATAGGTAACAATCTGCCACTAGTCTATGGACAAATATATTATGCATTTAAGTATGGCATCTGCAAAACTACCCCGCAAGAAAGAGGAATGCAGTCGGGCCCAGGTGGCCAATATGGCGGCTTTCCCGACATCCTCACTGCAGTCACAGCAACCTCCGGACTCACTGATTTGTTATCTGACAGACGTGGTGGTGCATGCACTGGATCCACGTTTTAATCAACTGATGGACCAATTGTCTGGGCTTACAGCACTCACCTCAGAAATTTCCCGGCGCTGGAGATCTGGAGACTAGAGTAGCTGAGGTGGAAGATACTCAGGAGGCCCAGCAAGCGGCATTGGAAAACTCAGTACAGGAATACCAACAAAAACTGGATGACTTGGAGAATCGATCAAGACGAGACAACCTTCAGTTTGTAGGTTTGCCAGAAACAATGCCGGACCATAAACTCATGCAATTACTGGAAACATGGTTGGTGGCAATGTTCCCTAAAGTGGCAGAAAATGGCACTATTCATTTAGATAGAGCCCACCGCGTGGGACAGCGCCGCACCAGAGAACTGCACCCATTAATTGTTCTGGATAAATTTCACAGATATTCCCAAAAGGTGGAAATCCTTCATCGATACAAAAACCATAGGGAAGGTATGATGATACACATGTTAAGCTTTTTCATTTTGCAGCACTTACTACACATAGATGAGCTTTTTTCTCTGTATGTAGCAAATTGGTTGAAAAACAGTATTGGTTATGCTACAATACCCTGCCACGTTGAAAGTCTATGAACAAGGACAGTGGATTTCTTATTCTTCTCTGGAATCCACCCATGACTGGCTCAATTGGGTAGAGTCTGCACAGCAATCAGGAGCATCTGATGCGGAGGGTTGACTTGCTCTGATATTATTGCCCAGTATTTTATTGCGACAGTTTTCTAGTGCATCAGCCATTTTAGAAATATATCTATTCTATATTATGGTTTGACCTGGTCACCCTAGCAGCATATTGACATTACCTTTTTGGTATTAAGACTCTGTTATCAACCTGCTATTTTGAAACTGATAGAATTTTGCAGCCTAACTACTAGCTGTTTCCATATACAAATTGGGGAAGGGGTTCCCTTTTAGTATCAAAATGACTTGCTGTCCCTGCCTATACTTGGGGCATGGCATAGTTGTATGATTGGGGGATGTGTGCCAGAATGGATGAGAGGGTGTCAAGGGAGGGATGAGTTGGGGGAGTGTGTGTGTGTGTGTGTGGGGGGGGGTACTGGATTGCATTAGAATTTTAATGGATTGCATTCAAATTTTCATGGTTGGTGAATTTACTCATGGAACTTAGTAGGCTTCAATTCATGTGGCTAGCTGTGAGGTTATATCTACCATTGCTTCCGTTCATCCTGGAGCATTTTGGGAGCCCTTATAGTGAATCTCCCTGGGCTGAGGCTGGGCAGCGCAGGGGGCCAATAGGGTATCCAGTTCGTGGGTCAGCATATTATCTATTGTACTGCCTCAATGACTAGTCTTTCAATACCTAGTCTTATTTATTGTAATGTATCTGGGATATCTTCTTCTATTAAAAGATCACAAATTCTTATGATTTTAAAACATTATAAGGCATCTATTGCTTCCCTCCAAGAGACTAAACTTTCTGAGGAAGAACATCTCAAACTGCGCCAGCAGTGGGTAGGAGACTGTTTTTTTCTCTCCTGCTGTGGGTCGCAAGAGAGGTGTGGCAATTTTGATTAAAAATGGATTACCTTGCTCAGCCAGTCTAGTAGCGCGCAATGAACTAGGACTTTAACCAAATTTTTGATCCATTGCTAGACCGTTCTTCCCATCAGGCTTGGAACACACTGGGAGGGGGAAAAGGACTGCCACATCTATGCACAACCTTAAATCTAGTAGATCCTTGGAGATTATTCCACTCAACAGCGCATGATTATATGCATCTGTCACGTGCTCATCAGACATGGTCTAGAATTAACTATATCCTGGTTTCTCTGTCTTTGTTCTCAAAAATTGCCCATACAGAATTTGGCCCAATGGAAGTCTCAGACCACACCTTGATTTGGGTTGATTTGGAATTTGTCCCCCCCCCCCCCCCCCCCCCATCCCAGAGACTGTGTAACTGGAGATTCCCCTCATATCTGGCAGAGGACTCAGATTTTCGGAGCTTCTTAGTGCAGAAATAGGAACAGTATGCTGACCTAAACAACACTCCCCAGTGTTCTCTTACTTTGTTCTGGGAAGCCTCAAAGGCTGTGCTACATGGAGACATAATTAGCTATCTAAGTGCGCACAACAAACGTATCACAACAAATGTATCACAGCAAACGTATCATGCAGTATTTAGAATGTAAATACTGACTGGCAAACAAAGTACATATTAAGTCTCCCTTTGCATTTAATTACGAAAATATGATTTCCACCCTGGCAATATTAAATTCTCTCACCCATGAACATACACAGAAATCTCATAGATTTTCCTACTACCGATATGGTAATAAAACTAGTAGGCTCTTAGCACGCATTGTGAAGATGTGGTCCCTTACAGCGTTTGTCTCTTTACTGATTATATCAGACAGGATTCGGGCTCACCGCCCTCCTGATATTCGTAAGATTTTTTTCAATTATTTCTGTAAAATGCATTCCACAAAATCCCATCCTGTGGGCCCTTCCCTTGTTGATTTTCTGGAAGACTCAAGTGTAACAAAGCTTACCACAACTATGCAAGCCCAACTTAATGTGCCATTGTGCACATGGGAAGTCCAACAAGTCATAAAATCCCTATCTCTTCATAAAACACCCAGGGTGGATGGCTTCTCTTCAGAATATAAGATACTTTGATGACAAATCTGCGCCCCTTTTACATTTTTATATGATGAGGTAGTAAGGAAGTTTTTCCCCTCTGGACTAATAAGGCCCTTATCACTCTAATCCCGAAACCAGGCAAGACACCTGATTGTCCCCTCTCCTATAGGCCTATATCTCTATTAAACGTCAACGTTAAAATCTTAGCCTGCATATTGGCAGATTACCTAGCCCCCATTTTCTTCTACTTGGTAGGGGACCATCAAGTCGGATTTGTACAAGGTCGCCACCCAGTTCAGAATGTGCGGCGAGCATTGTTGGCAGTAGCATAGAGTCAGTTTACTCAGGAACCACTCCTCTTGGTTAGTCTAGATGCTGAAAAAGCATTTGACTTTGTGAATTGGGAGTATCTCTTCTCAGTCTTGAGATATGTGGCTATTTTGGGTGGTTTCTACAAGTGCTACTGGCACTCTATTCCTTCCCACAAGCAGCCGTTGTGATCAACGGAGTGAGATCACCTTCCTTTTCGGTGGATAGATGTATGAGACAGGATTGTCCTAGCTCTCCTTTACTGTTCTTACTCTATCTAGAGTCCCTTCTTTGCACTATCTTCCGCGACCCAGGTATTGCGGGCATTGTTCTTCCTCACCTCTCTATCAAAGTTCTGGCATTTGCAAATGATCTTCTACTTACACTGATTGATCCGCAACATTCTTTACCACATCTGTTGGAAACTATACAGGAATTTGGATTCTACTCTGGTTTCAGTCTGAACTTACAAAAATCCATCGTGCTCCCGATTCCGATAACAGTAAAGATCTCCTAGAAGGGCTTATTTCCTTTACAGTGGGCAGATGGTCAACTGAAATATTTAGGTATTCTTATCCCCTCTAACCTATCATGACTGCGTAGAATCAATCTTGCACCACTCTGGGCTTCTACAAAATTGACCCTTTGCATGTGGCAGGACTTGCCTTTCTCTTTACTGGGCCGTGTTGCTTTGTATAACATGATCCTAGTCCCTAAGTGGATACATAAATTGCAAGTGCTTCCTTGGTTCCTAACTCAGCAGGAAGAACAGACTTTATATAGAATGCTTACCAAATTTTTGTGGAGGGGCCAGTGTTCCTGACTCTTGAAAACTCAGACATACATGCCCCGTCCTCAGGGAGGACTGGGAGCCTTGGATGTTAAGCTTTTTTCTGTGGCTAGTTGGCTATGACATATTACTGATTGGTTTAGGGACACTACATTTTTTTTTCAAGTACAGCTACAGAACAGAGTCTCTTGGAGACCCATCATTTTAGTTTTTGGCTCAATGCATCCTCTTTAATAAAGACACCACCTGCTTTTGCCCCTATTTTAGATCCACTTGGACGTGCATGACGATGGCTGAGCAAAGTTTTTCACCTGAATCCATCCATTTTTTATTTTTTGCTGCTTTTTGGTAATCCAACTATCCCAGTGGGAAATTCCTCTCCATCCTTTTTTCGATGGAGGCACCTTGGATTTATCTATATTTTTCATGCAGTGGAGGACAGTGGTGCACTGCACACTTTGCTGACCTGTGGGCTGACTATGGGCTTCTTTCAGTAGAACAATTTGCCTATTCGCAGCTTAAACATTATATGCCAACTCTCCCAAAGAGCCTCTTTGACCACTGTGGTTTGGGAGACTTTAGTGGAGACTCTTGGTCTGGATACCCAGTCAGTTGTACCTCTCAGATATTATCATGGCCACCTTCGGGAAAGCCTGTCTTGTTTTGATTACGAGAAAATAGCAGTAAAGTGGTCACAGGGCTTGGCTCTCCCATTGCATGGCACTCAATTTAAAACTTGCTTATTAAATGTATATAAATTCACAATTTGTGTAGATTATTGGGAACTGCAATTTAACTTTATCATGCGACTGTACATCTCGCCCTATAGAGCATTTTGTGCAACACTGAGACCGATGGATGACTGTCCTAAATGTGCAGGTCCAGGTGCATACCTGGACCACATGTTGGCTATGCCCAACAGGTACACCAATTTTGGAGACAGCTTTGTGCACGTGTCACAGTTTTGGCACCTAAATTGGTCTCCTAGGCCTCTTCTATTATTTGTCTCATTCCATTTGCTAGGAAGCAGGGGCGTAGCTACGGGTGGGCCTGGGTGGGCCTGGGCCCACCCAATTTTGCCTCAGGCCCACCCAGAAACACACATCCATTTCTTTCTCACCTTTTTCCACCCCTGCTGCGGCGCTTGCACTTTACTATCGGCGCTGGCAGCAACTCACAGACGCGGCGTCCTGCTCCGGGGCCTTCTCTCTGCCGTGTCTCTGTGTAAACAGGAAGTTGCATCAGTGCGGCGGCGGGAGGACTCCGGAGCAGGACGCTGCATCTACAAAGTGCAAGGCAGGCGCTGCGGCAGGGGTGGGAGAGAGGATCGCTGCAAACGGAAGGTATGTTGCTGCTTGAGGGCCTGCCGCGGCAATGATGTAGTCCGTGGAACTGGAAGAAGGCAGCGCGGGACCTCCCAGCCACATCACGCTGATGGCTCTGTGATGCCCGACACGAACTTCCTGTTTCTGAGAGGGCGGGAGTCCCGCCCTCACAGAAACAGGAAATCTGTGTCTTAGGGGTGAGACACCGCAGAGTTATCAGCGTGAAGTGGCTGGGAGGTCCCGCACCGCCTTCCAAGGAAGGGCAGGACTGCTTCGTTGCTGGGTTTAATAATCATGGGTAAGGACTGTTGGCACTTGGCGGTTGAAGGGGAGAGAGCTGCTTTGGGGGACAGGAAGACTTCAGAGTGCCAGAGAACAAGAAGGGGAAAATTGGGCATAAGGAAGGACACCGAGGAGGACTGAAAAATAGAAGACATGCTGGATTGGGGGTGAGGAAAAAGGACACAGTGGAGGACAGAAAATAGAGGAGATGCTGAATTGGGGGTCGGGGATATAGGGAAGGAATGCTGCTCAGAAGGGAAGGAATGGGGGGGGGGTGGACACAGGGAGGAACAGGAAATAGGGCATGCTGGTTATGAAGGAAGAACGGTGGAAGATTTTGGATACCCAGCATGAATTCTCACAAGGGTTGCTGGATAAGTGAAGGAATGAGGGAAGGAATGGCGGAGGGGGGAAGAATGGATGCAGGGAAAGACTGGACACAGAGGGGTTGATGGAATGTGAGTCAAAGAATGGGAGAAGAATCTGAACACAAGGAAGGACAGGATGCAGGACGTTGGACATGAGGTAAGGAATAGGGGGAGATTATGGCCACAGGGAAGGATAAGAGCAGGGTCACAAAGGTGAGGTGCTGGACATGGGGGAGGATAGGAGCAAGGACACAGAAGGAGGATAAAGACATGGACACAGAAGGGAGATGGATGGTGGACATGGTGAGAGAAGAAAGGTCAAATGGACAGAGGATATTGGAAAAAAAAGTTAAGAGAAGATAGAGGAATGCAGAAACCAGAGACTGAGACAACATGATTAGAAAAATAACATGACCAGACAACAAAGGTAGAAAAAAATTTTATTTTCTATTT
Organism: Microcaecilia unicolor; assembly: GCF_901765095.1. Taxonomy (NCBI): domain Eukaryota; kingdom Metazoa; phylum Chordata; class Amphibia; order Gymnophiona; family Siphonopidae; genus Microcaecilia; species Microcaecilia unicolor. Next base: position 194,941,376 of record NC_044038.1, on the reverse strand, counting down.
AACAATTGGAATATGTCATGCATGAGAACTGAGCATGCCTATGGTGCCGAAGCCAGTGTCACTAGCATGGAGCAGTGCCTTATTTTCCAAACAGGGGTCTGTGAGCTAGAGATCTTCACCAGCTAAAGTATTTCATTTTTTTTAAGTTAATGGTTGGGGGAGTGGGGGAAGGGAAGAGGAAATGCATGCCCACCCAACCTGCCCACTGGCCCACCCAAAAACTGCCTTCTGGCTACGCCACTGCTAGGAAGAGTGCTGGCCGGGATGAAAGACTTTCTCAAGGAAGCAGTCATTGTGGGGAAGAAGACAATTCTAAAAGTGTGGCTTTCTCTGACCCCTCCTACTGTCCAGCACTGGAGAACATTCATGATTACTTTGAGTGCACTTGAACATAAAGACATTGGGGACTTGGCTTCTGCTCAAGGTAATAAATATCTTTGATTATGGACTCCCTTCTGAGATACACTGGCGCCACGGACTAGGAGCTGAATATTGAATGGCTAATTCACCATACCATATTGTGATTAGGGGTTTGTTGCGGGGTGGGTAGGGTAGGGGTGGGGTTGGATTTGGGGAGAAAATGCTGTTTCTTTTGACAATATGTGGTTGTTGATATTTCTTGTTCCAATAATAAACACACAATTTAAAAAAAATAGGCATAGAGCTTACTATGGTCTTCATATATAGTAGGAGCAACACTGGGCCTTCAAGACTGAGACAACAGGAGTATTTTATCAATAAAATACTCCTGTTGTCTCAGTCTTGAAGGCTCAGTGTTGCTCCTTTTTGTTTGTATACTTTCTATGAATGCTGGTTACCCTCTCTGTTTGGCTTCTTCATATATAGTAGAAATAGGACACATACCTATACTGTGATCTTCATCACCAAAATCTAAATGGTGTATTCAATCATTTCCACCATACACAACTAAGAAATAAATAGAAAGGTTGCTAAAATCCCACATGTAATAAAAAAATACATTATAGGGTTGAGTTCGAAAGTGTTAAAAATTTCAGGCAAACCAAACATTGTGTTGTACTTTCTTTTGAACTGTTTGAATATGTTGAATTGCCTGAATAAAAAAGGATAATTAAAAAAAATACATTATAAAGCATAGAAAAGGTTAAAAATCATGGTTCAAAATAAACAAATAACTCACTTGGGAGCCAAATGAGTATGGCACCAGGGCAGATTTTAAAAAGCAGCACAATCTCTACTTCATAGTAAAAGGCTATGAACAAAAAAAACAAAATTCATTAGTTAAACCAACTAAAACATATGCTAACACCATTGATCACCAGATGGTGGCAATTTATGCATGATAGAGCACTGGATAAGAAAAAGAAATAACTAAATCATAGCTGATGCCCTCACCATTAGTCTCCAGAAGGTGGCAACAGATGAATGACAAAACACTTAATAAAAGAAAACTAAATCATAATGTATCGCTCTCCAGAAGATGGCAGCATGCTACCACGCACTTTAGTGTCACTGGAAAAAAAACTGCTGCATGCAGCCAGTGTGTCATATACCTACAGGAGGGTTCAAGGTTCAACTTTGGAACTGGCGCCAAAATATATGAAAAAAAACTATTCAAAATTAACAAACTGAATAATAGGATACTGGTTTATAGATTCTAATCCCAAAAAATCTAAAAACCCCAAAGAAACATGTATACAAGACATGTTTTATAAATAACAATGCTGCCAGTAATAAAATATGTAAATTAGATGGTGCCGATGTAGAAATCAGCAAAAACTCTATTGGCTCAAAAAGAATTATTCAGAAAATATAATATACCCAAGTATGTCAAAATTCAAAAGTGCATCACCTCTTTGAGTGAAGCGTCATTGGCTCCCCATGAAAGAAAGAATAAATTTGAAGGCCCACACAATGATCCACGAGATCATATACAGTGAATCCCCTAGCTACATGAATGATTTGATTGACCTCCCTACCAGAAATAGATCTATGTCATCATGAACTTATCTCAACCTACACCTTCCCAACTGCAGAAGAATTAAATACAAGACCTACTATGCATCCAGTTTCTCCTTCTTGGGCAGCCAGCTTTGGAATGCTCTACCAAGATCTATCCGAACAATCAACGACTACTTACCCTTTACAAAAATGTTGAAAGTTAATTTCTTTAAGCAAGCCTACTCTAATGACCCAACTTAATCTTATTAGCCTACACTCCAAATCTGTCCTGACACTGATACTGACCTCTTCATTAGTTATACCTACCCCACCTCCCCATTCTCCCTTTACTCATCCCAACCTTTTCTTCTCCATCTCTCCTTTACCATATCCCTCCTTACCCCATTTCCTCCAACCTATCCTATCCTATCCTGTTTACCTTCCCTTATCCTCAAGCTTCACCATTTCTATGTTTTATTACAGTTTGAAATTTTTCTCTCCTTATAAGACTTTGTATTTCAAATTACTATGTAAGCCGCATTGAACCTGCAATGTGTGGGAAAGCGCGGGGTACAAATGTAATAAATAAATATGTGGTACTTATAAAAGAGGTAGTAGAAAAGTTCAAAATCAAAAAAGAAAAAAGAAATGCTGCTGCTGAAGTCAGCTAGAACTATTGTGTACATCTCAAATATCGGCACTAATTAAATGTACTAATAATATCAAGGACAGTGTGCCACTGAAATGCTGACCTGAAAAAGACACCATAACAGTATATAAATTGAGGGGAAAAAAAGTACAAAATTGGATTGCTAACCTTAATGATGGGTGCGACAGAAAAAATCTTGTAGGCTACAATTAGTTATTTATTAATAAATGTGACTAAACTTTGTATTAAGTGCCAGTGTTTCCTCAAAATCTTCAGAATAGGGTTAGACGTGTAAACGGAAGTGTACAAACAATCTTATTGCTTGTTTTCTTCTTAGCTGGTTGTAACAAATCTGTTCTCAAAATGCCAGATGCTTTCTGATATCCCCTATCAATGCACTTTATAGAATATCCCTTTTCACAAAAACGTCTCTTCATATCCATAGATCTTATATGATAAATATGGGAATCTGAACATAAATGTTTTAAGCGTAGAAATTGACTAAAAGGAAGATTAGCCTTCAGAGATGCACCATGGCAACTTGTATAATTGAGAAATTTATTGACATCCATAGGTTTCTAGTAGACATCAGTTGAAAAGCTTTTACCATTTATAGTAATATTGATGTCCAAAAAAGAGATACTCTTTTTATTATAACTGATTTGAAATTTGAGATTAGTATCCAAAGTATTTAACCACATATAGAATTGCTCAAGGTCGCATACTGTCCCTTTCCAAATCAAAAAAATATCATCAATATTCCTCTTCCACAGATGTGTTTTATCTGAAAACATGGTGTCTAAAAGATATTTATTCTCATCACCCACATAAAGGTTGGCTAAAGAGGGTGCAAAAGTAGAACCCATCACGGTGCCCTTCACCTGTAGATAACATTTCCCATTAAATGAAAAGTAGTTGTTTGTAAGTGCAATGGTTGCCAGCTCTACCACAAATTCAGTAGGAACTCTGAGATAAAAATCTCTATTAACAATAGTCTTCCTAATGATCTCAATTGCTTCTTGTTGAGGTATATTGGTATAAAGGCTTTCAACATCTTTTTCAGTTCAAAATTTGTATTACATTTTGTAAATTACAATACAAAAGTGTGAAAATGTTGTTGAAATTGTAATCTTTTAAGTACAAATTTACTAATACATATCAGTAACACAACAAAACAATTACAATATAAAACAAACAATACATGAGTGTCTAGTGAAAGTCAAATACTATTGTAAAGTGTGTCTCTATACTGAAAATTACAATATTGAACTTATTATGTACTAGTATATTTTATTACAGGTATCCAGATTTTTTCATAAGCGAACATACTTCTTTTTTCCACTGCAACTCTTTCAAATTTAGCGATTAAACATACAGAGTTCCACCAATGGATATATTCCAATTTAGAGGAGTCTTTCCAATGCTGTAGTATCAATTTTATTGCAGTGTGCAACAATATAAGCAACAATTTAGAGTTATGTACATCTATTATGTGAGATAGAGCTTCTATGATAGCATGTCAGTGGTTCATCTAATTGTATTATTTTACATATTGTTGTCTATATGGAAGACCAAAATTGCTTTAGATGAATACAATCAAAAATTGTGTGTCTTAAAGTTCCAAGTTCTACATGACCATGACCAGCATTTATTATTACCATTTTTGCTAAATTTTGCTATTTATGAAGGAGTTAAATGGGCTCTATGTAAAAAAAAGTAAATGGATTGTGCCATAGAAGCAAATCGAGAAGACTTGAGTAAAAAGGCCATAATAGCTTCCAATTATCAATATCTAAGTTTATGTTAAATTCTTTATTCCATTTATCTTCAGATTTAGTGAATGTAGTGTATTTCCAAGACTGGAACATTTTGTACCAATTAGATGCAGATTTGCGGATTTTAGAAATTGTACGACATAACTCCGAAGAACTAGGATGTTCATTAGATAATGTTTTAATATTCAGTTTGGTAGCTATACAATGTTTGAACTGTAGTCATTTAAAGTATTGTTTATTAGATAAATTATAACTTTTAAGTATATCATCAAAAGTGTACCAGGTGGATTTATTTATTAATTGGTCAACCAAAATTATACCAGAGTACCTCCATGTTTTCCAATCTATCGTTTTTTCATTGATTTGGAACAAAGAGTTATTCCATATTGGTACATAATAGGTTTCAAGCTATGGTGTTTGCAAATATTGTTCAATTTCTGCGAAAACAATTTGAGTAGATTGTATAATAATATTAGGTTTCCTTCTATTTGTATTTGTTATAGGTAGGTATTTCAATGGGGTGTCCTCACACCAAGTAGATTCTATTTTCCACCATAATGGAGTATCCATTTCTGAATTTGCCATAATCCATAATGCAGATTGTCTCATTATAAATGCATGATGGTAGTTCTGGAAGCTGGGAAAATTCACTCCTCCATAATTCCTAGGAGCTTTAAGCTTTTTAAAGGCTATTCGAGGAGTCTTGATAGCCCATAAGAATTTTGCTAGAATTTGATCTATTTTTTTTATATACATTAATAGGAAACATTATTGACAGCATGCTTAATATGTACTTAACTTTAGGAACTATCATCATTTTTATTGTATCTAATCTCCCCCACCAAGATAATCTTAATGAGGACCATTTTGTTGTTAATTCAGTGGTTTTCTTAATAAGATATTCTGTATTAAATTTTAGTGTGTCTTCTAATGTGGTGCCAAAGATTATTCCCAAATATTTTATAGACTTAGGATTCCATATAAAGCCATGTGTGGTTGCTATTTCTTTTTCCTCTGGGCAATTAAGGGGTAAAATTTCTGTCTTGGATTTGTTAAGTTTACATCCAGATATTACAGAATATTCATTGATAATTGTCAAAATCTCAGGGATGGAAGTAGGTGTGGTATATAGGAGTATATCGTCAGCATATGCCAATACCTTAGCTGTTATGTTACCTATCTTAACGCCATCTATCTTTGGGGGTGTCCTTATGACACTCAATAATGGTTCTAGTGATAAGTTAAATAATAAGGGAGATAATGGGCAACCCTCTTGTAGGATAGAATGGATGAAAACACATATTATTAATCTGTATCCTTGTAGAGGGTTTAGAATACAGTACTTTAACCATTTGGAGAAATTCTTTAGAGAAGCCATACCACTGCAAAGCAGAAAACATAAAGGACCATTCGACACGGTCAAATGCTTTCTCAGCATCTAATCCTATAGCAATGACCAGTTCAGGAGAATTTTGTGCACCTAAAATTATGTTAGCAAACAGTCTGGTATTATGACACGATAGTCTCCCATGCATAAATCCAGATTGATCATTCTTAATTAAAGGGACACCAAACAGACCGGAATACAGTCTTAAACAAAAGAACACTTATTTCACCCCACAGGAGGGATAAAACTACAAGCTGGACAATTACATAGAAAGTTTCAGACATAGGGTGAAATCCCAACTTTCCAACAAACAAAAGAGAATCCTGTACAATCTTACCCCACCGGAAAGAGCGGCCATAAGAACCCTACAAACTAACGAACGCATTATCATCAAACCCGCAGACAAAGGAGGCGCAGTGGTAATTATGGACATACAAAAATGTATTGAAGAGGGGCACAGACAGCTCTCAGACAATAAATACTACAGGAAACTAACTGAGGACCCCACACAGGATTACACAAAACAGCTGAAAGACCTTATCAAAACATTTCCTACACAAGCGCAACCTCACCTGAAGAAACTCATACCAAACCAGCCTTCTATGGGCACATTCTACATGCTACCCAAGATCCACAAACCGGGAAACCCTGGCAGACCAATCATATCAGGTATTGGCACACTCACGGAAGAAATATCTGGATTCATAGAGGGAATTCTGAAACCTCTCGTACACAAAACTAACAGCTTCATACAAGACACCACAGACTTTCTGAATAAATTGAAAAATATCAAGCAACTACCACCTAACACCCTTCTGGTCACGATGGATGCAGAATCACTATACAGCAACATTCCACATGCGGATGGCATAGCTGCATGTGGAAGACTACTAAAAAAATCCACACTGGACCATCAATACTCACCAGAAACTATTACAAAATTAATCAAATTCATTTTAACTCACAACTACTTCCGCTTTAACAATGATATCTATCTACAAATACTGCGATGGGCACCAGGAGAGCACCCCAATATGCCAACCTTTTTATGGCTGAGCTGGAAGAGACATTTCTGAATACACACCAGACCAAACCTCTAAAATACTACCGGTACATCAATGACGTTTTTATGATTTGGACGGAGGGTGAAGAAACTCTGAAACAATTTTATTCTGCCTTCAATACATACCATCCTACAATCAGATTCAAAATTGACTACTCCCCAGAAAAAGTCAATTTTTTGGACACCATGGTCTCAATCAGTGATGGCTGTATACAAACATCTATATACAAGAAACCCACAGACAGATGCAGCTACCTCCACAACTCCAGCTTCCATCCTTCACATACAAAAAGATCTATCATTTACAGCCAAGCCACAAGATACCACCGTATCTGCTCTGACCCAGGGGACAGAGACAGACACCTTAAAAGCCTGACTGCATCCTTCAAACAGAAAGGCTACAACCCCAAAATAATCTCCAAGAATATTGCCTCCTCCCTCAAAACACCCAGGGAGAATCTGCTACAGTACAAGGAGAAAAAAAATCCACAGACAGAATCCCCCTTGTAGTGACATACAATCCAGAGCTGGAAAAACTGAGGAAAATCATAAGAGATTTACAACCTATACTCCAGGAGGATGAATTACTGAAAGAGATATTCCCATCCCCACCAGTACTGGCCTTCCGACAGCCACCCAACTTAAAACACAAGCTAATCAGAAGTAAACTTCCATCACAGACTGAAAAGGAACAGTAGGGCACACTTCCCTGTAATTTATCCAGTTGCAAACTATGCCAAAATATTTCACAGGACCCCATAGTCATCCACAAAGGAAAGATATTCAACATAAAGGAATCTTTCACTTGCTCATCTTCCAATGTGGTATATATCATTCAGTGTAAAAAATGTAACGAAGGATGCTATATTGGAAAAACAGGCCAGATGCTTAAGACAAGATTCAATTTACATAGACATCACATGAACAACTCTGGTGCCAGTAGGGTTTCCACCCCTGTTGGTCAGCATTTTACAGGACCAGGACACTGTACCAGTGACTTCACAGTGAGAATCCTGAAAGGTAACTTTAAAACCATACAAGAACGTAAGACCTTTGAAGTCAGAATGATTGAATATTTTAACACCCAACAGAAAGGACTTAACAAGAATCTGGGGTTCCTAGCCCATTATAAACCATAAAGCTGTATTCCTCTCCACCCCTCACCTATCCATACCCATCCTGTTAGAATATCAATGATATGCTTTGATGTCCCCATGCATACCTCCTACCCACCCCCATCCTCCCACCCTGTCAGACTGTCATAGTAATGCTTGAATGTTTTCACTTATATACACTGTCAGCTAGCACATTTGCTTATTTCCGATCTGACAAAGAAGGGCAACCTTCGAAAGCTAATCAAGAAATGTATTAAGTTATGTCCAATAAAAAAGGTATCATCTTATTTTCTTTTCCATGTTTTATTTTGTTTGATTTCTATTGATAACCTTAAGAGTGGACTAACACGGCTACCACACTCCTCTACTTAATTAGTTTGGGAAGCACACATTGCAAACGTTCTGCAATTAGTTTGGCATAAATTTTCACATCAATATTAATTAATGAGAGTGCATAAGTACATAAGTAATGCCACACTGGGAAAAGACCAAGGGTCCATCGAGCTCAGCATCCTGTCCACAACAGCGGCCAATCCAGGCCAAGTGCACCTGGTAAGCTTCCCAAATGTACAAACATTCTATACATGTTATTCCTGGCATTGTGGATTTTTCTAAGTCCATTTAGTAGTGGTTTATGGACTTGTCCTTTAGGAAACCGTCTAACCCCTTTTTAAACTCTGCTAAGCTAACCGCCTTCACCACGTTCTCCGGCAACGAATTCCAGAGTTTAATTATGCGTTGGGTGAAGAAAAAGTTTCTCCGATTTGTTTTAAATTTACTACACTATAGTTTCATCGCATGCCCCCTAGTCCTAATATTTTTGGAGAGCGTGAACAGACGCTTCACATCCACCTGTTCCACTCCACTCATTATTTTATATAACTCTATCATGTCTCCCCTCAGCCGTCTCTTCTATGGTCTATGGTTTTGTATTAACAAAGGATCCTTGTCTGCTTTTGGGAGTACTATTATATTAGCTTCTGTGAATGTACCTCTAATATCACCGGATTCAATAAGATACGAAAAAAAAATTCAAAATAGGCTCAAGCTTGTGTATAAAAGTTGTGTAAAATTCAACTGTTAGTCCATCAGGTCCATGGGCTTTTTTTGTTCCATTTTTTAAAACGTAATTTCAAATTTTTTTTACAGTTATCTGCTTCGTTAGTAGAAAATTATCTTCTTCCTCCAAAATGGGATGGTCTAGGTTTTCGAGAAATGATGAGTTACCATGAGGGGCATAATCAAACGGGGACGACCATCTCTAAGGGCACCCACCTCTAAGGACGTCCCGGTGAAGGGGCAGGGAAATCCGTATTATCGAAACAAGATGGGCGTCCATCTTTCGTTTCGATAATATGGTCGGGGACGCCCTAGTCTCAACATTTAGGTCGACCTTAGAGATGGTCATCCCCGGTTTTCGGCGATAATGGAAACCAAGGACGCCCATCTCAAAAATGACCAAATCCAAGTCATTTGGTCGTGTGAGGAGCCAGCATTCATAGTGCACTGGTCCTCCTGACATGCCAGGACACCAACCGGGCACCCTAGGGGGCACTGCAGTGGACTAACTGATGCACTAACTGAATGGAAAAAGGCATGCAGTGGTGACTAACCACCTCCCACCCCGAAAAAAACAACTTTAAAAACTTTTTGGTCTTTTTTTTTTAAAGAGTATGGGTGAAGGATGTCCTTCGTTATGCCTCCGCAACGGCAGTTGAGGACGTCCTTTGCTATTTATTTATTTAGATTTTGCTCACACCTTTTTCAGTAGTAGCTCAAGGTGAGTTACATTCAGGTATACTGGATATTTCTATGCCTCCGTTCCTGCAACCGCAGTTGAGGATGTCCTTTGATATGCCTCTGTCCCTGCAATGGCAGTTGAAGACGTCCAAAATGTGGATGTTTGTGAGAAGGACATCCATGCCTGCTATGCCTCCAACACCCCCTTTATTTATTTGTATTTTGGATCACAAGTAGCAACAGTGGGATTTGAACTGGCCACCTCTGGATTGCAAGAGCAGTGCTCTAACCAGTAGGCCACTCCTCCACGCCACTGCACTCCCTTGAAATTTGGCCATCCCTGTGGGGGGGGGGGGGCAGTTGAGGATGTCCAAAATGTTTGAAAGAAGGACGTCCACGTCCCCGTTATGCCTCCGCTAACACACACATACCCCCCCCAGGGACCAGCATACTGCCCGCCCCCCCCAGGAATGGCCAAATTTCAAGGGAGTGGAGGAGTGGCCTAGGGGTTAGAGCACTGGTCTTGTAATCCAGAGGTGGCCAGCTCAAATCCCACCACTGCTACTTGTAATCCAAAATCCAAATAAATAAAGGGGGTGTCAGAGGCATAGCAGGCATGGACATCCTTCTCACAAACATCACCATTTTGGACGTCTTCAACTGCCGTCACAGGGACAGAGGCATAGCGAAGGATGTCCTTCACCCATACTCTAAAAAAAAAAAAAAGACAAAAGTTTTTAAAGTAGTTTTTTTTCAGGGTAGGAGGTGGTTAGTGACCACTGGGGGAGTCAGGGGAGGTCATCCCTGATTCCCTCCGGTGGTCATCTGGTCATTTAGGGCACATTTTTGTGACTTGGTCATAAAAACAAAAAAAAGGACCAAGTAAAGCCGGCCAAGTGTTCATCAGGGACGCCCTTCTTTTTTCCATTATCGCTTGAGGATGCCCATCTGTTAGGCACGCCCCAGTCCTGCCTTCGCTAAGCCTCCGACACGCCCCCGGGAAATTTGGTCATCCCCGCGATGGGAAGCAGTTGGGGACCATTGGCGTTCCGACGCTAGCTAACATCCGGGGCGAATCGCCGATGCCCCCCCCCCGGTGCAGCACGACCCTCCCTGGCGAAATGACACCTCCCCCCGGCAAAATGCCACCCCCCGGGTGCACGCCGCTGGGGGGGGGGTGCCGTGGCACGCACCTGTCGCCCTGTCGGCTCCGAGTTCGCATGTGTTCACTGCTCCCTCTGCCCCGGAACAGGAAGTAACTTGTTCCGGGGCAGAGGGAGCAGTGAACACATGCGAACTCAGAGACAGGGCAAAAGGCGCGCGCCACGGCACCCCCCCAGCGGTGTGCACCCGGGGCGGACCGCCCCCCCCTTGGTACGCCACTGTTGGGGACGACCAAAATCAGCTTTCGATTATGCCGATTTGGGCGACCCTGAGAGAAGGACACCCATCTCCCGACTTGTGTCGAAAGATGGGCGCCCTTCTCTTTCGAAAATATGCCTGCATGATTATCAGATATTTCAGACATATAAAGGTGTGTAAAAATGTCTAAAACATTTGACAATTATTTCTGATTTAGATTGTACTATATTATTACTGTCTAAAATGACCAATATATTTTTCTTTTCGACTTTGGATTTTAGATATTGTGCTAGTAAATGTCCACATTTGTTATTATCAGAATAATATGTAGCTGACTTCATAAGAATGGATCAGGGGCGTAGCTACGGGTGGGCCTGGCTGGGCCCAGGCCCACCCAATTTCAGCCCAGGCCCGCCCAGCGCCAGCCCCAGCTCCCATTGCCGGCCACTGCTGTTTTTCCTGTTGAGCAGCAGGGCCGGCACTACAAAAAGAAGAAGCGCTAACGCTAAGGACAAAAAATGTTTAAAAAAAAAGCGCGGCACCGGCAGGCACTGTCTAGGCAGCCTTGAGGCATTGGCTGCTGGCTCGCAGGCTCCTCCCGTCTCCTACGTCACTGCCCTGGAGCGACGCAGGGGCAGTAACGTAAGAGACGGGAGGAGCCTGCGAGCCAGCAGCCAATGCCTCAAGGCTGCCTAGACAGTGCCTGCTGGTGCCGTGCTTTTTTTTTTTTTAACATTTTTCGTCCTTAGCGTTAGCGCTTCTTCTTTTTGTAGCGCCGGCCCTGCTGCTCAACAGGAAAAGCAGCAGTGGCCAGCAATGGGAGCTGGGGCTGGCGCTGGCATGCAGGGCGGGCCTCGAGGAAAAGAGAAAAGAGGGAAAACATGGAAGGATGGGGAGAAAGAGGGAAAACAGATGGAAGGATGGGGAGAAAAGAGGGAAAACAGATGGAAGGGTGGCAGAGAAAGAGGGAAAACAGATGGAAGGATGGAGAGAAAAAAGGGGAAACAGATGGAAGGATGGCAGAGAATGAGGGAAAACATGGAAGGATGGGGAGAAAGAGGGAAAACATGGAAGGATGGGGAGAAAGAAGGAAAACATGGAAGGATGGGGAGAAAGAAGGAAAACAGATGGAAGGATGGCAGAGAATGAGGGAAAACATGGAAGGATGGCAGAGAATGAGGGAAAAGATGGAAGGATGGGGAGAAAGAGGGAAAACATGGAAGGATGGGGAGAAAGAGGGAAAACAGATGGAAGGATGGGAAGAAAAGAGGGAAAACAGATGGAAGGATGGCAGAGAATGAGGGAAAACATGGAAGGATGGGGAGAAAGAGGGAAAACATGGAAGGATGGGGAAAACAGATGGAAGGATGGGGAGAAAAGAGGGAAAACAGATGGAAGGATGAGGAGAGAAAGAGGGAAAATGGATGGATGGGGAGAGAGACTCTGGATGGAAGGATGGGGAGAGAAAGAGGGGAGATTGATGAAAGGATGCAGAGAGAAAGGGGAGAGACTGGAAGGATGTGGAGAGTGAAGGAACACTGAACAGAAAAGGGTACAGAGACACTGGTTAGAAAGAGGGAGAGGGTAAAATTATGTATCATACCTGATAATTTTCTTTCCATTAATCATAGCTGATCAATCCATAGACTGGTGGGTTGTGTCCATCTACCAGCAGGTGGAGATAGAGAGCAAACTTTTGCCTCCCTATATGTGGTCATGTGCTGCCGGAAACTCCTCAGTATGTCGATATCAAAGCTCCATCCGCAGGACTCAGCACTTAGAGAATTACACCCACGAAGGGACACTCTGCCCAGCTCACCACCGCCGAAACGGGGGAGGGGAAGTAACCCAGCTCATCCCCACACAAGTGGGGGAGGGGAATCTGTCCAGCTCATCCCCGCGGAGCGGGGGAGGGACACCACACCCGCCGATGCGGGGGGATCTGGCTTATCCTGCAACCGCAACCGCGGGAGGAGCTGACTGACCCTAACACCGCCGAAGCGGGAGGGGTACAAAGCTGCCCTACAGCCGCACGAAGCGGGAGGGAGTGCCGGCAGAATTTAAATCTCAATCCAGCCCCGTAAAATGGAGGGGAGAGGAATGCAGCAGCTCACTGTAACACAAACTCGTCTCAACTCTTGAAGAATCCAAGTGAAAGAAGAACTTGAACACGAAGTCCTCCTGAAGTAACTGAAGGCTAAACTTGAACCTAAAATTCAACCAGAATATAAACAGTACAGATATCTGGGAGGGGCTATGGATTGATCAGCTATGATTAATGGAAAGAAAATTATCAGGTATGATACATAATTTTACCTTCCATATCATCAAGCTGATCAATCCATAGACTGGTGGGATGTACCGAAGCAGTACTCACCCAGGGCGGGACATAGAAATCCCTGACCGCAACACTGAAGCTCCAAACCGGGCCTCCGCCCGAGCAGCCACAGTCAAGCGGTAATGCCTGGCAAAGGTATGGGCCTTCCCCGCGGCCACCTAAGCCGCTGCAATGGCTTCCTTGCCCATCTTGCCACTGTAGGCTTAGAAGCCTGCAGACCCTTACGAGGACCTGTAAACAGGACAAACAGATGATCCGATTTCCGGAAATCATTGGTCACTTCTAAGTATCTGATGATGACTCGTCTCACATCCAGAAATTGAGAGCAGAGTATTCCTCTGGGTAGACCTCCCTATGAAAGGAAGGGAGACAGAGCTGCTGAATCACATGGAAGCGAAAAACAATCTTGGGCAGGAAGGAAGGCACTGTGCGAATAGTCACTCCTGCCTCAGTGAACTGCAGAAAAAGCTCTCGACATGAGAGTGCCTGGAGCTCGGAAACTCTTCTGGCTGAAGTGATAGCCACCAAAAAGACTGCTTTCAACATCAGGTCTTTCAGAGATGCCCTCGACAAGGGTTCAAAAGGCGGCTTCTGCAATGCTCTTAGCACCAGGTTGAGATTCCACGCAGGCACCACTGAGTGCAGAGGAGGGCGCAGGTGATTAACTCCCTTGAGAAAGCGCACCACATCTGGCTGCGAAGCCAGGGAAGCACCCTTGAGGCGGCCCCTGAAGCAAGCCAGAGCCGCTACCTGAACTTTCAGGGAACTGAGCGACAGGCCTTTGTCCAGACCTTCTTGCAGGAACGCCAACACTGAAGAAATTGGAGCAGTGAAGGGAGAAAGTGAGCCTGCTTCACACCACGCTGCAAAGATACGCCAAACCCTGGCGTAAGCAGTAGAAGTAGAGCGCTTCCTCGCTCTCAGCATAGTGGCGATGACCTTGTCTGAGAAGCCCTTCTTTCTCAGACGCTGCCGCTCAATAGCCAGGCCGTAAGACCAAAGGGGGAGGGATCCTCCATCACCACGGGACCCTGATGTAACCGGCCCTGCTCCACTGGCAGCCGCAGAGGATCGCCGACTGAGAGCCTGATCAAGTCCGCATACCAGGGACGTCTGGGCCAATCCGGACCCACCAGGATTACCCTGCCGGGATGCTTTGCCACCCGGTCTAGCACCCTGCCCAACATGGGCCAGGGCGGGAACACATAGAGAAGCTCTTGTGTCGGCCACCGTTGGAGAAGAGCATCTACTCCCAGGGATCGAGGGTCCCGTCCTCTGCTGAAAAAGCGCGGCACTTGGCAATTGGCCGATGACGCCATCAGATCTAGGCTCGGCTGGCCCCAGCGCTTCGTGATGCCCAAGAACGCCTGAGCAGATAGCTGCCACTCTCCGGGCTCCAAGGTATGGCGACTGAGAAAGTCCGCCTTGGCATTCATGACTCCGGCAATGTGGGCCGCTGACAGCTGTTCCAGGTTCGCTTCCGCCCACTGGCATAGATTCATGGCCTCCTTGGCTAGAGGGGCGCTCTTGGTACCTCCCTGGCGGTTGACATAGGCCACAGCCGTGGCATTGTCCGACAGGACCCGTACAGGCTTCAACACCAGTACCGGGATGAACTCCAACAACACCAACCGAATGGCTCTGAGTTCCAGGAGGTTGATAGACCACTTGCCTCTGCAGGAGACCAGAGCCCCTGCGCTGTCCTTCCCAAGCAGTGGGCTCCCCAGCCCATCAAAGAGGCGTCTGTCGTGACGACAATCCACTCCGGGGTCACCAGAGGCATTCCTGCAGACAACTTGTCTGTCTGCGTCCACCAGCTCAGCGCCTTGCGCACTGCTGGGTCCAAGGGAAGGCGCACAGCATAATCCTCCAACATCGGAGTCCAGCGCAGCAGCAGAGATTGTTGTAGTGGTCTCATATGAGCCCTGGCCCAGGGCACTACTTCCATTGTGGCCGTCATAGAGCCCAACAGCTGCACGTAGTCCCAAGCCCGAAAAGGAGAGGCTACTAGGAACTAGTCCACCTGAGCCTGAAACTTGACAATCCGATTGTCTGGCAGGAACACTCTGCCCACTTGGGTGTCGAATCGAACTCCCAGATACTCCAGGGACTGAGTCGGGCGCAGCTGGCTTTACTCCCAGTTGATGATCCACCCCAGGGAGCTCAAAAGAGCAACCACCCGGTTCACAGCTTTGCCGCACTCTGCATAAGAGGGGGCTTGGATCAACCAGTCGTCCAGATAAGGATGGACTTGAACTCCTTCCTTCCTCAGGAAGGTCGCAATGACCACCATTACTTTGGAGAAGGTCCGCGGAGCAGTAGCCAACCCGAACGGGAGGGCTCTGAACTGGAAGTGTCGGCCCAGTACTGCAAAACGCAGAAAGCGTTGATGAGGAGGCCAGATGGGAATATGCAAGTATGCTTCCTTGATGTCCAAGGATGCCAGGAACTCTCCTGCCTTCACTGCCGCTATAACAGAGCGGAGGGTCTCCATGCGAAAGTGCCGAACTTTCAAGGCCCAATTGACCCCTTTGAGGTCGAGGATAGGCCGTACAGAACCTCCTTTCTTTGGTATCACAAAGAAAAAGGAGTAACATCCCTTGCCAAGCTGATTTTCTGGCACCGGAACGACCGCCCCCAGGCGGATCAGATTGTTCAAGGTCTGCTGCACTACCACAGCTTTGACCGGAGACTTGCAGGGAGAGAGTACAAACCCGTCTTTTAAGGGTCGGCAGAACTCTAGCTTGTAGCCGTCTCTGATGACTTCCAGCACCCAAGCGTCTGAAGTTATTGTGGTCCACTCGCCCATAAACGAGGACAGCCGTCCTCCAATCTGCACTGGGGCGTGGACCAAGGCCCCGTCATAGGGTACGAGATCCTGGGGGAGGACCGGAGGGAGCACCTCCGGGACGGCGGTCTCTGCGAAAGGAATGCTGCTTGGGGGAGAAGTTCCTCTTGAAGGAAGAGGGGGCAGAGGAGCCCGACCTGCCCGGGCGGTACCGACGGGCTTCCTGAAACCGTCCTCTGGAGGTACCAGGGCGAGTACTAGCCCGAGCCCTGACCTCTGGTAACTTCTTGCCCTTAGACGTGCCGAGATCGGTCACGATTTTGTCCAGCTCGACCCCAAAGAGCAGCTTGCCTTTAAAAGGCAATCTAGCCAGGCGGGATTTAGAGGCGTGGTCAGCAGACCAATGTTTCAGCCAAAGCCACCGCCGCGCAGAGATTGTCTGAGCCATGCCTTTCGCTGAGGCCCTCAAGACATCATACAGCAAGTCTGCCAAATAGGCTAAGCCCGATTCCAGGGCCGGCCAATCAGCCCTCAAGGAAAGATCCGAGGGGAAAGCCCGCTGCACCATAGTCAGGCACGCCCTGGCCACATAGGAGCCGCAAATTGAGGCCTGCAAACTTAAAGCAGCTGCCTCAAAGGACGACCTTAAGGCCGCCTCCAATCTTCTGTCTTGGGCGTCCTTTAGGGCCGTGCCACCTTCCACCGGCAACGCCGTTTTCTTAGTCACCGCAGTGATTAAAGAATCCACGGTAGGCCACAGATAGGCCTCACGTTCACTTTCAGTCAAAGGATAGAGGCGGGACATAGCCCTAGCCACTTTAAGGCTCGCTTCCGGGACATCCCATTGAGCCGCAATTAAGGTGTGCATGGCATCATGCACGTGGAAGGTTCTAGGCGGGCGCTTCGTCCCCAGCATAATGGCAGAGCCAACAGGGGCTGAGGGAGAGACGTCCTCCGGAGAGGAAATCTTCAAAGTGTCCATGGCCTGTACCAACAGGTTGGACAAATCCTCTGAGCTAAAAAGCTGCGCTGCAGAGGGGTCATCCGCTCCATCCGAGCGGGGATCCGTCTCCTCCAAGGAATCCGCAAAGGACCGTTGGGAGACCTCAGATACGCTGCCCTCATCTACATCGGAGGAGACAAAGTCTTCCAAGGCCTGGGAATCAACCCGAGGGCATTTACCTCTGGGAACCTCAACCTCTTAACCAGACGAGGGAGCAGGGGCAGCGTTTTGCATAAGGAAGGCCTGATGCAGCAGCAAAACAAACTCGGGGGAGAAACCCCCCAGACTGTGTACTTCCGCAGCCTGGGCAATAGCCCTAGACGCACCCTCAACCGGCGCTCGCAAGAGCGGGGGAGAGACATGCTGCGCATCCAAAATGGCGTCCGGTGCGACACTCCGCGAAGGAGCCGCGCGGGAAGAACGGCGCTTAACTTTAGCCGCTTTGTGCCGTCGCCCAAATTAAGGGCGTTCATGGCATTAATGTCTCCAACCTCAAGGGCGGCCCAAGAAGAAGCCGTCCGAGCCGCGTGGCCGGCCAAGATGGCGGAGGCGAGGAGCGGGGGATGGGCGTTTATGGCGGGAAAAATCGCCACGCCGGAGGAAGGACCGGGACATTCATCGGCCACGAAACTGTCACCCAACAAGGGCGAATCAGGCTTTAAGACCCCCGCATCCCCTCTAGAAGCGCCCAAGCGATCCGGGGAGCGACTCTTTACGCCCTCGCCCTCCGACGCCATATGCCACGTGGAGATAAATCGGGGAACCCCCTGCCCGCTATAAAAAGGTAAAAATTACCTGCTGTCTGCTCCGAGCTGTAACGACCTGGTGTCCCAGTGAGTAGCTGCAATAAACGTTTAAATAAACGTCGAAATAAACGCCTTTAAGGACGTTCAAAATTTATTTTATTTTTTTTTTTTAACGGAGCCAGCGGGAGGGGGGAGAAAAGGAGGGACCTGGCACCACCAGGTTTGCACTTGCTCAAAAGAGCCCTCAACCCCAGGCACTCAACAAAACCTAAAAATTAGGCTTGGAGGCCTAGCCAGAGCTGCTGCTGTGTGCGACCACCACCTGCTGAGATAGAGAACATACTGGGGAGTTTCCGGCAGCACATGACCACATATAGGGAGGCAAAAGTTTGCTCTCTATCTCCACCTGCTGGTAGATGGACACAACCCACCAGTCTATGGATTGATCAGCTTGATGATATGGAAAGAGACATTAGATGGAAGGATCAGGAGAGAGGGTAGATGGATGGAAGGATGGGGAGAGAAAGAGGGAAGACGCTGGATGGAAAGGTAGGGAGAAAGAGGTGACACTGGACGGAAGGATGCAGAAAGAAAGAGGGGAGACTACTGGAAGGATGGGGAGAGAGTGGGGAGACTGGAAGGATGGGGAGAGAAAGAGGAGAGCTGCTGGATGGAAAAGGGGAGTAGTGAAAGACTGGAGAATAAGAGGAAGGGGCATGGGGAGAACAAGGGTGAGAAAAAGATGAAAAGCCATAAGTAGATGAAGGAAATTAAAGAATGGATAGTAAGAATGAATTAAATCAGGACAGAGAGAGACTCTCTCGGGCAGAAAAATATTGAAGAAAGCAAAGAAAAAGGAGAGAAAAATGACAAATGGCCAGGAAAACCTGGCAGAAGAGTTAAGCAAATACGAAGGAAAGCAGAATCTAGAGACTGGGAGTGACACAATGAGAAAAAGTAAATGGCCATAAAAGAAAGGTAAAGAAAATAATTTTATTTTTAATTTAGGATAAAGTAATATGGTACCTGTGTTAATGAAGTTTCAGAGACCAATACTTCCTTCCTTAGGTCAGGCGAGGATACCGTAACAGCATTATACTGACCTGAGGCAGGAGGTTTTGGCCTCTGAAAGCTCACTGAAAAGGGTGTTAGGCTATTAAATAAATTTTCTGAAATCTGATGCACTGAAAAGCAGCACTTTACCCTGTGTGACAAATGCATCTGATTAGCGTGACTAAATTTTGCTGGGGGAGGGGGGTAGAGAGAAAATTTTGTGCCCACCCACTTTGGGTTCAGGCCCATCCAAAATTGGCAGTCTGGCTACGCCACTGGAATGGATCACTAGTTTTTTTTTTACTAAGTACTGAATTATATTGGAATCTAGTTTTGTTCACTTGATTTAAGATATACATATCTGTTGGGTTGGCTTGCAGTCACATAAATTCCGGTGCCCTGCTCCTTCCCAGGCTGTGTTTATAGCAAACCATGCACCAGAAGTGAAAGCCTGCTAAATGTGGTTTATCACCTACTCAACCCAGGAAGGACGACAACACTGGTATTTGTGTAGCTGTATTCCCCTCCCCCACCCCACACACACTCTTCCCCTGCAGTCCAGCATCTCTCTCCTCCATGGTCTGACATTTTCCTCTCTCTCCAGCCCCCACCTCCCAAGTCTGACATGTCCTCCTGTCTTCACCCCCCAGTCCCCATAACCTGATGTGCCTTAACCCCATCCCCCACCACCCCATGGTCTGAGATTTCCCTCTCTCCCCACTACTCATGGTCTGACATTTCCCTTCCCTCTCCTCTGTTCCTTCACCCAAGGTTTGGCATCTCTCCTATTCCCCTCCCCCACACAGGTCCAGCACCTCTCCCTCTGCCTTCCTCCACCCCCTCCCCCTTGAGTCTAACCCCTCTTCCTCATCACCCCCAGTTCATTAAATCTGAGCTCTTTGCCGATGCCAGCAGCAGTGACACACTACCTGGGCCGAGCCTTCCCTCTGTAATGTCCTGCCTTTATGATAGAACTATTACTGGCTAAATCCAGAGGTCAATATTCCATCCTCATTCTTCTTGATCTTTCCGCTGCTTTTGACACTGTCGATCACAACATACTACTCGATACCCTGTCCTCACTTGGATTCCAGGGCTCTGTCCTTTCCTGGTTCTCTTCCTACCTCTCCCTCCGCACCTTTAGTGTTCACTCTGGTGGATCCTCTTCTACTTCTATCCCTCTGCCTGTCGGCGTACCTCAGGGTTCTGTTCTTGGTCCCCTCCTCTTTTCTATCTACACTTCTTCCCTTGGTTCATTAATCTCATCTCATGGCTTTTCCTACCATCTCTATGCTGATAACTCCCAAATATACCTTTCTACCCCTGATATCTCACCTTGCATCCAAACCAAAGTTTCAGCGTGCTTGTCTGGCATTGCTGTCTGGATGTCTCAACGCCACCTGAAATTAAACATGACCAAAACCGAGCTTCTCATTTTTCCCCCCAAACCCACCTCCCCACTCCTCCCGTTTTCTATTTCTGTTGATGGCTCTCTCATTCTTCCTGTCTCCTCAGCTCGAAACCTTGGGGTCATCTTTTTTTTTATTTAAACAAGAATCTTTATTGAACAAGTAAGACAAATTGTGAATACAGGCACAACATTAAGCTCACAGGCTCTAGTATATACTGTAAAACTGGGACCTTGTTTCTTCAATACTCATCCATTGAGTAATAAAACATTCAGTATTCTTGTTTTACATATTTTTCTCACCCTTCTTCCCCCTGTACAATCTGCATCAAAACATTTCCACGTTATTGATCAAAAACCCCTCCAAGTCCCCCTCCCCCTTACAGTGTTTAAGGTAACAACAGTAATTCAACATATCAGATGTTTCTCTATAGCTCATTAAGTCTTTGGTATATCCAAAGGTTCCCAGATCTTAGTCCATTTCGACAACTGGTGTCTCTCTTTTGCCATCAATCGTTCTCTCTCGGCAATGTTCTGCAGTAGGGTCATCCATTGGACTACAGACGGGCTATTTTTTTGCTTCCATGAGCGAGCAATAAACAATCTGCCCGCACATAAGCAATGTTTGATTAACACTTGACCATAGTCATTCACCCCCAGGATAGTTTTATGAAACAGAAATACAGCAGGGTCATATGGTATCTCAACTCCCACCCAATATCCAATCCGGGCCTGGACAGCTTTCCAGAAGGCTTTTACTTTGTAACATGTCCACCAAATATGACCTAATGTACCACGTTGGCCACATTTACGCCAACAAGTCGGGGAAGCCGATCCAAACATATGATTTAACCTTACCGGGGTTAGATACCAACGGAATAGTACTTTTGTTAAATTTTCTTGAACATTTACGGCTGGAGATATGCATACGGAACGCCTCTCCATTCTCTGCCACTCCTCTGCCGAGTAACTCACCCCTAATTCTTTCTCCCACAGCACCCTGTGCTTATGGCTAACATACAGGTTATCTCCCGTGCCCATAAATCAAAGTGATAAGGCCTCGTGTCCCTTGTTCCCGAACACAGAGTTCTTCTAAAAAGGTCACGTCACCAAATAAATAGGCACGTCTGCCTTCTGATGACAAAAAATGAATCAATTGAGTGTAGGCATAATGATCTGTTGAAGGTAACCTGTATGTATCTGCCAATTCCTGGAATGATATAAAAGTATATTTATTGATCAACTGTCCCCATAGATCTAACCCTTGCCTTTTCCATCTAGTAAAAACTGAGTGTGAGCAGCCTAATGGAAATGCTAAATTACAAGCAATAGGTGATAACCGAGAACAATAGATTCATTTTAAACGTTCCATTTTATCCCAACAAGATAAAGTAAACTCAATGATCGGGCTCACCTCCTCCCCCAAACAACGATGTTTAGGCGGCAGCCAGAGTAAATGGCCTAACTTCAAAGGGCTATGTAGTATATATTGTTCCATCTTTACCCAAAGTTTGTGAGGGGCTTCTTGAAACCATTCCACTGTGGATTTAACCTGAGCCGCTCTATGGTATAAATCCACTCTAGGGATCCCCAAACCACCCTTGGTCTTACGGTCTGTATACATTATGGAGGGGGTGGATTCTAGATTTGCCTCCTTTCCAGATAAACTTCTGCAATCGTATCTGCAGGGAGTGAAGCACATGGTCACTAATAGGGAGTGGCAGGGCCTGGAAAAGATACAGTAATCGCGGTAGTATATTCATTTTCACTGTAGCTATTCTCCCAAACCAGGACAAACCAAGGGGCTCCCATCTCTCCAAATCCTCTCTGATGTCTTTCAATAACGGTGTATAGTTGGCCTCAGTAATGCCCTGTAATTTAGCAGTGAGGAAAACCCCCAAATATTTAAGACCCTTAGTCACCCACCTCAAAGGATATAGTTGCTTACAACGCTGATAGTGTTCCTCTGTCATACCACCTGCCATTGCTTCCGTTTTCTCATAGTTAATCTTAAATCCAGACACCCGTCCATAAGTTTCCAATTCACATATAACCTGGGGTATAGAATCTAAAGGCGAGGTCAGGGCCGTGCCTAGGGTCTCCGGCGCCCCCCTGCAGTTGGCCTCTCCAGCGCCCCCCCCTCAGTCGGCCTCTCCGGCGCCCCCCCCCCCGAAAACGAGCGCTACACTACTAGCGCTCTTCTCCCCAGATCCATTTTTTTGTTTAAATTTACCTCTCCGGCGCTTGCAGCATAGGCAGCGTTAATGAGAAGGAGGCGGCGCTCCCCCGCCCCGACGTGTCTTGCCTTCGCTGTGTCCCGCCTTCTTCTGACGTCAGAAATGACGTCAGAAGAAGGCGGAACCGAGCGAAGGGAAGACACGTCGGGGCGGCCGGGGGAGCGCCGCCTCCTTCTCACTTACGCTGCCGCGCGCCGGAGAGGTAAATTTAAACCAAAAAAAAAAGGATCTGGGGAGAAGAGGGCGAGGTAAGCATGGTGCGGCGGGGCGCCCCCCAGAGGATGGCGCCCTCCTGCCATGCTTACCTCGCTTACCGCATCGGCACGGCCCTGGGCGAGGTAAGGGTTCAGAGGACATCGTCTGCAAACAATGCCACCTTTGATTCCCAGTCTTTCACCCTCACTCCCCTTATCCCTGGATGATTCCTAATAGCCCATGCCAGTGGTTCCATTACTAAAGCAAATAAAAGTGGCGATAGAGGACACCCCTGGCGTGTTCCTCTGTTCAGCTCAAAGAAGGCGGATATCTGCCCATTAATCTTTACCCCTGCTTTCAGCTGAGTGTATAATTCTTTAATCCAGTCCCTAAAATTAGAACCAAATCCAAACTGTTGTAAAACCTGGTGTAGAAATGGCCAATGCACCCTATCAAATGCTTTTTCAGCATCCACACTTAATAGGCAATACGGTGTTTTACTCTGCCTGGCAATATACATAGCATTCAGAGTTCGTCTAATATTGTCTGAGGCCTGTCTATTGGCGACAAAACCCATCTGATCTGGATGTATTAAGGTCGGCAGAATTTCTGTTAATCTACTTGCTAATACCTTAGCTAGGATGCGGACATCCACATTGAGCACAGAGATGGGGCGGTAAGAAGAGCACTCAGTCATCTCCTTCTTAGGCTTCAGGATCACTGCAATCCATGCCTCTTTCATAGTTGGCGGGAGATTATCGCCTTTCACTACTGCATTAAGCACATCCGTTAAAACAGGTACCAAATAAGGGGTAAATTGTTTTATAGAATTCAGCCGTATAGCCGTCCAATCCCGGTGATTTGGCTGTTTTCAAGGTTTTTATAGGTGCTAGTACCTCGTGCATGTCAATAGGGGCATCTAGCACTTGTTGTTGATCTTGTGTTAAGGTTGGCAAAGCCATTTTTTGCAAATATGACCGAATACTCTCCTCCTGTATACCCCCATCTCCGGCATAAAGCTTAGCATAGTATTAATTGAAACGGGCTCTAATCTCTGGGGATGTTCGGAGCACCTCTCCTTTGGGTCCCTTAATACGATAGATATTACGATCTGCCCTTAGTTTTCGCAATTTAATAGCTAACTGCCTACTGATCTTATTTCTGGTGGTATTGTAATGGTATCAGTTTATTATATTTTGCTGGATTATATATACACCAATATATTTGTGCAGCTTTTAAATATATATATTTGACACTGCAGCAGAGAGAATAGTTTCATTTCAAGCCCCTCTCTCCCCATCCCTTTTTCTGGGAACTTCTGATAGCAGGGATAGTTAATTACAAACACTTAACAAAGACAAAAGAGAGATATATAACTCTCTCTGCCCTCCCACCTAAAAAGACTGAACAAAAGGTGGGTACCTGGACGCTCATCAGGACATCTCTGAAAACCAAAGACCCAAGAGACCGAAAGTCTGGAGAGCCCATTGAAGACAAAGACTTCAGAGGGGAAACCATAAACAGGACATTTGCTTGTCAAAGGTATACCTGCCCCTCCCATCAGCTTTCAGACATGTGCAGAAAGGAAGGACTTATAATGTGGTCATGTGAACAGACTACATTAACCATAATGCCTTGCAAAATATCCAGGACATGCACACACCATGCTTCTCTGCTAACATTATAAAAGGCCTGGAAACAGCCCAGCTCGCTCTCTTGGAACCTGTCTCCTCTTGGGACCTGCCTCCTCTTGGGACCTGCTGCTCTCTTTGGGGTCCGCTGATGCCTTGCTCCTGAAACATGTGCTCATCAATCAGCTGGACCACAGCATGCTTGTAACAAGGACTTGTAAGTAACATAACTTTTGATCTAGACCTGCTACTTTGCCTTACTTAAGCACAGATTATCTGTAAAGATCTCTTAAAACCTACCTCTCGTGTGCAATTGTATATTAAATCAACCTTTTTGAAGCTAAAAATACGGTCTCTTTGTGTTCTGAGTATATAGTATCTTTTATATATACTTAATTTATTTAATTTATTGCAATTATCACCTTTGGTGATTGGTGGAGAAATTAATATCCTAAAACTTATAAATACAGCACCTGCTCTTAAATTATAAACAGTAGCGAGTGCTCTCTAGAGCTATTTTCCCCAAGATAAATAATTTCTTGTAACAGTATATGTGTGAAGCTTTAGTTTTTCATTAATATATTCAAGGTCTTGAGCTAGCAAGGCATCTAGTTGTATTCTGGCAGCTTGCAAAGCTCTATATATCTTAAGAGAGCCTGTGACTTTATGTTTACTTTCTAGCATCTCAATTTTCTCTCTTAGCTGCAAGGTGGCCTGCAACCTCTGTTTCTTAAGCTTTCCGGCTACCTTAATAAAGTGACCTCTGGATACTGCTTTAAGGGCTTCCCATATTATAGCATTCGAGGGCCCTGAGGTTAAATTAAAAGACAGGTATTCCTTCAGGACCTTTACATATTCCTGACAACCTGCTTCCTGTTTTAACAGCCCGTTATTTAGTGTCCAGTGCCCTACCCGCTGTTTTCCTGTCTGCCAATCCAGTTGTATCACACAAGGAGCATGATCAGACACAGTAATATTATTTATATGTGCTTTTGTGAGTTGATCGCCTAATAACTTATCAACCAACAAGTAATCAATCCGTGAATATGTAGAATGTACTGGAGAATAAAAAGAATAGTCACGCTCAGTAGGGTGCATGTCTCTCCAAGAGTCAAAATGTCCCATATCCCTGACAAAAGTAGTAAAGTGTTTGGCTAAGACTTTGTCACTACCAGAGTTGCGTCCCGATTTATCCACTTCGGGGCATAGAGTGGCATTGAAATCACCACCCAATATAAGCTGACCTCCCAGCACTGTATGTATTTGTTTCTTAAGTAATTGAAAGAAGGATGGTTGATTAGTATTTGGTCCATATATAGATCCCAAAGTAACCTCCTGATTTTCAAATGTCCCCCTAAGTAAAAGATATATGCCCTTTGGGTCTCTTTTCACCTGATGGATTTGTATAGGCAGGTCAGATTGGAGCAATATCGCTACCCCTCTTTGTTTCTTGTCAGATATGTCTGAAGCAAAATAAATCTTAGAATAATAAACATGTCTAAACAAGTATTCATGTGCCCTTTTCAAATGGGTTTCTTGCAACATAACCACCTGGGGTCTATGTCTATTTATCTCTTGCCAAATCAGCTGTCGTTTTCTAGGAGCATTTAGGCCTTTGACGTTGAAAGTCATAATCTTTAAAGTAGATGCCATAGAGTATACTTAAAAAAAAAAAGAAAAATCATTTACATGTCTAAATGTCACCTGCGAACACTGTAATGCCCCTCCCTCCCGTTTCCCCTTGACCCATCCCCCCCTAGCCTCCCACCTCCCATCCTCCCCTATCCCCTTCATAAGTAGAGTAACAAACTTCCACGAGAAATAGAATTCCCCCAAGGAGTCCACTTACTCACTTCCTAGCAAGATCAACCCCCACAGTATACAGCCTGCCCACACCACCTCCGCCCAACCCCGCATGACATCATCCATATAATCGACAGACTTATCTCCGCTGTAAATATAGATCATAAAGAAATGAAGAAGAAAATGTCAACCTTCGCTCACTCTTTCAACAGCCTCACTTTGGAGCAATATTACAGTCAAGTATTGTGCACAGTCAGCCATGGTTTCTTTGCCTTATTAAAAACTTGTTGCCATTGTCGCACTTTATCTCTCTTGTCAACAGTAGTCTCCAAGTATAGTTCTGTAGTCGGCCCCATCATACCTGCTGCTTGTAGAATCTGCTGTGCCACCTCTGGGGATCGAACTTTGTGTAGCTTACCAGCAATAGTAAAGCATACTGCAAAGGGAAAAGCCCATCGGTATTTTATGTTATGTTGCCCCAATACCTCCAGAATTGGCTTCATATTTCGTCTTTGTTGTAAAGTATAGGCTGATAAGTCCTGAAATACCAAAATAGGTGTATCTTGAAAACACAAGTCCTTTTGTTGCCTGGCCAGGCCATATAGGTGTTCTTTCTCTGAGTATTTCCAGAAGCGAAACACAATATCTCTGGGTTTATTAGGGAGCGACTTGCCTAGTGCTCTATGGGCTCGTTCAATTTCCGGGACCTGTTGGTCTGGATTTCCCTTCAAAATATGCTTACACAGTTCATGTACTAGTTTGGGAACATCTTCTTGATTTCCAGCCTCCGTAATGCCCTGAAACCGTAAATTATTTCGTCTCCCTCTGTTCTCGATATCATCAAGTTTATATTGTAATTCCTCCATTTGGTTAGCAAAATCCACCTCCTTCTCTTCGGTTCATCAGTTCCACATATTCGTCCACCCAGCCTTCAAGATCCTCCACTCGATTACCAATTTCCTTGATCTCACCTCGCACATTTTCAATGCGTTCCACAATGTCTGATTTCATGCGAGCTAAATCTTTACGGAGGTCTCGAAGCACTTTGGTGAACTGTGAATCCTTATTGTTACCAGTATCTTCGTCGGAGTGAGCCGAATCAAAATCTGAGGCCCCCTCCTCCCGAGATGAAGCATGGCTGCTAGCAGTTTTAGCATTGCGGAGGCTGCCACGCACTCCTGCTTTGGCATCCGCGATTTTCGATTTCTGTGACATTTCTTTTCTGTAACTACCACTTGTATATTCCTCCTGTCTTCGTTTCATGGTAAAGTCCACCGGTTATATAGCGAAAAAGTAGCGATTTTAGCGGGGCTGAGCCGGAGCGACGGGTTCAGGCTGCCATCGAGGTTGCTGATGTCACCGGAAGTCGTCACCTTGGGGTCATCTTTGACTCTTCTCTCTCCTTCTCTGCTCATATCCAGCAGATCGCCAAGACCTGTCATTTCTTTCTTTACAACATCCGTAAAATCTGCCCCTTTCTTTCCAAGCACACTACCAAAACCCTCATCCATACCCTTGTCACCTCTTGTTTAGACTACTGCAATCTGCTTCTTGCTGGCCTCCCACTTAGTCACCTCTCCCCTCTCCAGTCGGTTCAAAACTCTGCTGCCCGTCTCATCTTCCGCCAGGGTCACTTTACTCATACTACCCCTCTCCTCAAGTCGCTTCACTGGCTCCCTATCCGTTTTCGCATCCTGTTCAAACTTCTTCTACTAACCTATAAATGTACTCACTCTGCTGCTCCCCAGTATCTCTCCACACTCGTCCTTCCCTACACCCCTTCCCGTGCACTCCGTTCCATGGATAAATCCTTCTTATCTGTTCCCTTCTCCGCTACTGCCAACTCCAGACTTCGCGCTTTCTGTCTCACTGCACCCTACGCCTGGAATAAACTTCCTGAGTCCCTACGTCTTGCCCCATCCTTGGCCACCTTTAAATCTAGACTGAAAGCCCACCTCTTTAACATTGCTTTTGACTCGTAACCACTTGTAACCACTCGCCTCCACCTACCCCCCTCTCCTCCTTCCTGTACACATTAATTGATTTGATTTGCTTACTTTATTTTTTGTTTATTAGATTGTAAGCTCTTTGAGCAGGGACTGTCCTTCTTCTATGTTTGTGCAGCGCTGCGTACGCCTTGTAGCCAGGGGCGTATCTGCGTGGGGCCTCAGGGGCCTGGGCCCCCACAGATTTCGCCCTGGACCCCCTACCGCTGCCAACCCTCCCCCTCCGTTGTTGTCGCCTACCTTCGCTGGCGGGGGACCCCAACCCCCGCCAGCCGAGGTCCGCGTCCTACTGCCGCTGCCGGCTGCCGTTAAAAGAATTCCGTCAGTTGGCGGGGGACCCCCAACCCCCGCCAGCCAAGCCGAGGTCCTTTCATTTCTTCTTCCAGTAAAGCTGGCACCGAAAGTTTCTTCTGAGTCTGACATCGCTGCACATTGTACGTGCAGGACGTCAGACTCAGAAACAGAATGAGCTTCTAAATTCGGCTCATTTAGAAAAGTAAAGACAAATAATTCAGATTCAAGGATATCCTCAAGCACACTCTTAGAACATGCAAGGCAGACCCTCAGCTGTTGGGAGAACATAACTGTGGTCAGGGTCATATGGAGGCAGCTTTGTCACTGCCCAAAGATTAGGAACACAAAAATTATAATAGAAGGAAAGTCTATTGTGCAAATTTCATCTGCATCACCTGTGGTTTCACATGCGATTCAAGCATTGGTCTTATATCGAACTTTGGGCCCTGTTTACTAAGTCACACTAGAGGCTTGTTAGCATTTTTAGCGCATGCTAACCATTAGCGCACGCTGTGTAGGTGCCCACAATATTCCTAGGGGTGCCAACACAGCACATGCGAGAAACACTAGCGCTGCTTAGTAAACATAGCCCTTTGAAATAAAGTTGGTTACAAAAAGTTGGCTGAAAACTCTTCTATCATCAGTGGGAGACTCCATCATCAGAAATGGAGAGGTTTGGCGATGATAAACAAAGAAATGCAGCATTTTAGGATGTGTATAGAGAAGGAAAGGGAATAATCAAAGACAAATCCTGAATTTGTGTGCTGCTAAGAGCATTATGTACCAAGATAGAAAATTGGGGGGGGGGGGGGGGGAAAGAGTTTTGGAGTAAATAAATTCAGTATTGGTCAATGTTAACTTTAAGGTGATAGTTTGATAGCCCATCTTTCATCTACCATACCAATCCTTGAGATCCCCACCCATAAAACTCTGTAGTTGGAAAAGTACTTAAACTTTATTATTCAAAATAAACTTACATATATTTAATATGAAAATGAATAAATTTATTCAGTCAGTCTTTCCACAGAATTGACTCCTCAGAAAACTGGGGACCATTAGGATCTCTTTGGCAGCTTTGCCTCTGAAGAGAGAGGATGACACTGGACCTGGACCTTGCTGTCAGGATAGGAGAGGAACATTTCAGGAGGGGATTATTTTATCTGTATCAGGGCAGGTAACAACTGGCTTTCAGATTTTAACCTGTTTGATTAACCTCTAGGCCATTATGTGGTTTAGAGGCCCTCTCTCACTTCACTAATGCTTTCATAAAAGTTCTCTTGTGGGCAGTAATTGGCAGCACTACTTGTTCCTTTCTTCTTCCAGATCACATCAATGGCCTCATAAGCAGGGTCCCTCAGAGCTTCAGAGCATGCTCCAATTTTTGCCTTTTGAAGTCCATACTCAGGAAACACAACCATGCTGTCAGGTGTGTAAGGTGTCAAGACAGGGCATGTTTCCACATCTGGAATGTTTTCTGGAGAAGGCGGTGCAGGATTGTGAGGTCTCTTCTTGCAAACAGTTGAATACATTTCTTCTACCTGAAAAAATAATTCACACCTCCAGATGAGTGACTAACAGTAAACAATGCGTATACAGGGATATAATAAACCCAAAACTCTTGGCAACCTTATGTATAATCCAGCAAAATAGTCAATCGCATATGTGTAATTCAGCAACTGGTTTGTGAAGAAGATGCCCAAAGGTTCTCACTTGTCACAAATTGCCGTCCTCTTATTGACTGCATAACTGTACAGACAGTGATGGTGAAGCAGCATACTCACTTGTGCAACAGCAGGGGTTAAAATAATAATAGCAGCAAGTTTCAACCAGTTGTTCTGTATCCTCAATACAGTGCTGTATTTTGCTGCTCACTTCCTCAGGAGGACATATCACACATCCTAAAAACAAACCCAGTAACCCCTGAACAATCACCCATGTAATCCATTAACACCATCCCTATATTCAACAAAACAAATTACAAACCTTACATAATCAAAAATAGAAATGCTAAAATGATTCTTGGTGGCTTACTGGGGGAAACCATGACTCTCGGTCATGGACAATTGCCACCTCAAAACACATCACTAACCGCAGCAAGTCTTGGCCCCAGCAACCTCTGCGAGCCTAACGGCTCACCGTACTTTATAAAGACACGTCCGACTAGTTCTAAATCACTGATTGAACAAAAGACCCACCAGTCCCAGCAATCAAGTTCAAGAACATTTAAACCAACCATTCAACTTCATTGTCTATTGGTACCACTGTTCCCCATGAGTAAAGTCTCTGCTCTCGTTATAATAATGCTGTAGAAATGTCACCATCCTGGACAACTCCACTTGAATTAACAAGTTTCTTGTCATCCAAAGTATGGCCAACCTGCCTGCTACGAGAGGTGCTTCATTTTTCTGTAATCTATTATTACTCAAATGTTCAGTGATATGCTGTTTGATTTTTCTACAAGTTTGACCAATGTACTGTAGTAGAGGCCACACAAGCATATTATACAATATACCACCTGATCACTTTCACAGTTTTTATTACATTTTTAAATAAAATGTCTTTATGGATGTGGTATTTTTACAAAAGATATAGACATTGAATTCTGACAAAACTTACAGTGACCACAGGGAGTAATGTCTTCCCAAACCAGTTTTAATATTTGCATTCTTTAACATCTTCCCCATATTGCTACTGTGATGATAAGCAAATTGGGGGGGGGGGGGGGGCTCACCTTTGTCTGCCCTCATAATTACAAGGAATTTATTTGCAGCCAAATCAGACAAAATCTTTCTTTGCTCCTTAGACAAATTAAATGTATTTCTTAGACCCTGATGTTTAACTACCTCTAAGTCATTTAATACTAATTTTTGAAAAGCCAAAATAGAGGCGTCTGGAATGCCCAGAGGTATCCATGATGATTTTATCTGCCTAAGTAAAGGGCATCCCTCCTCTATTGCTTGACTATCCTGACCATGAAAAAATACCTTAAGATTATCATGCATACCTCCGGGTGTTCCGGATGCCTCTATTTTGGCTTTTCAATAATTAGTATTAAGAGACTTAGAGGCAGATTTTTTCTAAGGAGTTAATGTTGTTAACTGTTGATGTATTACAAGATATTATTGCACAACAGCGAACTGAATTATAGGAGAAGCTTAATTTATTGCAAGAGGCTCAGGGATCCACACTGTATGAACAAAATTTGGCTGAACACACTCAAATTATATACGAGTATAGACAGAAACAGAGGGCTCAAAAAGTGGCAAAATTTCAAAGAGACAAATTTGATTACACAAAAGGATATGTCTATCCATGGATGGACAAGTCCCGAAGAACAAGACGATTTAGAGGAAATAGGAAATACTAATAAAAAGGTAGCATTTAAATTGTCTTCTAGCAAGTCAGCAGGAGAGGATCAAGAATGGGGTGATGAGAACACAGTTGAATAAAATGTTCAAAGTACTCAGTTACAAAATTACCTGAAACTTTTTTTTACATCTTCTACGGATATCTCATGCATCAGTAGAACATTTACCACTCCCTCGGGAATCATTGAAGGGTACAAAGCCAAAAAGAAGCGATTGAGCACGCTGAGCAATGTACTTATCATCATTTCATACATTAACATTCCAATAAATTAATCTATTGCAGCATGGATTGTCCTTCGTTCTATCAGTTCAATATGAGTCCTTTGGCACTCAAAAAGCTTTGTTTAGATCTTTTAGAACTTTGAGCTTGAAGTTATTTTTTCAGGGTCAGGATAGTCAAGTAATTGTGGCAATGCTGGATGTGGTAGCACTTCATACTAACATTGCACAATTCAGTGCTTTGGAAGTTGCCTATAAATATCTGTCCAATGTGTCTATTTCAGCAGATAAATTACATTACATGTTTTGATGCATATGTTATGTGCCATAACTATTTTTAATTTGATAAACAATTCTTCCTTCAGATTAAAGGGGTGGCTATGGAGGAGGACCACTGTGGCCCCTTCCATAGCATGCCTTTATGACAGAGTTTGAAGAAAGGTTTGTTTATACATCTCAATATGTAGGACATATTTGTTGGAAAAGGTTCATAGATGTCATCCTGATTTGACAGGGCTCTTTACAGGAGTTAACAGCTTTCATTGATTATATAAATGGAGTGGACTCTGTAGGTTTACCTTTCAGTTTAGTAGGGAGAATATTACATTTTTGAATATTAATATTCAGATCTCACCATTTTATACAAAAGTTTATAGGAAAGAAACAGATCATAATACATTACTCCATTATTCAAGCTCTCAACCCAGAGCTTTAAAGAATGGCATCCCGGTGGCCAATTCCTACAATTAATAGGTTTGTGTTCCTCAAAGGAGGATTATAAAGAACAGGCTGGCAGGATATTTGAGAGGTTCATTAAGAGGGGTTATCCCCTTAAAGTCATTAAAAATGCCTATAAACATGCCTTACATATGCAAAGTTCATGGTTATTTTTACCTCAGTCTAAGCAGTTGAGGAGTACTTTAGCTAGTGTTCTCCCATATTCACAGAGTTCTTTCATTGTTAGAAAACTAATTTTGAAATATTGACATGTTTTGGGGATCCATCCAATCCTTAGTGAGCCCCCAAAGTTTGCCTATTATCATAATAGCAATATGGGGGAGATGTTAAAGTGTGTAAATATTAAAACTGGTTGGAAAGGCATGCTCCCTATGGTCACTAAGGTTTGTCAGAACTCAATGTCTGTATCTTTTGTAAAAATACCACATTCCATAAAGAAATGTTATTTAAAAATCTAATACAAACTGTAAAAGTGATCGGGTGGCATATTGCACAATATGCTTGTGTGACCTCTACTATATTGGTCAAAACTGCAGAGAAATCAAGCAGTGCATGGTTGAACATTGGAGTAATATTAGACTACAGAAAAATGAAGCACCTCTTGTAGCCCATTGGAGGCAGGCTGGCTATACTTTGGATGACTTGAGATATGTTGTGTTAATTCAAGTGGAGTTGTCCAGAGTGGTGACGTTTCTAGAGACGACTTAGAATGGGAGCAGAGATTGATTTAATCATGGTGAACAGTGGTACCTACAGGTTTGAAAAAAATGAAGTTGAATGGTTGGTTTAAATATTCTTGAACTTGATTGCTGGAACTGGTGGATCTTCTGTCAAATCAGTGATTTAGACTAGTTGGAAGTGTCATTATAGGTGAGCTGTTAAGCTTGCAGAGGTTGCAGGCATACTCAGGCATGCTGGGGCCGAGACTCACCCGTGGTTA
The DNA here is from genome assembly GCF_901765095.1 of Microcaecilia unicolor. Taxonomy (NCBI): domain Eukaryota; kingdom Metazoa; phylum Chordata; class Amphibia; order Gymnophiona; family Siphonopidae; genus Microcaecilia; species Microcaecilia unicolor. The sequence continues at coordinate 194,907,598 of NC_044038.1, read as the reverse complement.
GTGACGTGTTTTGAGATGGCAATAGCCCATGACTGAGAGTCATGAATTCCCCTGGTAAGCCACCAAGAATCTTTTTAGCATTTCTATATTTGATTATGTAAGGTGTTGAATATAGGGATGGTGTTACATGGGTGATTGTTCAGGGGTTACTGGTTAGGTTTATGTTTGTTTGTTTTTACGATGTGTGATATGTTGCCTGAAGAAGTGAGCAGCAAAATACAGGACTATATTGAGGACACAGAACAACTGGTTAGAACTTGATGCTATTATTTTAACCCCCTGCTGTTGCATAGGTGAGGAGGCAGCCTCACCATTACGGTCTGTACACATAATTGTGGGCCCTCCTGGGACAGAGAAATATCCAGAGTACCTGAATGTAACTCACCTTGAGCTACTACTGAAAAAGGTGTGAGCAAAATCTAAACAAACAAATAAATAAATAATAAGTAAGAGGATAGCAATTTGTGACATGTGAGACCTGCAGGTATTACAAGTGACAGCCTTTGGGCGTCTTCTTCATAGACCAGTTGCTGAATTACAGATATTTTATTAATGACTATTTTGTTAGATTATATAAAAAGGTTGCCAGAGGTTTTGCTGAGCAGTCATTTCTTGTGTTTTTGGATATGACATTTATCTGAATCGGCAAGTTTTTCAATAAGGATTGGCATTTAGACCTTTAAGGCATTTATTATGGTGTGGTATACTTAGTATAGCATTGTGCAAAGGACGCTGGAAGACTGTTTTTTTTCTACACTTGTGAATGTGATTATTTATAAAATAATTTTTGAGGATATTATAAAGATTAGATATAATAGTGGAAATACAGGAATAATTGATTTATTTATATTTTTACTAACAGTAAACACATCTATTCCTGAGAGCTTTCTTATGCTCTAAAGGTTTTGCTGGTGTCAGAACATAATCTCTCTCCTCTGTATTTAATTCCTCAAAGTGCTCACTTCAATTAACTCTTCTAGTCACCTTTTGCTCCTGGTTTGCTGGAAATTGCAATGAACATAATAGCAAGGGTGGACTGTTTAAGCAATCAGGCAGGGCCCGAGGGCCCAGAGAAGCAGGAGTCCCAGTGCCTCCCCCTATGGGATCCATATCTATACGTTTGTCTCAAGGAGGTTTAATACACAAGAGACCAAGTGACATCAAAATGTTCAAACCAATTAGGTCAGTTTAAGTTTCCCCTTCCCCGCAGAGCTGTCATCCCCATACACTCAAAACAAAGCAAGTAAACCTATGAACTGCTGTATCCAAGTTGTCGTTCTTTATTGCTGGTAGCAATTTTATTTATCTCACTATATTTTCAAACATGTTGGCCTGTGCAATATATGGAGCATACATCTGCTGTCTGGAATTTTGGAAGACAGAAATAAGGAAATAAAAATTAAATTTTGGATGTACTCTTTAGAAATTGTTGTTTACTTTTGCAATGTGATGGATGCCTGTTCTGGTGTGTGCATGTGATAATCTTTGAATAACTGCCTATACTAATGGCTAGGGACAAACTTTTAAATGCCCAGTTGCAGAGCTGCCAAGTTACCCATTCCAGGAGGGAGACTTTTTGGCCAGTCCTGGATTTCTGCCAACTTCATCCTGGTGCATTATGGGACCTGTAGTACTGATTTCAATGGATAGAATCATGGACTTCAAATACTACACTGCTTTGGGATGTAAGTTTAAAATCAGGACTGGATAAGAAGTCTCCTTCCTGGAATGGGTAACTTGGCAGCTCTGCAGTTGTGTATATATGCTAACCTCAACTTAGTAGATGACGGCAGAAAAAGACCTGCACGATCCATTTAACAAAGTTCTTCACTGGACCAAACTTGCTTTCCTTGTGCCATCACTATCCAGCAGGAAGGCAGTGTCTTAAAAGGTGGGGGATAAAGGATTTTTTTTTTTAACGTTTATATCACACATTATGCCAAGCAAAGTCGGGTTCAATGTGGCTTACATTTGAAAATACAGTGAGACAGAATAATAGAGTTCAGTTATATCATGGGAACAAATAGATGGATATGTCTGAAACATAACATACATACATAACATAGTAGATGACGGCAGAAAAAGACCTGCACGATCCATTTAACAATGTTATGTATGTATGTTATGTTTCAGACATATCCATCTATTTGTTCCCATGATATACCTGAACTCTATTATTCTGTCTCACTGTATTTTCAAATGTAAGCCACATTGAACCCGACTTTGCTTGGCATAATGTGTGATATAAATGTTTAAAAAAAAATCCTTTAACCCCCACCTTTTAAGACACTGCCTTCCTGCTGGATAGTGATGGCACAAGGAAAGCAAGTTTGGTCCAGTGAAGACTAACTCAAAATATCCTGTTCCTTAGCTGGGCCCTAGTATTACCATACTGAAAATGCAACCATACCATGCCTCTGTGGTAATGCTCCACTAATAAAAGATTAACTGGATTTCTTGAAAGGATTATATAAACTTAGGATGCATTACTAGGGACACAAACGTACACTTATTTATTCAATATCACAATTCTTCATGTACAGCCACAAAACAACCTTTTAGGGTGGATAGTGTTCACAATGAGATCCTTTTATTATTGACCAGATAAAGATAAGACTTTCCAGTTTTGGCACAGTATAAGTTATTCTAGAACAAAATATAAGAAATCCAATGGACTGCAGTAGGGGCTTATGGCCTCTTTATGGTTAGACAAGAGAGATCTGCATGAAACAAAATATTTATTTTTATTTTGACTTATAAAACCACTTGCCCCTGCAACTTGTTCAAAGAGAATAATCCATTCGTGCATCTAAAAGGTAAACGTCTACAAAACAGATGAAGATGTGATTCCATGTGCCCCAATGAAAGGAGAGTTTAATTCTACTTCCATTTAATTTCAATATATTCCATCATCTTTATAACACCAGGCTTCCCAATGCAGTTTACAACAGTTAAGATGAACCCATCAGGAAACAGGATATCCTCAATGAAATTTGGCTATCTGTATTGTGTACAGTGTATTTATTTAGCTAGTGTAGTTAGAAAAATGAACACAAAATACAGTTTAAAATGGCTGTTTCTACCAGCTATAATAATTTTTAAGCTGTTTTAGTGATATTCAATTGTTATTTCATTATATTAATATCTACAAATTTTCAAATTAAAAAGCTGTCCAATAAGTAAAAAAAAAAATACCCAAATCTTTTATCCACCACCTTTTAAGGCACTGCCTACTCAATTGAAACAGCTTTAGACTTGTTACAGATGGACCAACAATAAACAACAACAACAACGTGGATGCAGCAGCTCATAGGTTTGCTTGCTTTGTTTTGAGTGTACTAGAGATGACAGCTGCACAGGGGAGTGGAAACAGAGATTAACTAAATTGGCTTCCTTGCTTACAGTGGACTACATAGGCTGACTTCTACTCTCCTGTCTATTAAACATCCTTGGTTTGTCTCCTCTCCATCCAGCATGTTTCCCAGTCTTCCACTCTCTTCCCCCCATTCTGCAAGCCAGCATCCCTCTCCCACAGTCTATCTTAAATGGTGACTTCTACGAGGTCCCTGGCAGCAGGAACAATTGAGAGATGCTACCAGCACCCTGCTTGGAGCTTCTCTTCTGACGCAAACTGCTCCCATGTAAGCAGGAAGTTGCATCAGTGGGGCAGTTTGCGTCAGAAGAGAGGATTTAAACAGGCCGCTGGCAGCATCTCTAAACTGCTGCCGCTTCTGGGCACCTCATGGAAGACACTGTTTAAGGTAGACTGGGGGGAGGTGTGAAGGGAGAGAAAGGAAAAGATGATGGACTGGGGGAGGAGGAGTAAAGAGAGAAGTTATGCATTTGGGGGGGGGGGGTGAAGGGGGAACAGGAACCTCAGAGGGAGCAGTGAACACATGCGAATTGCGAACTCGGACTGAGACAGGGCAACAGGCGCGCGCCGCGGCACTCCCCCAGCGGCGTGCACCCGGGGCAGACCGCCCCCACCTTGGTACGCCACTGAGACAGGGTAATGCTGGATGCTGAGAGGAGAGAGAGAGAGAGAGAGAGACAGGGTAAGGGTCGGGGATCAGCAGTGACAACAGCATGTGTCCTAGCATTGCAGCTCTGTGCCTACAGCGCTGCTGCTGCTCATTGGAAAAGCAGGTGTGGTCACGGGACAGGAGGCGGGAGATGGGCGGGGAAGGGAAAATAAAAGTGCCCGTACCTTGTACTGGCACAAAAAAGCCCTGCATATTCCTTATCTAAAATCTGCCTTGTAAATAAACATGAGGAGATAAGGTGTTGCTGCCATTGCAGAATAAACGTGCGAGTGTCTTCCCAACCACTGCAACAACACGGTTCCACAAGATGTCATTTTGTTTTGCTCTTCACAACTCAGTCTGGTAGAACTTTTCAGTACCTTCTGACAGTTTATTTGGCTGTTTTTTTGGGCCAATTGTGTTTTCATGTGTTTTGGGTCTCTCTCTTTCTCTCACCTTTATTGTGTTTAGTGAGTTTTGCACGGTTTTAAGTTTCCCTATTTTTTCCACGTCATCAGGCCATTTTTAGGCCTTCTGGTTGGGTTCTCCTTCCTTTTTTTCCCTTTTGGCACCATCAAGTCATTTGATTTGGCCATGGAATTTTTTTCTTCCATGTCCACGAAAGTTCTCAGTGGCGTTAAGCACTGTACTTGGTACAATCGGATCATCTCTGGTACAGACATCCATTCTTGGTGTCTTCAATGTCTAGGACCTGACTATAGCCCTTCTGTTTCCTGTGTCTTAGGATGAAGAAAAGGACCCAGTTGTCCAGAGAGGTTCAGCGTGAAAAGATTTTTGGAGCCTGGTCCAAACCTTGACATCAGCATCGGGAGTGTTGGTACGCATGGCTGCTAGACCTGTTGACACTGGGAGCAGTTGTGCATCGAGTGTGTCTCCACTTGCCTCGACGCCGACTGCTGTGCAGGGCCCTCAAGACTGACATCATCCTTGTCGGCACCGAGGGGCCTTGATGACCGGCTTTGGCCGAAGACCAAGAAATATTAGCATCGATTCCCCTCAATGCATGGTGCTGGGAGCTCCAGGGTGCCAAGGGTTTCAGCACCCCAGAAGCATCAGCGTCAGGAGAACTGCTCCCCCTCCATGCAAGATGTGCCATTGTGGAGGACTCCAAGCAGCCAGGACCAGCCTCCCGTCTCAACCCCAGCAGTTCTGCAGGCTCTCTGAGCTGACACCCACACCACCTTTCCTGGTGTCGGCCCTTGATGAGCGCATCCGGGCTTGATCCGTGAGCTGCTGGTTGGCTTTATACAACAGAGTGCGTCGGCGTCGGCCCTCAGCCTGCGGTACGGCCCCGACATCGAGGGGGTCATGGCTCCTCTAGGTCAAGGCAAGCTTAGTCTCATCTCTCCCATGAGGAGTTTCTCACCGACACCGATGATGAGTGCTCATGGAGTCAGAGGAGGACCCATGGAACTCCTTGGAGAAGTCCCATGGGATAATGTCTGACCCCTCCCCCACAGAAAAGGAGAAAGTCTCCCCAGAGAGCCTTTCTTTCCTCTCTTTTCTCAAGGAAATGGCAGCTGCCATTCCATTTCCTTTAGAAGTGGAGGATGAGCCCAGGGCCAAGATGCTCGAGGTCCTAGACTACAAGTCCCCTCCTAGAGAGGCTGCGACAGTCCCACTTCACAAGATCTTGCAAGATGTTCTTCTGCAGAACTGGGAGTTTCCTCTCTCTGTCTCGGTACTCCCAAAAAAGAACTAACACCATGTATTGGATTCAGAGTATCCCTGGATTTGATAGGCTTCAACTGCCTCATCATTTCATTGTGGTTGAATCCTCCCTCAAAAGGGCTAAGAGTTCTAGAGATTATGCTTGGGCACCCCCAGGCAGGGAAGCTAGAACCTTGGACTCTTTTAGGCATAAGATGTTCCAGTCTTCTATGCTTATGTCTTGTATTCAATCTTACCAGCTCTTCACCAGCGTATATTTGCGATACCCGGTGCGCAAGATACTAGATTTGGCAGACTCACTCCCACCAGAGCAAGCCAAATCGCTTCACCAGTTGACCAAGCAGCAGAAGGCTTATAAAAGGTTCTTGGCTAGGGGCACCTATGACACCTTTGATGTGGTTTCCAGGATTCTCTGCTCAAAGTATAGCGATGCACAGACTTTCATGGCTACATGTCTCTGACTTGGAACTGGTGGTTCAGCAGAGGTCAGCGGATGCCCCATGCCGGGGGGATAATCTTTTTGGAGAGAAGGTTGAGGAGGTCACTGACCAAATGAAAATACACACTGATACCATCCATTCTCTCTCCCACCGAAAGCCTTTTGCATCTGCCTTCTTTTCTAGGAGGTATTTTGGCAAGTCGAGAAAGGTGGCTGTTACTCTCAGAGGTGTAAGTATGCTTCCTCCTCTTGCCTGCCTCAGCAGGCTCAACCTAAGTGTGTTCGTTCTTGTCAACATCATGCACCTAAGGCCCCAGCAGCACTGGCTCCAGCACAGCATAGCTGCAGTACCAGTGACTGTTCAGCACAGCTTGCCAGTTGGCGGGAGGCTGAAGTTTTTTCATTAATGGTGGCGCCTTGTAACCCCCAATCAGTGGGTTCTTCAAATAGTTCATCTCGGTTATGCCCTGAATTGGTGACAACAACCACCAAACTACCTGCCAAGAGCACATTACTTCAGCTCTCAGAACGAGCAGGTATTTACAGCAGAACCCTCAGCCCTTCTGAAGGCCCATGCGGTCGAGCCCATTCCACCAGGGGAGGAAGGGTGTAGGACTGTATTCCAGGTACTTCCTTGTCCAGATGAAGACAGGGTGGATGAGTCCATCCTAGACCTAAGGGCCCTGAACAAATTCCTGGTCAAAAAAAGTTCAAGATGGTTTCCCTGGGCATCAAACATGCGTGGGATAAACATAAAGGAATCCTGTGCAGAAGGAAGGGATCCTCAGGAGCTTAGCTTAGAATGGGTGGCAGAGCTGGTGGTTGGGAGGCGGGGCTAGTGCTGGGCAGACTTATACGGTCTGTGCCGGGGTTGGTGGTTGGGCGGCGGGGATAGTGCTGGGCAGACTTATACGGTCTGTGCCAGAGCCGGTGGTGGGAGGCAGGGATAGTGCTGGGCAGACTTATACGGTCTGTGCCAGAGCTGGTGGTGGGAGGCAGGGATAGGGCTGGCCAGACGTATATGGTCTGTGCCCTGAAGAGGACAGTACAAATAAAAAAGTACCACATATGAATTTATCTTCTTGGGCAGACTGGATGGACCGTGCAGGTCTTTTTCTGCCATCATCTACTATGTTTACTATCCTTCTCCTCATGATGCAGGAAAATGATTGGCTATGCTCTCTGGACTTAAAAGATGCTTACACTCTCATCCTGATACTTCCAGCTCACAGGAAGCATCTTCGATTTTGGCTGCAACACAACACCTTCCAGGGTGTGTTGCCCTTTGGCCTTGCGTCAGCTCCCAAGAGTATTTACCAAATGCCTAGTGGTCACAGCATTGCTACGCAGACTGGGAGTCCATGTTCTCTTCAGCAACAGCACATCATTACCTTGGGCACTGAACTGTGGGGTGTCACAGGGATCCATACGGTCTCCCATTTTATTTAATATCTACCTGCTTTGGTCAATGGACACAAAATTCTCCATTTATGCTGATGATGATTGAACCAGATCTACCCACAGCTTTGAGTAATCTGACTGCTTGCCTAACCGCAACTCATGAATGGGCGAACAGCAACAAACTTTGCCTGAACCCCCCCCCAAAAAGGAAAAGATTCTTTGGATAACAAACACAAGTGAAGAAACACCTGACTCCAAAATACCTTTTTAGAAGTATGAACTCCCCCCAAAATCACAGGTCAGGAATCGGGATACTGCTAGACTCATTACTCACTCTGATCCCACAGATTCAAACAACCTTAAAAAATGGTCTCTATCACCTAAGGCAGCTATGAAATCTCTCTCCATATATTGAAAAGACAAGTCTGACCACAGTGGTCCATGCCATAACTGTTGGAATAATGTATTGTATTTTACATGCATTGCCTGTCACCAATTTTTTCTCTGTGATTACTCTGTGACCTCTGATGTGAATTACTTAGAGAGGTCACACCCATGCAACTTCCTGTGGGGGTTAGACACAGCACATGGAGCTCATGATCTCTCCTAAGCTGAGAGGATCTATGGTGGTGTGAGCATCCATTACCATCTAAGCACATGGAAAGAGCTGATAATCCAAATGTATAGTATTATGTATATATAAGCCTGTCTGAATATAATCTAACTACAAACTGTGAGTAAACAGATGTTTTGTTACTTCAACTTTAAAGTGACTCAGCAGTGAATTATTCTGGGGTGTATGAGAGAGATGAAGAAAAGAAATTAACATTTCTAAAGCTGAAGCTGTGTGTATAAAAATCTGCTAATTATTTACTACAAATAATCCAACAAAAGGGTTATGGGCCCAGGGTCCAGGAATTGAAAAAGAAGAGAAATATTACCAGGCAGTAAAAAAAGCCACATTTTTCTCTTAGGTTTTAAAAGAAAGATTCAGTCTGTCTCTCTCTCCCCCCACACACCATACAGCAGGCAAGGCTAAGAAAATGGCTGAGGGAGGAAATTCACCATTTTTCTACTCTCTCAAGGTGCCTAAATTAACTGAATTTAATTATCAGCAGTGGGAACTAAGATTCATATGTCTCCTTCAAGCAAAGAAATTAAATATATGCTTAGACCAAAACAGAACAGCTGAAAATATGGCTGAATGGGACAATGCAAACTATTATGTGAAGTGCATGTTTTTGGAAGCTCTCTCAGAGAAACAAGCCATATTAGTGGAGGGAAAAGATACACCAAAGGACATCTTATATAAACTGAGAACTATGTATGCAACTACATATGCAAAACAGCAACCAATTTGGTTGGCAGAGTTGAATGAAACCAAATTAAGGGATAAAAGTAAGTGTAATGATCACATTATGCATCTTATGTCTTCATTTCAAAAGCTAGAACTTTCTGGAATTCCCATGTGTGATGCATTGAAAAGAGCATTTCTTTTTACCTCACTATCAAAGAAGTTTGATGTTTTTAGGTCTGTAAATGAAGCCATTGAAGGGCAATCTTTTGAACAGGCAGCATCAAAACTGAGGCAGGAATACATAATTAATGATTCTGAGGAGAAGTGTTCTCAAAGTCAGTCAGAGAGAAATGAAACAAATTTCTTGGCAAAGAACAGAGGAAGGCGGAGCTATGGGAAAACTCCACCCAAGGGCAAGCTGATTTGCTATTCATGTGGAAAGGAGGGACATGTATCTAAATGGTGTAAGGAAACACAAAACACCCCCTCTAGCTCACCTAAGCCAATGGAACAAAAGAATTTTCCAAGCAGGACATGTACAAAAGACAATGATAAACATAAGGGCTTTCTAATGGTAGAAAAATCTTTGACTATGGTAAATAATAATTCAAATGAAAGTACTTGGATTTTGGATTCGGGGAGCACATGCCATTTAACCAATTGTAAGGATTTCTTTCAGGAAATGTGTCCAGAAGAAGGTATTCTTAATACTGCAAACGCAGGGACTGCTAAGATCCAAGCAAAAGGCATTGGATTCTTAAAATGCAAAGTGTCTAATGAAGTTAAAGAAATTCCTGTAAGTGATGTCTTGTATATTCCCCAAGCAGTTTGCAATATGCTTAGTGTATCTACATTAGATAAGAAGGGATTTGTGATTCATTTTGAAAACAGTAAGTGCACAATCTCTAAAAATGATGAAGTGTATGCTGAAGCTTTTATGCATAATGATGTTTATAAACTGAGCATTTCAGGTGAAGCCTCACATATGGCGCAAGTAAGGAAGAATGATGGTAAATGTAGTCTGGAAATCTGGCATCGCCGCCTGGGACATCGTGATTTTAAGGTGATCCAGGATCTTTACAGTAAGCAACTAGCCACCGGCATTCAGATACGTGCAGATACTGGTAAAATGGAGAAATGCATAGACTGTGTTACTCAAAAAGGTGTGAGACCCTCATTTCCTGCATACACAGGAAATAGGAGTAATAAAGTACTGGACTTAATACACAGTGACTTATGTGGACCGTTTAATATCCCATCATTGGGAAATAACAGATTTGTGCTAATATTCTTGGATGATTTCTCTAGATATTGTGTGGCCTATTTGCTGAAAGAAAAAAGTCAAGTCACAGACATGCTGAAGAAATACGTAGCCATGGTGAGCAATAAATTTGAAAGAAAACCAAAGGTTCTTCAGACTGACAATGGTGGTGAGTTCATTTCACAAAGCATGCACACATTTCTAGAACAAGAAGGCATTCAGCATATCACAACAGTAGCTTATACACCAGAGCAAAATTCTGTTGCAGAGAGAAAATTTACGTCACTTGTGGAAATGACCAGATGTATGCTGTCAGATAGCAATCTCCCTAAAAGACTATGGGGGGAAGCCATTCTCACAGCAGTGTACCTACAAAACAGAATGCCAACTAAAGGCGCTGTGCGCACACCACATGAGACATGGCATGGTAGGAAGCCAAACCTGTCACACATAAGAACATTTGGAAGTACAGCATATGCTCATGTACCAAAGCAAAGAAGGCATAAGCTGGATTCCACAACAGAAAGGGGCATTTTAGTTGGCTATGCTCCAGGACACAAAGGATATAGAATTTTGAATCTGAAAACTGGCATTGTTGGCATAAGACATGTTACATATTTTGATGAAAACAAAAGGGTTGATAAAGGCTGGATTATCCCAGATGAGCCTTATCATCCAGAATATGAAACTAGAACCATAATAGACATGCCAGTGTATATAAATGCCATACCAAGGCAGATGTCTGAAAGCAACTCATCTGTATCTAACGAGGAACAGGCAGAGGAAGCAGACACAGAAAGGATCATCGCAGGAGACAGTACAGTTGGAGAAGGGGAATCAATTGGAGAAGGACTCTCAGATTTAGAGGATGCGGAAAGGTCAGACCAACCTGTTGTCAGACGCTCATCCAGGGAAAACAAAGGTGTTCCACCCCCAAGACTGTCTTACCTAACAAAGTCAGCAGAAGCTCAAGAGCCCTTAACATGGGATGAGATTGAGAAAATGCCAGCAGAAGAAGCTGCTGAATGGCGTAAAGCTGCACAAGAAGAAATTGATTCATTGCATAAAAATAATACTTGGATTCTTACAAAATTACCTCCTGGCAAGAAAGCTATAGGATGCAAATGGGTATTCAAGTTAAAAAGGAATGCACAAGGAAAAGTGGAAAGGTATAAAGCCAGATTAGTCGCAAAGGGGTATCTTCAAAAATATGGAGAAGATTTTGATGAAGTGTTTGCACCTGTAGTGAAACACACGACAATTAGAACACTTCTGAGCATTGCAGTCTCAAAAGGCATGCAAGTCAACCACATTGATGTGAAAACAGCATTTCTTCATGGAGATATAACTGAAGACTTGTACATGGAACAGCCAACAGGTTTCATAAATACAAAACAAAGACAGCTAGTGTGTAAATTAAACAAAGGTCTTTATGGATTAAAGCAAAGTGCAAAATGTTGGAATGACAAATTGCATGAAATATTGACAAATTTAGGATTTAAGCAAGGTGAAGCAGATAAATGCTTGTACACTAGGTGCAGAAATGGACAATATGCATACATTTTAGCTTTTGTTGATGATCTGCTCATTGCAAGCGAAAGTGAGCAAGAGTACAAGGACATTGTAAAATATTTAAACCTGAATGTTGAGATAAAAGAACTTGGTAATATGTCATACTATCTTGGTATAGAAATTGAGAAACAAAATGATGGTTCTTATCTTCTAAGCCAGAAGCAGAAAATAAAGGAGCTTATTGAAAGTTTAGGTATGCAAGATGCCCAAGTTGTAAGCACTCCCATGATCACTGATTTTCTGAAGGATGAAACAGTAAGAGAACCTTTACCAGATAACATCCAATATAGATCAGCCATAGGTAAGCTTTTATATCTTACTACCACATACAGGGCTGATATAGCAAATGCAGTAGGAATTTTGAGCAGAAGGGTCAGCTCACCTACCAAATCAGATTGGACTGCAGTTAAAAGGATGGTAAGGTATTTAAAAGGTACCATTGATTGTAAATTAAAGATTTCAGCCAATAGTAATCCAAAACTAATATGTTACTGTGATTCAGATTGGGCAGGGGATCATTCTGATTATAAATCCACAAGTGGATATGTGTTTATGTATGGAAATGTACAAATTTCATGGGCCAGTCATAAACAAAGTATTGTGAGTCTGTCTTCTACAGAAGCTGAATATGTGGCTGTATCAGAAGCATGCAGAGAACTGATGTGGATTGAAAAACTTTTGCTGGATTTTGGAATAGCTGAACAGAGACCAATCCAGATAATGGAAGATAATCGGAGCTGCATCCGACTGTCACAGAATGACAAGGTTCAGTCACGCACCAAGCACATCGCAACGAAATATCACAACGTGCGAGCACTGGCGAAAGAAGGGGTCATCAGTCTACACTATTGTCACACCAGTGAGATGACAGCTGACATCATGACCAAACCGTTACCCAGAGAACGTTTTGAGAATCTGCGAATAAAGCTTGGACTTTGTATGAATAAATAATTGCATGACAGTTATGCATGAGAAGGGGTTTGTTGGAATAATGTATTGTATTTTACATGCATTGCCTGTCACCAATTTTTTCTCTGTGATTACTCTGTGACCTCTGATGTGAATTACTTAGAGAGGTCACACCCATGCAACTTCCTTTGGGGGTTAGACACAGCACATGGAGCTCATGATCTCTCCTAAGCTGAGAGGATCTATGGTGGTGTGAGCATCCATTACCATCTAAGCACATGGAAAGAGCTGATAATCCAAATGTATAGTATTATGTATATATAAGCCTGTCTGAATATAATCTAACTACAAACTGTGAGTAAACAGATGTTTTGTTAGTTCAACTTTAAAGTGACTCAGCAGTGAATTATTCTGGGGTGTATGAGAGAGATGAAGAAAAGAAATTAACATTTCTAAAGCTGAAGCTGTGTGTATAAAATCTGCTAATTATTTACTACAAATAATCCAACAATAACATCATGACTAGACTACTGTAATACCCTGTACACTGGTCAAACCAAAGACAGTTTGTACTAGCTCCAGCTAATTCAGAATTCTGCAGCACGACTCATAGAAGGCTGCAAGTGGCGTGACCACATCACACACTTCCTGCGAAAGCTACACTGGCTACCAGTAACTTACAGGGATAAATTTAAAACACTATGTTTGATTTTCAAGGTCCTCAGACAAAATGGGCCAGAGTAGTTAAAGAATAAGCTAGCCCTTTATACACATTTGAGACTTCTAAGGTTCTCTCAAGGATCATCACTATCTGTACTCTCGTCGAAAGAAATTGTACGATGTGATACCCGCCAGTAAGCCTTCTCAGGAGTAGCCCCCACTCTGGAATTTACTCCAAAAGGGGCTATGTGTAACTCAAGTCATGCTGGCTTCTTGGGATCGATCCTCTCAACAGGTCATGGCTTGGCAGATTTTGAGGTTGCTGGGCCCCATGGCCTCCACTGTCTATGTGATGTCCATGACACATCTTCACATGAGAACTGCCCAATGAACCCTGGCATCTCAGTGGTATGAAGCCACGGGGAGTTTGGAAGATATCATCCGAGTGACTCCAGAGCTAGTTCACTCCCTGTTTTGGTGGACAATTTAATCCAATTTGACTCTGGGACTACCATTCCAAATTTCTCACCCGCAAAAAGTGCTGACAATAGATGTTTCTCATGGGGTGGGGAGCTCATGTAGATGGCTCCACACTCAAGGTGCTTGGTCCGCCCAGGAAACAGATCAATCTCCTGGAGCTTTGGGCTATTTGGAACACTCTAAAGGCTTTCAGAGATTGGTTGTCTCACCAAATTGTACTCATTAAAACAATCAGGTTGCGATGTATTACACAAACAAGCAGGGGGGCACTGCTTCATGCCCTCTGTATAACACCACCATTTGGATGTGGAATCGGGTGCGCCAGCATAGTATGTTCCTCCTCACCATTTATCTGGGAGGCAAAAACAACAGCCTGGCCAACAGGCTGAGCAGGGTCATGCAACTGCACTAGTGGTCTCTTAACATGGGCGTCACTCGGGAGATCTTCTGAGCATGGGGCACCCCCTTGGTGGATCTCTTTGCCACTCAGACAAATCACAATGTCCCTCAGTTCTGTTCCAGGCCCACGGCAGACTAACATCAGATGCCTTCCTCCTTCATTGAGGGACAGGACTTCTGTAAGCATCCTGGTGGGGAAGGACTTTGTTGAAACTCAAGCATGACTGCGGGACCATGGTTCTGATTGCTTCTTACTGGCCTCCACAGATCTGGTTCCCTTTTCTTGTGGAGTTATCCTCCGAAGAACCATGGATATTGGAGTGTTTTCTGACCCACATCATGCAGAACGAGGGATCTCGTCTACGTCCCAACCTCCAGTCTCTGTCCCTCATGGCCTGGATGTTGAGAGTCTAGCATTTGCTTCCATGTCTCTTCCTGAGGGTGTCTCCTGGGTCTTGCTGGCTTACAGGAAGGATTCCACCAAGAGGTGTTACTCTTTTAAATGGAGGAGGTTTATCATCTGGTGTGAGGGCAAGGCTCTAGATCCTCTCATTTCCTGCCCTACACAGGCCCTGCTTAAATACCTTGTACATCTTTCTGAGTCTGGTCTCAAGACCAGGTCTGTAAGAGTTCACCTCAATGCAATTAGTGCTTATCATCAACAAGTAGAGGGTAAGCTTATTTCTGGACAGCCTCTAGTTTTTCATTTCATGAGAGGTTTGCTTTTGACAAAACCTCCTGTCAAACTTCCACCTGTGTCATGGGATCTCAACGTCATTCTTACCCAGCTGATGAAAGCTCCATTTGAGCCACTGGATCCCTGTTGTCTGAAGTACTTGACCTGGAAGGTAATTTTCTTGGTGGCTGTTACTTCAGCTTGCAGTCAGTGAGCTTCAGGCCTTAGTGGTGGATACACCTTACACTAAGTTTCATTACAACAGAGTAGTCCTCTGCACGCCCTCTAAATTCCTTCTTAAGATTGTGTTGGAGTTCCATCTGACCTAGTTGTCATGCCAACATTCTTTCCCCAACCTCATGCCCATCCTGGCGAGAGTGCCTTGCACACCTTGGACTGCAAGCGAGCATTAGCCTATTATTTGGAGCAGACAAGGCCCTACATACAGTCTGCCCAACTTTTTGCCATCGGAAAGCGTACAATCTCTAACTGGCTGGCAGACTGCATTTCTTTCACTTATGCCCAAGGCTGGGCTGACCCTGGTGGGTCATGTCAAGGCTCACAATGTTAGAGCCATGGCAGCGTCAGTAGCTCACTTGCGGTCAGCTTCCATTTAAGAAATTTTCAAGGCTGCAACACAGTGGCGTACCAAGGGGGGGGTTGGGGCGGTCCGCCCCGGGTGCACACCGCTGGGGGGGTGCCGTGCGCCGGTCAGCGTCATTGGTTTCCATGCTCCCTCTGCCCCGGAACAGGAAGTAACCGGCACCCCCCCAGCAGCGTGCACCCGGGGGGGGGTTCTTTCACCGGGGTGAGGGGTGTCCCTTCGCTGGGGGGGGGGGGGGTCATGCTGCACCCGGGGGGCGGGGCGCATCGGCAATCCGCCCCGGGGGGCGGGGCGCATCGGCAATCCGCCCCGGGTGTCAGCGCCCCTCGGAACGCCACTGCTGCAACATGGTCTTCGGTCCACATATTCACATCTCACTACTGCCTTAAGCAGGATACCCAATGCGACAGGTGGTTTGGACAGACAGTACTGCAGAATCTGTTTGGGGTCTAGAATCCAACTCCACCCTCCTAGGTCCATTTTGTTCTGCTCCAGGCTGCACTCTCATTTAGTTTGTACTTAGTTTCAGGTTGATCTCTGTTCTGTCCTCACTGTTGTAAGGCTCAATTGACCTACGGTTATTGTGTTCGGTGAGCCTGGTAGCTAGGGATTCCCCACTTGTGAGAATTATGGCTTCCTTCTCCTCAAAGAAAGCGAAGATACTTATTTTCAGACGACAACAGGCCTTATATTCTCACAAACCCTCCCGCCTCCCCTTGGAGTCTCCTATTTTTTACTTTTATTATGCTATAGTATTGTATTGCGGGAACCACACTCTTGCGACAGGTGGGAAGGCGTTCACACATTTTATTTATTAGGATTTATTTACCACCTTTTTGAAGGAATTCACTCAAGGTGGTGTACAAACATGAGCAATAGGCAATTATAGCAGTAAAAATATTCAACTAACAATACAAAGTATGGCATGGTATACTACTTGCAATGACAACACAATACGTAATAGAACATTATAATTGGTAGTATAGAAGTACTATGTGTTAGTTTAGCCACATGGGGGGAAAATATCAGATGTTCATACATGATGATGTTAACTTTTCTTCTTAAGTTTTGAAAAAAGTGATTGAAACATAATTGGTAGTGAAGGGTAAGGCAAAGTTGTAACATACAGATGGGTAAGGAAGTAGGAAGAGTTAGAAAGTAAGGTGACTGATTTGAATAAAGTTGCACATGAGGTCAGAGAGATGGTTAAATATTATCTCAGCTAGGGTAGGAGTGGATAAACATGTCCCACTGCAGTATGTGCAGCCCGAGTCACTCCTTGTGTATGTGAGCGAGACTAACAAGTTAGTTACTTCTTCCATTAAAGGCCTGGTTGAAGAGCCAAGCTTTCACCTGCTTCCTGAAGTAGAGATATTCTTGTGTTAAGCGGAGCCTTTTAGGCAAGGCATTCCAAGGTGTGGGGTCTACTCTGGAGAAGGCTCACTTGCGGCTATCACATCGTGTAATGTCTTTTGGAGAGGGTGTGGTTAGTGAAAGTCCTTGGGAGGACCTTAGTGTGGAGGATCATCCTATTCTTCAGATACTCAGGGCCATTTCCTTTCAGGGCCTTGAAGATCAGACAGAGATTTAAATTTAGCCCTGTATTGTACTGGTAGCCAATTAAGCTTTTGCAAAAATGCTGTGATGTGGTCACGTCGCTTGCAACTTTCTATGAGTCTTGTTGCTGCATTCTGAATCAACTGGAGCTGATGCAGGCACTTTGTAGTCAGACCATTGTTATAGTGCATTGCAGTAATCCAGTCTTGAAGCTACCATGGCACGCACAGCTGAGGTAAGATTTATCTTCTCGCTGTAAGGAAAGAGGCAGTGTAGCTGTTGCAAATAGTAGAAGCAGCTCTTGAAGGTTGATTGGATTTGGGGAATCAGAGTAAGTGTTGAATCTAACTGTATTCCAAGGTTCTTGACTTGTGATTTGAGGAGGAGTTCATACTTCCCAAAAGGGATTTTGATGTCAGGTATGTATCCACTTGTGTTAGGGACCCAGAGTTTGGTTTTACTTGGGTTCAGGCAAAGTTTGTTGTGTTTAGCCCATTCTTGAATTGATGTTAGACAGGTAATCAGTTTATTCAAGGCTGTAGGTAAGTCATGTTCAATGGGTATGAGTAGCTGCACATCATCCGTGTAGATGTAGAACTGAGTGTCCATTGACCGAATCAGCTCAGCTAGTGGATTGAGGTAGATATTGAGCAGAATAGATGAGAGTATTGATCCTTGTGGTACTCCACAGATCAGTGTCCATGGTGGTGAAGAGTTGCTGCCAAACATTATGGATTGTTGCCTGTCTGATAGGATCTGAACCAGGCAAGTATTGTTTCATTGATACCTGTTTCTGTCAGTCGTGCTAGCAAGATATCATGAGCCACAGTGTCAAAAGCTGCTAAGAAATCTAGCAGTACTAACATTGAGGTGAATCCCTTGTCTCGGTTTCTGTAAAGATCATCTAAAAGGGATATGAGGACTGTTTCTGTTCCATAACCGGGTCTGAATCCAGACTGACATGGATCTAGCCAGTTTCTAGCCATTCATTAAGTTGAACACAGACTGTTTGGTTTAAGAGTTTCCCTAGAAACAGGATGTTGGATACTGGCCTGTAGCTTTCAGGTTTGTCCTGATCAAGGTTGTTTTTCTTCATCAGAGGGCGAACCAATGCCCTTTTTAATGCTGTTGGTAGTTGCCCATTAGAAAGAGAGGTGTTCACAATTTTTGTGGCGCCTTCTATAAGGCCCATACTTGCCTGCTGCACTATCTTTGATGGGCAGGGATCGAGGGAGCAGGTAGTTGGTCGAACGTCTCTTAGGATTTTGTCAAGGTTCTCCTCTGTCATTAGGTTAAAAGTGTTCCATCTGTCTCTGTTAGGAGGGGGCGAGTTTGTGCACCCCTGGTTGACTGGGAGTGGGATTGTCTGTACATCCTGGTGGAGACTTTTAATTTTGTTGGCAAAGTATGCAGCAAAATCAATGCAGTTCAGTTTAGACTGGGCAGACTGGTTCTGTTGTGGGGGGTTGAAGTAGGCTGTTTAATATACTGAACAGCTGCTTGGTTGAATTGGCAGCCTGTGCAATGCATTGAGAAAAATACTGTTTTTTGGTTGCTGTTAAAGCTTGGCGGTCCTTTGCCATGTGCTTCCTGCAGTTTAGCCTGTCTTCATTCAGTTGAGATTTGCACCATTTCTTTTCCAGTTTTCGTCCTTCGTGTTTAAGGATCCGAAGTTCTGGAGAAAACCAAGGAGAGCGTTTGTGAGTGAGGCATAAGACCTTTTTTAGTGGTGTTGTTTTCTCTAAGGTCTTGGCTAAGTGTGTATTCCAGATGTCAACTTGTTCTGACACTGTTGTCTTTTCATCTACATGTGGATAGTCCAAAGCCTCTAGGAAATTCTCAGCTGTCAGCTTTTTTTTTTGTCTCTGATCTCCTTCCAAACTCTGGGAGGTGCCATTTGTTTCAGGTGGTCACTTAGGGAGAATTTAATTAGAAAATGGTTTGACCATGATAGGGGTGTTATTTCAATACTGTTATCCCAGAATTCTGGGATATGCACACCTTTGCAGAATACCAGGTCTAGTATGTGACCCTTTTTGTGGGTTGGAAAATTGATCACCTGTGTAAATCCTAGTTCTGTCATCATGTCCAGAAAGGCAGCTGTGGTGGTATCTGGGGTTTTGATATGTAGATTGAAGTCTCCCATGATCACCAGCTTAGGGTAATTCAGGGTCACTTTAGTAATCAGGTCTAGGAGTTCTTGCACAGATAATGTGTTGTTACGAGGTGCTCTGTATACCATGAGCAGCCAGATTGGTTTCTCCTCTTCAAGTTGGATTAGAGATTCTGATCCATGTAGCTGGGGGATGGATATTCTGCACAGTTTGATTGTGTCCTGAATCAAGACTGCTACCCCTCCACCCCGTCTTCCTGGTCTTGGTTGATGCTGGATGTTGAAACCTGTTGGGCACAGTTCAGCCAGTGGTAAACCCCCACTTTCATCTAGACAGGTTTCACATATTCCTAGGATGTCAAGATGCTGTTCATTTATGGCATCATGGATCACCGAGGATTTATTTGCAGCTGATCTGGCATTCACCAGTCCTATAGTTCCCAAGGGTGGTCTGGGGGTAGTTCTGGTGTGGCAATGAGGTGATCTTTTAAGTACTGTTATGTAGGTGTTTGACCTCTTGCACTTTTGCCTTCTCTTTGGTTGGTGGGGATTATGGTTTCCTTTCCTACACAACACTGGGATGCTTGCATGACACATTTTTTGTGTCAGAAGCTAGTTAGGCAAAATGTCACTGGGTGGCGCTGCAATCCACTCTTTGGAGTACACCCTATAGATCAGCAATCTTCCTAGTTGGAAATGCAGGGTTAAGGCTTTAATAGCTGAAAGAACAGACCTTTTTAAAGTCATAAATTTAGACCAGGCCTGTGAGATCAAAGTCTTCCATCAAATAGAGAAAGAAATGGCTACACTTGGCACTTCTATGTGAAATTCTTGGAGACAGTGCATAGGTTTCCTTTAGTTTTAAGGAATCTAAAAGATTCAGAATTATAGAAGTAGCCTATATGGTTTTAACAATTTATTTTAACCATATAGGCTACTTCTATAATTGCAGATTGCAGGTATGAACTTTAGAGTTTCTGGTTCTGATATCCTTGGATGGTCCAATTGATGCAGGTTGCTGTAGGCTTTTTCTTTATTGTCTCAGAGGAAGGATAGATGTAAATAAGGACCCAGCTCCAATCACAGAGCATGAGGAGAGTTATTTAGGGGAGATAAAATTTCCTTTCTCCAGCCAAAAATAAATGGAAGAAGTTCTGAGTAAAATTGAGGACTGGTGCCTCAACACAGACTGAGCAGAAGTCAGTAAAAGCTTGGGTTGTAAATAAGCAGAAAATGTAGATTTAATCTAAGTTGCAGAGCCTGATGTGAATCCAGCCAGCCAGCCCAATGCACATTGGAGTGTGGCTCACGCTCCACAAAGCTGTTTAAATCTTGTTATAAGTGCCAGACTAGGGCAACATGGGCCATGTTACTACTTGTGAGACAATAAGGCCTGCTGTCCTCGGAGAATACATGCTACAGGTAAGTAGCTTCACTTTCAGGCAGTAGATTCCAGAATGTGACATCCATAGCTGGGAGCTCAACCTCATTAGAATGGCATGGGCTTGCACAACAGTTAAGAGAAAGAAATAATTTGTTCAAATAAAATTAAAGATATGAGTGTTTTATGAGATGAGCAAGCAGGAGTAGTATTAAATATTTATGACACTCAGTTTAAGTTTGTTGTTTAGTAAGATGAGTGATTTTTTTTATATAATATTAGATTTTATTTTTTTTACTTGGTATATTTCTATTGTGATCCACTTAGCAGTTTATGAGATTGGCAAATAGGAGTTATTTAAGAAAAAAATAAACAATTAGTCAGTGAATACTGTTAGTAAGACACAACTGATTTTCTTTGAAATATTGGATTTTGTGTTTTTATTCAATCTTATTGTTACTCACCTCAAACTTTTGTATAATAGAAGTTGGATTTCATTTACCTTTTCTGCTGTGGCATTACCAATCCCAGCTTCCCTGTACCGCAGAGTCCTTGATTGGCTAGGGGAGTTCTCAGAAGCTGCTCCTTCAAGTTCCCTTTCCTTTTGGGCTCTCTTGCTCTTCGTCACACCAGCGTACTCCGAGATTACTTCCTGCTCCTGCCTGACAGCTGCCATTGCAGGGTTGCATCGCTCCTGTGTGCCCGGCAGTGGTGATGCCTCTGTCACTGTCACACTCTCATAGAACACAGATGGGTCAGCCTTGGGCTGGATAGTGAAGCGTAGGTTGGAGTATGTGTGCTCACCACTTAATGCAGTATTCGAAGGGTTACAGAGTGGGGTTTGGGGCAACTGTCTGTGCTGCAGAATGTTGGAGCCTGAGCCCTGTAGTGGATATTCTCTGCCAAAGTCTGACAGGCACAGGAAATCCATGCTAGCTGGTCTCTGATCTGCACAGTAGAAAAAGGGACATTATAGTTACTAGAGTCTTTGGCAGTGAAGGAGTCTGAAGGATGAGACCCTGCCATTGAGGGTTCCCAGAATATATTTAGTTATGTCAGAGCAAAGCGTTTTTCCTATTCTGCTGATGTGCATAGATTAGTAAGCAAAATAGATGAGAGAAAAATATTAATATTTGCAAGGCAGGGCCATAGAGAGACAGAGCTGGGCCTGGGGCAGGGCTGCCGCAGCCCTCTCAACTCCAGCTATCACCACCCCCCGGCCTTCTTACATTTCTGCATCTGCTCCTCACTCAGTTTGTCACTCTCCTGCTCCTTTGTGCAATCACCATAACCTGGGTCCCGACACATAGGAGCAGGAAATAGACAGACCGAGGGAGCAGAACCTTCTGGAGCCGGGCTCCCTTTGGAGGCCGGGCCCAGGGAATCTTGCCCCCCCCCCCCCCCTTGGCACCCCTATTCCAAGGAAAGGGAAATATCAAATGAAATTAGTAGATTCAGACTTCAAAAGCTTAGCCGATTTCAGGGTTGCAGTATTTCTCCAAGTCACTTTTTGTTTTGCTATGACTTCCTGCTCTAGAGAATTCTTTCCTTTGAACAAGGTTTGCTTCGTATGCTTGATTTATACCTTTGAAAGTATCTGAACGTCTTCATCATAATTTTTCTCCTCCTCTCCTCTGGATAATATGTATTTAGATCCATAGATCATAACTTTTGGTACACACCCCACACCATTTTGGACTGTGTCTAGCCTGTCCACATCCTTTCAGAAGTGCAGTCTCACAAACAATCTGTACATCAGAGATTATCACCTCTTTCTTTCTGATAGTTCAGTCCTGTGTATCCTGGCATCCCTGTAACTCTGGTCATTGCCTTGTCACACTATTTTATTATCTGACATCATCAATCACCCCCATGCACCGGCCCCTTAGATTTTTGCACCTCTTAACATAAACCCCTCTCACTACACAAATATCCCACGGCCAGTTCTGTGGTGAGAATGGTCAGTGGTGGCCCTTCCTGGCTGGTTCCCACTTCTGGTTCTTGGGGAGGATTTTAGCAGAAGGTGAGGTTACATATGGCCTTACTCTGCCCACCCTCAGATTGGTAGGAAGTGGATTTCCTTTTCCCAGCTTGTGCATACTCCTCTTCCACCCCCCTCACTTATGTGCTCTGGCATCCAGTTATACTTAGGACAGCTCATTGTAGATGGAGGCACCTCTTACTACACAGTACCATGGTTGACAGCCCTTGCTTGCCTTATCATACAGCTGGTACCGCCAATATGCCCTTACAGATTAGGGGCTCTGACTGTGGCCCCCTTACCCTGAAGCCCAGCAAGCCCTGAAAACACATCCACTAATCACCATTCTAAGAAAACAGAGAGGGTTGACTCACGTCGCTCTCTAGCTTGGACACGCTTAAGTTCATGCAGTTTGGTGTCAGATTTACTAAGAGATCGGAGCTGTGTCTGTCTCACCAGTGACTAAAAAAAAAAGAACACATAAAGAGACACAGTCAAAAAAAGGACAAAAGAAGAGGGAAAATTTTCAGTTATATGCAATACTTCTGCTTCTTGACTAAGGACACTCTGGAAAGTTCTTAAATATGTTGAAGTTTCAGAAGCAGAAGGAATTAGGGATATGAGAAAGGCTTGTGAAATTTTCTGCAAGAGTGGGATGGGATGGTTGGGCTTTTCATATTTACAGTAACTGTACTGATAGAGAATGACATGGGGACGGGCACCCGCAGTATCCGCGGGGATGGGGAGGGGACAGAGCCCGTGAGGATGGGGACAAATTTTGTCCCTGTGTCATTTTCCTAATTTAAAGCCAGTTAATGAATTGGACTATTATTTATGTTTGATTGATGCAGACAACAATATTTTTATTTTTGGGAAAAGCAAGCAAACATGCTGGCCACAGCTAGCAAAATTTGCATGGGGGATCCTGTACATCATCCTGCTACCAGCACATCTTCTCAGAAGACAGGAGGGACTGTGGAAGACAGGAGAGCTAGACTGAATTCTGAGATTGTTGATGACTTCTTATTCATCCACAGATTTAAAAAAATCATAACAGTGCTTCATAGGGCATATTTCTCCCCTCTAGGGCATACAGAACAGGTTGTATTTTGTACCCCTGGACATTTTAACAGGGTGGATTAGGATTCCTTGGGGTAGTAGAAGTCAGCTATTGTTGGAGTTAGAAGGGTAGAGGGTGGTGGTGGTGGTGGTGGTTGGAGGGTTTATTATAGTTGCTCATTGTTATTATTGTTTTCTATTTGTAATTTATACGCAACAGTTGCACAGCATATTGTTCCTTTTTTTCTTTAATAAAAAGATTTAAATATAAAATGATAAGTGTTTGAGGCTTCTGCAGATGAGAACAGAGCCCACAGAGACGGGACGGGGCGGGGACAGTGACAGAAACTGCAGGGATGGGGCGGGGACAGAGATGGGACCCTCGGGGATGGGACGGGGATGGACATGGGGCCTGCGGGGATGGGGTGGGGACACAGAACCCAAGAGGACAGGGTGGGGACAGAGACAGAACCCACGATGATGGGGTGGGGGTGGGGACAGGGACAGGGACAAATTTTATCCCTGTGCCATTCTCTATGTACTGGCAAGTTGTGAAACTGGAATTAAATAAAATCTGAAAGGAAATTAATTCAAAAGAAAACTGGCCTGTCCAGCAATTCCATCTTTGTACAATTCTTAAAAAATTAAGGATGAAAAAGTTTGAGAGAGAACAATGCATGCACTTACCACATCCACTAACTTCACCCTATCTACTAGAATCTTCTTTTTCCTTCGTTTCCTGGCAGAAAAAGGGAGAGAGAATATATTGTACACCATACAATATTATATGCACCACAGACATAATATAGGAAAATGATATACTGCATTCGTATAAGAGTACTAAATGAATACTACATATAGATGAACACTTACTTTTTGCAGATCACACAGATGGTCACTGAAAGCAGCAGCCCCAGCAACGTGGCGAAGAGTAAGAGCGAGGCTTCCGCTCTGCTGGGTGTGGGAGGTGAAGCCATAGAAGTAGTAAGTTCAAATCCAGGCCCAATGTAACTGTATGAAAGAGGAAGAAGGGACCTGTAACATTACAGATCAGTATGAAAGTCTTCACCATGCTACAGGACCGTGGCAGGGACATGTAGATGAACAAACTTATCTCGTTAAGTCTCGTATTTTCCTTTTGTGACGAGCAGTAAATATTGGGGCCATTCTTTGAAGCAATCAAACCCCAGAGAGGTACCTGCAAATCTCCCCTTTACTCGTCAATGTGCCTGTAAAATAGCCATGTCCAGACCATTCCAAATGTATAACTCACATACACCTTCTGTATATTTTGCAGTGCAAAGGTGCATTATCCTACAATTGTCTGCCTTTTTTTTTTCGGCGTACATTCCCTGCTGGCTATGATCTCTTTCACTGAGCCAGAGTGGGCGTTATCCAAAGCTTTGAAAACCATATAGGTCTGTCCCTTCTTTCTGTAAAATATCAGCTGAAAAACCATCAGATAGCACCACCTTCTTGGCCCAGTGTTTAGCTGCTGCTACATACTGTCATGGCATACCCTTCTCTGATCCTCTCTCTCTCCCTTACCTCCACCTTCTGTCTATATCTTAAGTCTGATTCAATGTTTTAGTTACTCCCACTCCCGATTCTAGGTGATTCCAGGTAAGCACTACCCTTTCAATAAAGAACTATGAGTATTTGCTCTTCCTCCAGTTTCATAGTATGACTACTTGCCCCTGAGCTGTTACCTTTAGGGAAATTGCTGCCTTGCTGTTTTCTTGTACCAGCTTAATAGATATTTTAATGTTTCTGTCATCATAACCTTTCCTACTGGTGATAACAATTGAGCATCTTTTTAGCTTTTCTTGCTTGACTGATAAAGTTGACTACACTCTACCTGGTGAGGTAAAGCCTCATCCAAGACGGCATCTATGTACCAATTCTTCAAAGTCTAAATAGGATTCAGAAACTGGTGGAAACATGACAAAGCCAAGGAGATTCAATGCTGTACCAGCCTCTGTGATAACCTTAACTTTTTCCAGCTCTTAAAAGCTGAAATCACAGTGTTGTTCAAACACTCTTGTTAATAACAAAACAAGCACATCAAGATACTCCCAAATGATAATACAAACTATGACAGACATCACCATCTGAATAAGGATCTTTCACTCTCTTGTTAAGAATTGTGTGTTGAATCATATAAAAAATCGTTTAACACTTGATTGGTTATTCAGTTTTGCTACTGTACATTGACTGCATATTTATTAGTTTTTAATTGATTTATTTGTGCATTACAGATTGCCCATAGTGTTTGATCATTTTAGAGATAAATATATACTACTAGCCGTTGAGCCCGTGAAAACGGGCTACGTTTGGAATTGGGGGGAGGGTTTCCGAGCCCCCCCCCCCAGAGTCGCCGCCGCTGCCCCTCCACCCGGCCCGAGCAGCACTGTAAACTTACATCAGCACGCAGCAGCAGGCACATCAGCAAAGCTGCCGTCGGGGCGGGCTTCCTTCTCTGCCTGTGTCCCGCCCTCGTGTGACATAACGTTGGCGAGGGCGGGACAAAGGCAGAGAAGGAAGCCCGACGGCAGCTTTGCTGATGTGCCTGCTGCTGCATGCTGATGTAAGTTCACAGTGCTCGGGCCAGATGGAGGGGCGGCGGCGACTCTGGGGGAGGGGGGGAGGGGGAGCGGTTCCGACGTCTGCAGCATGCCAGTAGAGACTTCCCTCTCTGTCCTGCCCCCGTATTGAAGCGGGGGTGGGGCAGAGAGGGAAGTCTCTACTGCGCATTTGCGAGTGAGTACGGTCACTCACCGTTTATATGTTTGATTCTGTGTATAGGTAATAGAATATGATTTAAACATTTTTTGTCTGGATTTTCATCTATTATTCCTATATCATGCACTCTTCTAGAAGTATTTCCTTTGTGATATGCAAGAGGTTTATTAAGTCAATATGTGTTTACTGATTTTGGTTTTGTGTTTATTTGATAATGACCTATGTCTGTAACATACCTTATAATAGAACAATGTTTTAGATGTTTGTATTGTCTCTTTATATTACTTTATGTTGTTTATCAATTTCATATAATGTATGTATTTTTATTTGTATAGACTCCTGACACAGGCCTGTATGGCCGAAACACAGCTGTGTCGAGTCCCTTTCTCCTTGCTATCTTTTGGCTAATAAAGTTTATTTTTGTAATTTTTACAACCAAAGTGTCGTCTATCTAATGTATATTTTTAAATACATATTCTGTGATTATTTTTACATTTTGATAATTTGATCATTTTTATTTTTGGGCTTTTTTTATTTTTATTCTTATTTCTGTTCCTGTGAGTCATCTTCGCTGTTTTGTTTTCTTTTGAATCTACACTGCCAGAGACTTAATTCAATCAATTTGGTTACATAGCATCTGTTGACTCATAGCTCTGGAGGAGGGGCAATTTGAATAGAGCTATATGGTAAAATAAAAAAAATGGAACTTAAGTTTACCTTGTGAGCTGTGAGTTATGCTGGGCATTTTCAGACTTGGTTTGATTGGTAACTGAGGTTACCTGTGTCCTGCTCTTAATATCTTCCTGATAAACTATTGACTCCTTTATTCTATTTCACCCCCTTTTTATTCTATCCTATTAATATAGACAAGCGAGCAAACAGTGGATCCAAAAATACCTGTCACAATGAGTGTCTTCCTGAACAAGGTCTTTATTCAAATCTGCACAAATGACCCGACACGTGACGTGTTTCGGCCACAAGAGCCTGCGTCAGGGGTCTAAAAAAATAAATAAAATACATAAACATATGATATACCTAAAAACATATACATATTTGAGTAAAATATACATGTACAAGAAGAATATAAGAAGTATGTAAAATATGAAAATATAAAAAAATACAAACAATTTAAATATGGATATATAATAAACAAATAAATCAATGTAAATAGAGATAAAGAAGCAAAACAAACAATTACATAGACATGATCATGTATTGCAAAAAAGGAAAACTGAGTGCTATGTCCGTGTTTTATTTCATATTGGGCTTTGTGTCAGCATTTATTTTCACATTAGCTGGTTATGGTCGCCCATATGCAATGTGGTTTTATATTCTTCTTTTTTCTTCCTTTTTTGCAATCATTCGGTTTTTCTTTTTGTATCGAGGTTGCGGAAGTGACGTCATTTTAACTTCCGTTACTTATTCTTCCACTGTGTGCTAGTTCTCCTTTCTATTATTCAACAGCGCATGTCAGCGAATCACAGCGTTGTACCTCACACGGTAAGTTTGGTTTCATCTTTGCTCCTCTTTTCACTTTTTAATTCACCATGACTTTTCACTCCTATTTCTGCCTGTCTATACGATGGGTGTTCCACTTAGCTGCTTAGTTGTACTTTCTCCGCCGGGCTGCTTCTGTTCCATAGTTTGTTTATGAGTGCCTTCTCATTTGTATGCACTCTTTTTTGGTGCCAAATGTTGATGTCGTATTTTAAGTCAGAGAGTAAGATCTTATTGCACTTTTTTCTCAGTGGCACTATTTTGTTCACCACATATACGTATTTTATATTCTTTTCATGTTTTCTGTTTTTCCACGTCTTTCAGGTGCAAAGTGGGTCACATCATGTTCATTTTACGTGGGTAGACGAACAGTGAATGTAGCCATTATATTGTAGGAATGATGCCAGTTCTTTCCTTTTTCCCTGTTTATTTCAAGCGCATAGTGGGTGTTATCATGTTTAGTTTACGTTGTTTAGACACATAGTGACCAGACTTTTATCCAAAAATGCTATGTGTTTTTAACACGTCATTTGTTTTAACGTCACTGTTTATCTTGCGCCTCATTATTATTTGTTATTTATTATATTTTTTTTTATTTCCAGCGCATTTTGTTTTTGCATCATCTTATTAGGGGACTGATTGATTCCCTCACAAAAGCAGCGCACTGTCCACATATATATTTTTCCTTTCCTTTTTCCTTTATTTTTCATTTTTTCATGATTATTTTTATTTTTTGAACACTGTCGTACACATCTATATAGGTTCATATTTTCTGAGATCCCTATTTATGGTTTAAGTCCTCTATATGATATAAGCATAAGCTGGACATTTCTTCTTTATATTGTTTCATTATATCATTTATGGTCTTATTCTTTTTATGATTATACTTATATATGCATATATGTTTTGATGATATTATTTGATGTACAGTACGTACACACTCATATATATATATATATATATATATATATATATATATATATATATATTCTAGTTATCTCTGTTTATTGGGCTGTTTTTATAGTTTATTGGGCTGTTTTTCATCTGATCAACAAGGTATTTGATTGCATCAGATGTTATTAGGTATGTTTTCCTTTTTTGCAATACATGATCATGTCTATGTAATTGTTTGTTTTGCTTCTTTATCTCTATTTACATTGATTTATTTGTTTATTATATATCCATATTTAAATTGTTTACTCTGTATTTTTATATTTTCATATTTTACATACTTATATTCTTCTTGTACATGTATATTTTACTCAAATATTATATGTATATGTTTTTAGGTATATCATATGTTTATGTATTTTATTTATTTTTTTAGACCCCTGACGCAGGCCCTTGTGGCCGAAACACGTCACTTGTCGGGTCATTTGTGCAGATTTGAATAAAGACCTTGTTCAGGAAGATACTCATTGTGAGAGGTTTTTTTGGATCCACTGTTTGCTCGCTTGTCTTTGCTTCTCCTGTGGAGATATTACCCTCTGTGGGTGTTTGATCCTATTAACATACACACACACACACAAAAAACCTGTCCTTTCACTTGCAGAGGGTCTGACCTCTATAAATTCCTAATCTGTCTCTATCCTGTTGCCTATATTGCACTGATTTTATATTTTTATGCTGGTATTTTCTTAAAGAGATTTTACAGAACTGTGTCTTTAACATCTGTGCTAGTGATTTCATCTTTTTATGCTGGAATTGTCTTAAAGGTATTTTCATTGGAACTGTGTTTTAACCTGTGCCTTAATCCAATCAATCTGGTTACATAGAATCTGGTGTCTGTTTTAAAGGTGCATTGATTAGAATTGTGTGTTGAATCTACACTGCCAGAGAATTAATTCAATCAATTTGGTTACATAGCATCTGGTGACTCATAGCTCTGGAGGAGGGACAATTTGTATAGAGCTGTGTGGTAAAATAAAAAACGGAATTTAAGTTTACCTTGTGAGCTGTGAGCTATGCTGGGCATTTTCAGACTTGGTTTGATTGGTAACTGAGGTTACCTGTGCCCTAGTCCCACCCACCCCTAGGTAAACTCCCTTTTTATAGGGAAATCAAGGGACTAGTATCTTCATTACACTTAATTGGTCAATCCTAATTCTTGTTATTCCCTATCATAGTTCACCTTTTCATACTTGTGAATCACATCATTATGACCTTCATTCAGTGCAATACATGTTCTGTTTTAATCCTAAGGCAAACTATCTGGAACCTTAGAGCTTGTCCTATCTGTCCCCAAATATCAGCTTTGAAAGATGAGATCAACAAACTCAAGAAGGAATTAGCTACAATTAAAGAAGCATCCAGGATTACTCATTTACCAGCTAATTTACCACCACCAATGCCTCAAAGAAAGAAACAACAGAGGAATAGATGAGTCACAGTAGGCTCTGGTAGACTAAGATGTGTGACACAGAAACACTCGCCCTTCCAAGCTTTGCCCCTGTCAAATTCTTTTGCAGCGTTACATCATTATGATGCTGAAAAAAGAAGTACTGTGGTGGTGGAACCAGAGGCAATGAAGAAACCCAAGAAACATCCCCCAAATGACAGAATGGTGAAAAGCAGAAAATTCTTACTGCTCGGAAACTCCTTTATCAGAGGCATTAACTTAGGAACACAGTTCAGGGGTTCCAACCTAGTGAATTGTCTTCCAGGATCTTCAGCTACAAGATGTACAGACCAAATACTTAAAGTGATCCGAGAAGAGAGCAAAGCTTCAAACACTGACGGTTGTAATTCACCTAGAGACAAATGAGCTGGCCAACAATAGCAAGTTTACAGCACAGAGAGCATTCCAGAAGCTTGGGGAGGGACTGAAATCTTTGGTTTGGACTGTGGCTTTTTCTGAAGTAATTCCTACATGGGGGAGGGGAGAGGAAAGACTACGCAAAACAGAGGAATTCAATAAGTGGCTTGAGTCTTGGTGTAAAGAAGCAGGTTTTAGATACATAGGGGCATGGGGTAATATGTGGAAAAATAACAGACTGTACTGTAATGATGGGCTACATCTTTCTGTGATGGGAAAAAGGATCCTTGGGGAGAAATTCAGACAGTATATTTCTAGACATTTAAACTAGAGGGTGGGGGTTACAAAAGGAAACAAGGGATTTCAGAAAGTCACCCCCAGAATAAACATGATGGCAGAGGGAAAGGTCATGTAAATATAGAAAATCACCTAAACTCACTAAGCACATGGAAAGCTATGAGCACAAATGCTTGTAGTCTAGGTAAAAAGGTTCAAGACTTGCAAGCTCTGATGTTTGAAGAAAACTTGGATACTGTTGCTATTACAGAGACGTGGTTCAACGATTCTCATGAATGGGATGTGACCATGCCGGGCTATAATCTTTTTAGGAAGGATAGAGAGGGCCGAAGAGGTGGAGGAGTGGCGCTGTATGTGAGAGACAATATCAGAGCAGCTGAAATGCGGGGAACCTGGGGTAAGGAAGAAGCTTTATGGATCGTCCTGGAAAGAGAAGATGGAACTTTTATCCACATGGGGGTTATCTACAACTCTCCGGCACAAACGGAGAAGTCAGACAAGGATCTGATAGAAAATATTCATAAGACTGGTATGAAAGGGGAGGTGCTATTGGGAGGTTTCAATTTGTCTGACGTGGATTGGAACATCCCATCTGCAGAATCGGAAAAAAGTAGGGGGATTATGGATACCTGTCAAAATGCCTTGCTCAGACAAATGGTGACGGAATCCACGAGAGAAGGGTCGATGCTGGATCTAGTGCTCACGAATGAAGGAAGTGTTTCCAATATCCGGGTGGGTGCCCACCTATGTAACAGTGATCATCACACCATATGGTTTGATATAACGGTGAAGGCGGAGTGCAGATGCACAAAACTCAAAGTACTGGATTTCAGACATACTGATTTTGATAAAATGGGGGAATACCTAAAGAAGGAGCTGTTGGCGTGGGAAGGTATAGGAGATGTGGAAAAACAGTGGTCCAAGCTAAAAGCTGTTATAAATATGGCGACTGATCTTTTTGTGAGGAAAGTAAACAAAAACAAGAGAAGCCTATATGGTTCTCCAAACAAGTATCTGAAAAATGAGAGAGTTTCAAGTATGGAGCCATTAGCTCATATAATGGGTCTGCCAGGAGAATGTTGCGGGTTCTTGTGTATCTTCGGTAAGATGTAAATAGTTGGTATGGTCGAAAGATGGGCGCCCTTCTCTTTCGAAAATAAGCCTGATAGTCCCACCCACCCCTGGATTTTGTAGTCATATATAGACAACCCAATAGTCATTAACAATAGTCCTCAGCTACATACAGATATTCTTACACTTTATTAACCCTATCATAGTAACCTGTTCATACCAACTCCAACCAATCAAAATGACTTTTATTCAATATAATAATTGTGGTGCTTTAGTTCCAAGGCACACCATCTGGCAGTTTAGGTCTTGCCCCATCTGTCTTCAGCTTGCTAGCATAAAAGAGGAGATCAGCAAACTTAAGCATGAATTGGATGCAATTAAAGCCGCTTCCATCACTACACAGAATCATACCAATTTACCACCACTGCCTCAAAGAATAAATAAAACAACCCACTTGTAGTCCAGAGAGCTTTCCAGAAGTTGGAGGAGGGTTTAAAACTTTTTGTACAGACTGTAGCTTTATCTGAAGTTACTCATTTATGGAAAGGGAGAGGAAAGATTACAAAATACTGAAAACTTCAATAAGTGGCTCAAAGCCCGGTGTCACCAAGAAAGTTTTAAATACCTTGGAGGATGGGGCAATACATGGAAAAAAAAACTATATTATAATGATGGGCTGCATCTCACTGTAGCAGCAAAAAGTATCCTTGGTGACAGTGGCCCAACTGTTTAGGGAGGCTAAGGGGGCGGGGTTACGGGTGGGGCTTATATTCATAATTTTCTGGCAACACACAGAAAAAAAATAAGTAAAATAGCCACAATTAATAGCATTTATTAAATTTAAATATGTTGCATATGTCAAAGAATAAAGTGGTTGTTCAAAGCATTTATTAACCAATGCATACTATTCAAAAATGTTATCAATTATTAAACACTGCTATTTCCATCCATGGAAAATCCCAAAATGAAATGGACACATTAGTGAAGTAACATTATGCATGAAAAGGTGGCACTGTAAATATTACACTGGGCAGACCCTAATACACCAATATACCACCCATACGGAAAACACAGACCGTCAACAATATGAAACAAGGGATCATAATATCACAATTCCTCATGTACAGCCACAAAACAACTTGTTAGGGTGGATAGTGTTCACAATGAGCTCCTTTTATTAATGACCAGATAGAGATAAGAGTTTTCAAGTTTGGAACAGTATAAGTCATCACAAGAACAAAATATAAGAAAACCAATGGACTGCATTAGGGGCTTATAGCCCATTTAGTTTTGTTTAAACAAAAGAGATCTGCATGAAACAAAATATTTGTTTTTATTTTGACTTATAAAACTTCTTTCTCTCTCTCTCTCTGCCCCAATCCAACATTGCCCCATTATCTTGCCCCCAACCACCATCCAACATTGCCCCTATGTCTCCCCATCTCTCTCTCCTCCCTTCATCATCCAGCATCATCACCCTGTCCCCTCACCAGTCTCCTGTTCAACAAAGCAATTTAGCAATAAAAGACTCAAACCAATGGACTGCATTAGGGGCTTATAGCCCATTTAGTTATGTTTAAACAAAAGAGATCTGCATGAAACAAAATGTTTATTTTTATTTATAAAACCTTTAACCTGCAGCACTGTTCAATATTTGCAGCTGAGCTGAGAACACTTACCCGCTTGCTTGCTGCTCGATCCACTCAGCTCAGTCAGCTGCCTCCTTCCCTGGCTCGGTGACTCATAAGAGCCGCTTAGGCCAGCCCCATGCTGCAGCCTGCAACATTCATATCAGTTACAACCAGGCTCTGCCGTTGTGCTGGAAGTGCAGGAACAGGAAGTGTGTCACAGGAAGCCGTAACCGCTGGGGAAGGACTGTCTCAGAGGCGGAATGGAGCCTTAGGGAGTGGGAGGCAGGCATCCAGCTGGTAAAAGAAGAAGTGAGAAGCCGGCACCGCGAGTAGGGGGTGGACGGTGGCGCCGGCGCAGAGAAAAGAGGAAGATATACAATTTTGTTCTATCCTGCCTTTGAGGAGGAGGCAGCCAGGGTAAGGTCATGGTTGGGCTGGGGAGGCTTAGCCTCCCCAAGCCTCTTATACGGGGCGCCTATGCTTGGTGAGAGATTCAGACAATATGTATCTAGGCGTTTAAACTAGAAGCTAGAAGTGGCAGTTGGAAGCAGGTCAATTTACCTCCAGCAAAAGACAAGCTATGATAGTAGTAAGGAAAATAATGAAACAACAAATCTTAGCAATACCATAGAAGGTGAGACTAAACAAAAAACTCAGTGGTGCAGCTAGGGGGCGCAAAAGGAGCAACAGCTCCCCCAAACAGTTTTGGATAAAAACAGCACCTAGTTTTGCTGTTGGTCCCACTCTACTGGTCTCTCTTCCTCCCCTCTTGATCATCTTTTTACAGCTTTCAAGTTCGGCAGCAGAGCAGCAGCGGTATCAGCTGTAAGAACAAAGTGAAAGCACATGGGACCATTTTCCTGCATGCACTGCTGCTGCTCTGCCGGTCACGCCACCTCTGATGCAAACTTCCTGGGTCAGGAAAATGGTCCCGCACATGCTTTCACTTTGTTTTTACCACTAATACCGCACTGTTCTCCTGCCGAACTTGAAATCTGTAAGAAGATAATCGAGAGAGAAAGGGGAAGAGAGAAAGGGGATGACGCTGGATGTTGGAGTGAAAATACAAAGAGGGTTATGCTGGATGAAGGGGAAGGGATAAGAGATTCAGAAATGATGTGATGCTGGATGGGAGAGTGGACCCTACAAGACTACTACTACTACTTATTTCTATAGCGCTACTAGACGTACGCAGCGCTGTACACTTGAACATGAAGAGACAGTCCCTGCTCGACAGAGCTTACAATCTAATTAGGACAGACAAACAGGACAAACAAGAGATAAGGGAATATTAAAGTCAGGATGATAAAATAAGGGTTCTGAACAAGTGAACAAGAGTTAGGAGTTAAAAGCAGCATCAAAAAGGTGGGCTTTTAGCTTAGATTTGAAGACGGCCAGAGATGGAGCTTGACGGACCGGCTCAGGAAGTCTATTCCAGGCATAAGGTGCAGCAAGATAAAAGGAACGGAGTCTGGAGTTAGCAGTGGAGGAGAAGGGTGCGGATAAGAGAGATTTACCCAGTGAACGGAGTTCCCAGGGAGGAGTGTAAGGAGAGATGAGAGTGGAGAGGTACTGAGGAGCTGGAGTTTGAACTGTATGCGGAAATGGATAGGGAGCCAGTGAAGTTACTTGAGGAGAGGGCTAATATGAGCATAGCGACACTGGCGGAATATAAGTCGTGCAGCAGAATTTTGAACAGATTGAAGAGGAGAGAGATGGTTAAGTGGGAGACCTGTGAGAAGCAAGTTGCAATAGTCTAAGCGAGAGGTGATAAGAGTGTGGATAAGGGTTCTGGTAGTGTGCTCAGAAAGGAAAGGGCAAATTTTGGTTATGATATAGAAAAAGAAACAGAGCAAAACAGCAAAAGTAGAGGCTGACAAATGTGCAAACCAATAGGGAGATTATCTCCCTATTGGTTTGCACATTTGTCAGCCTCTACTTTTGCTGTTTTGCTTTGATTCTCTGTGGAGGCTCCTCCTGTTTTATAGAAAAAGAAACAACAGGTTTTAGCAGTCTGCTGAATATGTGCAGAGAAGGAGAGAGAGGAGTCAAAGATGACCCCAAGGTTACGAGCTGATGAGACAGGGAAGATGAGAGTGTTATCCACAGAAATAGAGAATGGGGGAAGAGGAGAGGTTGGTTTAGGGGGAAAGATAAGACGCTCAGTCTTGGTCATGTTTAGTTTCAAATGGCAGTGAGACATCCAGGCAGCAATGTCAGACAGGCAGGCTGATACTTTGGCCTGGATTCCTGCTGAAATTTGTGGTGTGGAGAGGTAGATCTGGGAGTCATCAGCAGTGGCGTAGCTAGGGTAGTTGACACCCGGGGCCGGTCATTTTTTAACACCCCCCCCCCCCCCCCCCCAAATCCAGTACTAGGCATACCGAGAATACAAAACACTCAGGACCTATAGCGCAATTCTACCATACCATAAGCAGTCATTTCTACAAGTCACACAAGCATCTTAAACGCTACAGTGAGCACTAGAACATCAATTCACCTATTGTAAAACGAAAACAGACAGATTAGTACAGATCGTCGATCCTTCACAGTCAATGCCAACCGAAAGCCATGTCATTTTCACAAACACAGATACACCCTAATCCACTATAGAATAAGTAATCATAAACTTTCTATTTAGACAAAAATTAAACTGAACCCCCGATGCCAGACTCTGCATACAATGCAACACCACAGAAACAGAAAATGTCCCCTAGTACTGTGCAAAATATAAAATTTGAAAAAACTAACAAATCCGATCACTTTACAAATTAACAAATAGAAATAAAACAAACAGAAAATAAAATACCATTTTCTTGGACTAATACATTTAGCTTTCAGAGGCCAAAACCTCCTTCCTAGCTTTCAGAGGCCAAAACCTCCTTCCTCAGGTCAATACAGTATAGTGCTGTTATAGTATCCTATCCTGACCTGAG
Organism: Microcaecilia unicolor; assembly: GCF_901765095.1. Classification (NCBI taxonomy): domain Eukaryota; kingdom Metazoa; phylum Chordata; class Amphibia; order Gymnophiona; family Siphonopidae; genus Microcaecilia; species Microcaecilia unicolor. The sequence continues at coordinate 194,871,166 of NC_044038.1, read as the reverse complement.
GAAGGGGGTTTTGTTCTCTGAAAGTTAAGTCAAAATGTATTAAAAATTAGTCCAATAAAATGATTACCTTATTTATATGTTCTATTTATAAACACTTATTAACACATAAACACAGATACAATACTATACCGTAAAGCAAAAAAAATAAAAAATATATATTTTATTTACAGTTTGTTGTCTCTGGTTTCTGCTTTCCTCATCTTCTTTTCACTGTCTTCCTTCCATCCAGCATCTGTCTTCGCTCTCTCTCTGAAATCCAGTGTCTGCCCTCTCTAATGTCCCTTCCATCCAGTGTCTGCCTTCTCTCTCTGCCCCTTCCATCCACCCTCTTTCTCTCTCCCCCTTCCACCCACCATCTGCCCTTTCTCTTTGCCCCTTCGATCCGTCTGCCCTCCCTCTCCCATCCATCCAGGGTCTGCCCTCCGTCTCCCATCCATCCAGGGTCTGTCCCCTCTCTCTGCCCCCTCTTTTCAGCCCCCTCTTTCCACCTGCACCTAGTTCCAGTTCCAGCCCACATCTCCCACCTGCCACCCTTTTCAGCCCCACTATCCCACCAGTCCCCAGCCCTTTTCTCCCATCAGGCCTGGGCTTCAGCCCCCCGCCACTACTCCCTGTCCCCTTTTCAGCCCCTAGTTTCAACCCCAGCCCTTTTCTCTCACCAGTCCCGAGCTTCAGCCCCAGCCAGTTCTCCCTGTCCCCTTTAAAGCCCCCAGTCCCCACAGTTTCAGCCCCTGCCCCTTTTTAGCCCCCAGTTCCAGTTTCAGACCCCTTCTCCCATGAGCACTTCCCTTCCCAGTTCCCCTCTGAGCACCCCCACCCCTCCCCAATCCCCTTCTCACCTCTGAGCATCCTTCCTCTGAACTCCCCCACCCCTCCCCAATCCCCTTCTCACCTCTGAGTACCCTTCTGAGCTCCCCCACCCTCCCCAATCCCCTCTGAGCACCCCACCCTCTCCAATCCCCTTCTCCCCTCTGAGCACCTCTCCTCTGAACTCCCCCACCCCCTCTCCAATCCCCATTCTCCCCTCTGAGCACCCCCACCCTCTCTAATCCCCTTTTCCCATCTGAGCACCTCTCCTCTGAACTCCCCCACCCCCTCTCCAATCCCCATTCTCCCCTCGGAGCACCCCCACCCTCTCCAATCCCCATTCTCCCCTCTGAACTCCCCCCCTGACCTAGTCCCGTCCCCCCTCCATTGAAGCCACAGAGCCCTCTTCTCCTGCCACCGCCTGCCTTTTTCTTTTTTTTTTAAATCCGTGCAGCCACGCAGGCAGCGCTTCGGCTCTGCCCTGTGTGTGCTGCTGTGAAAGAAGTAAATCGCCAGCGCTGGCTTCGGGCCTTCCCTCGATGTCCCACCCTCTTGTGAAGTAACTTCCTATTTCCTCGAGGGCGGGACATCGAGGGAAGCCCTGAAGCCAGCGCTGACGATTTACTTCTTTCACAGCACACGCAGGACAGACGCGAAGCGCTGCCTGCGTGGCTGCACGGATTTAAAAAAAAAAAAAAAGCAGGCAGTGGCAGGAGAGAGACGCGACGGAGCACCCCCCACCCGCGGACACCCGGGGCGAACCGCCCCCACCGCCCCGCCCTTGCTACGCCACTGGTCATCAGCGTAAAGATGATACTGAAAACCATGGGATGAGTTCAGAGTACCAAGGGAAGAAGTATAGATGGAGAAAAGAAGAGATCCCAGGACAAGATCCCTGAGGTACACCAACTGACAGTGGGATAGAAGTGGAGGAGGATCCACCAGAGTGTACACTAAAAGTAGGATGGGAGAGATAAGAATAAAACCAGGAAAGAACAGAGTCCTGAAACCCAAGTTACTGTGTATGAAGGCTTATGGCACCAGTTCAGCCCTGAAACCCAGGTTTTCAGGATTTTTATACCCTCTCCATAAAACAACCTGCAGTTTTGTAAACAGAAATGTTCAGGGAATGGATCACTAAAGCACCTTGATATAAGTAAACTTTAGTAAAGATTATCCTTGCAATGAAATAGTCTGCCAAACACCTATTCAGTTTGAGGTGGATCACACTACCAAGAAACCAGATCCAATGTGTCTGGGAATTATAACAACCAAAATAGAATAACTGAAAATCAAATTTAATCCAAATCAAGAGAATCTATAATCCAAATCCAAAGGTCTAGAACCTTCTCCGTGAAAAGAGAAATGTTTTCAAATTTTTTCTGAACAGATAATGTTTGCATTGCCACAGAAGTGAAGGTAATAAATTCTATATTGTACCCAGCAGCCAGAAACTGCAAAAGAATTTGATTTAGAGTACTAGCTCTATGCAATAAGGATACCAAATCTGTCATGTAAAAAGGGGCATTGCCAGACAAAAGTTTAAATACTATTACACTCACCTTAAAGTGTATTCACTCCATAATTGGTAGCCAATGTAATTTTAAGTAATAGTGTCTGACTGAATCATATCTTGATAAACCAAAAATCAATCTAACAGCCATATTTTGCATAACTTGCAACTGAGTAAGTAAAGATTTGGAACATCCAATCTAGCTAATACAAGTAACTGAACAAATACTCAAAGTTTCTATAGAAAAATATTTTTTGAGGATAAAATATATTTTTTCAGGATTAGAGATACATGTTACATTGTTAGAAGATTATCCAATTCTACCCCTAAAATCTTCGATTGTAGATCCAATTAAATCCTATTCCGATCAAGTAAAAAATGCGACATGTATCTTGGACTGGCAGATTTTGATTAATTTATGCTATCAATGTGGAATCCAAGATAAGGTTTTAACTTGGTTACCTGGCTTTTTGATGCATCAATTATACATGGTTAGGAAAGATGATATACTGTCTGATAAGTGGAAGGCATTAAGTGGTATTCCTCAAGGTTCACCACTTTCTCCTGTATTATTTTAGTTCATTAGGTATGTCATTAGATAAAGCTAAATTTATACACTTAATTTATGTGGATGATAGCATATATTAATCAAAATCTGCCAATCCAAGTGGAAAGCATGAGGAAAGCACTTTGAGCACAAGGAAGTAAATTGGGTCGGTGGTGCCTGGCACATGCACTGAAGAATTGTGCATCAAGCACAGCTCTTCAGCGCATGCCCAGCACCAGAGAGAGGAAGTGCTAAATAATAAAAGGGTGGTTTTTCCATAAAGTTTATCCTTTAAGTTAAGAAAAAAAAACCGCACTGGTGTGTTTTGGTCCTTCAACAACTTTACAAGTTGAAAAACTTTGGCAGTGGGTCACTTTTAAAGGCAGGGGCTCCCACAACTCCCATACACTTGCTTGGTCTCTTTTGCCTCAGTTCCTCTCTTCAACAACCCTAACGCCAGCCGGGTTCTCGGTGGTAAGGACGCCCTTGTTAAGGGTGCTCTTCTTTAAGTATCCAGGTGCATCTCTAATGATCTAATGTACATGCAATTTAAATGATACCTGCGCTAGCTTTTGCCACACTCGTTGATCCCCGTGCTGGAGCGCTCCGAGCATCCAGGGCTAGCAAATGCGGGTGCTAGTCCATCACTGGTGGCCTCTAGTGCACCCATTTGCTTCTGAGCTTCAGGCTGTCACTGCTATAATTTACTCTAAAGCCAGACTGGGTAGCATAAAGGAGTTTGTGATGGGTCAAGTAGCTAACTAATTGTTCAGTGACATACCCTTCCATTATTTTAATGAATAAATGGATAGATGCTACAGATCGATAATTGCTAACCTCAGAAAGACAAGCTTTAGGATCCTTTGGAATTGTGGTAAGAACAATATACCCACCTGAGGGAGGAAACATCCTTCTCTCCAAATGGAAATACAGCCAGCCTGTTAAGACTAGTCACAAATCTCAGAGAAGGTACTTTAAGCAAATATGGAGGACAACTATCCAAACTGCAAAAACATTTAGCATATTTCAGAACTAACACATCCTTATAGCCCGAAATACACCACGGTTCAACAAGATTGATGTACACCAGGAAGTCAACTGGGCAGAGTCTAGATGGACCTAATGGTCCGTCCCTGCTGTCATCTTCTCTTGTTCTGCTGCTTTAATACACTTGCTGAAAACTTCCAGCTCATTTATTTAGGTTCATTTGCTGACACACTTTATCTGAGATGATTATGTTAACATTTCTTTTTAATTTGGTAAACTGCCAGATCTTTTCCTTAATTTTTTAAATAATCTTATTTATGACTCAGTTATAATAGTCATCAACTTCATCAGTCCCAGTTCTTATTCTCTCACCACACCATCTTCACACATCACTGTTTTCACAAGCAATTCAAGCAGTTTAACTCTTGCCTCAGTAGTGCTTAATTGTCCAACAATGATTTATGGCAATTCAAACAGCACTAAGTTCTTCATCACTTCAATTCATTGTATAAACATCTTTAAAGCACTTATCTTAAGTATGTTCGGACTGGGGGCTCAAAACTGTCCGACATGCATGTTTCGCCTCCCGGCTTATGCCATTCTAGCGCCAGCTCGACAAATTTATCAAAGGAACTATTCCTGTCAAGATAAGAGACCTATATTTAACACTGCCTGCATTTTGGTCAGTTATAATAGTGGCAGCTATTTATGTTTTCCTTATTGAGAATAATCTGTATGTAGTTTTTTGTTTAGTAGAATGCTTTTTTTCCCCTTGTATTATTAATTTGCTATTTTTGTTTTTGTTACATTTGTACCCCACGCTTTCCCACTCATGGCAGGCTCAATGCGGCTTACATGGGGCAATGGAAGGTTAAGTGACTTGCCCAGAGTCACAAGGAGCTGCCTGTGCCTGAAGTGGGAATCAAACTCAGTTCCTCAGGACCAGAGTCCACCACCCTAACCACTAGGCCACTCCTCCACTCCGTGTGTGGATGGTGGTTTGTTTGATTTGACTTATGTACTCTACCACCTTTTTAGAAACTGTATGTAATAAATAACTTGGTAACCTTCAATATATAAGCAACTAATAAAGTGTTGCACCCCTTATACAAACAAAATATTGTGAACCAGCACCTACCTAAATATAAGAGGCAATCTCTTCTTTCATAAATACTATTTCTCGCAGAGGCCTAAAAAGAGCTACAAGTTTGTTGGTCTAGTAGCGCTTTAGAAATGATATGTAGTAGTAGTAGTAGTAAACTCACATGGTGAGGATTAACACCGAGTTGTTCAGGTGTAGACTAAGAAAATCAGGTATTTGCTGATGTAGAGGAGAAGAAAGGAGTTCCTCTGAGTTTGCACAACAGTTCTGTCTCTCAGATACGACAGACTTCCCTTCTTATTCTCAGAAGGCTTGCTTTACATACCTGTCACACACCTGGCCAGAGAAACTATGCCAAGCATAGGAGCCAACTTTTCAAAATTATTGGGGGTGCTAAGCCCAATGAAAATAACCCCTCCCTGGACACTTACAAGGAATTTTCTCAATATTGGGGGTGCTCAAGCACCCACAGAGTCGGCTCCAATGATGCCAAGTGTCTCTTTCAGTACTGCAATACAAAACTTCCAATTTTCTATCACATTGCATATTCTTTGATGTCCAGATAGGCTGTCATTGATGCATTATTTAATAGTTTAGCTATAGTTTATTACAATTTACTATACTGCTGTAATTGGCAAGCAGAGCAGAGCGGTTTACATACTATAAGTTTAGAAAAAGAAAGGAACTTTCCTACCCTGATCTGCAGCCAGTGCACTGCCATGTATGTATGTTGCCTGCAAAAAAACCCAGGAAACCACAGCACCCCCTCCCTTCTGCAGTGCAGAACATTTCCTCTAGAGCAGTATGTTGAGTGAAAGAAAGGCTGCAGAGCAAGCTAGGAGAACTGCATGGGGAGAGAGGCTGAGTGCTCTCATGGGTAATGTCATGTGAACCTCACGCCCCACTTCCTGCAGCAACACATATTTTCAAAGCACTTAGCCTTCCAAAGTTCCATAGAAACCTATGGAACTTTGGAAGGCTAAGTGCTTTGAAAATGAGCCCCAATTTGAATTTGTCATCCATATGAGAGCACACTTCTTTCCAATTAGAGAAACATTTGGAATGGTACAGAAAATCATCCAGAGCCCCTCCATGGACATTATACTTCCTCAATTAGCTTTCAATTCTGATCACCTTAACACTACCCTTCCCAGAACGATCCTGTAACAACACATAATGGAATTGACTGAGTGGTGACAGATCACGGGAGAATAATTTGACCAACAAGATAAGTGGTGTTTTACCTAAGCTAATTTAAGACTGGATATAAACTTTATTACCGGGAGGTTTTTTGCCTATGATGACAGTTAGAACGCCAACAAGTCATTGAGCTGTATAGCCAAAAATACGGAGTCTGTTGAGGCTTTTTCCTCCGGTTTAATACGCAAGATATGTGAAGTGCACCGTTAGGTTTCAATGAGACAACACATAATGGGACATAACTTTTAAATATTATATTTTGTTTCCTATATGGTTAGGTAGACGAGGGCAGTTTACTTGGGTAAATGGGTTATTTAAAAATTGCCTGTCCTTCCTGGAGGGTAAACATATACAACCAGTGGTTCTTTGGGTTTGTGTGCTTGTCAGGGCCTATTGGTTTGCTTTGAATGCAGCAGCTGGTTGCTGTCTGTGAGAAGTAGTTGCCCCAGATAATCACTTAGTTTACATAATGATTAAGTTGACTCTGCCCACACCTCATCCTATGTCTGTGGTGACTTCCAGTTTCCTATCTTCTCAAAGCTTGTAATATAGGGCTGGATGTTCAATTACACAGTCACACTGATAAGAAGCAAGTAAGATCTTTCACCCTCAGCAGACTTGGTATTTGAGTGAAGACTGAAGCAGGATAGAAAGAGACAAGCAATCCCTCCCAAGAAATGGTGCCCCATTGGGGGGGGGGGGGGGGTTGAGACAGGGGGTACAAGTCTCCTGTTCAGGAAATGAAAGCTCACAGGAAACCTTTGCTATTGTAATGGCTTGTAAGAGATAATAGTAGGAAATTTAAGGTCCAATCCTTGAGTGAAGCCTGAAGGACAGAAAAAGAAAACTGCTAGATTTTTTTTATTTATTGGAAATGCCTCAAGAAGCCAGGCACTCATAGGCCTTTCTAGCTGGGGAAACTTTTATATTATTTCATAGTATAAAGTGTTATTTTGCTATGAACAGCAGGCTTACTAACCAGATTATAAATGAAGGCCCAGCTACCAAAGAACAAAATCTTAAGAGTCAGAAACACTTAGCTGTGTTGGTCACACATACAGCCCCATTTTAAACAGAATGTATTAGTCAAAACAGAACATGTCAAATTCTGGTAGTATTTTAGAAAAAGGATCCACCAATGTAGAGCTTTTTCTAAAATACATGCAGGAATACACATACATGTACCAGCTACTTGCAGAGGGAGTAGCCATTTTACAACTATCAACATCTAAAATATCAACAGAGGCAATGCAGCAACATGTACATCCATTGGCACTTACATGTGTAAGTTGGTATTTCAGAACCTAGATGCGTCTGTGTGCCATTTTAGAAACCTACATATCTAAATGCTCCTAGTTAAGCGTACAGCCCGGCGTAATCATTCAGCACAATCTATTTTGAGAGGGAGGGGAAAGGGAACACTAGGGTATTAAGGGGCGACCTCCCTGATCCCTTCTGTAAAGCACTACTACAAACGAGCACTTTTACTAAAGCTATCCATACCTTGGAACATTTGTAAATTCTGATGTTGATCTTGGTGATTGTAGATGTGAGTTCCCCTTTTAAAATAGAGGATATATGTGTATTTTTTGGTCTTCCCCTTGCCATATGCACGTATTGCAGATTTACATGAGTTGCAGCTTTCTGAAACTGAGGTTTCAATATAAATTCAATATACATATACAGGTCTTTATCTGCCGTCATTTACTATGTTACTATGTTATATGTAAACTGCGAATAGGATTTTATTATATGATAGGACACACAATAGAAATAGATATTTTCTACTTGTTCAACATAAGTGTTTTTCAAGCTTTGAACCCCATACAAGTCCTCACTCTTCAAAAGTGACCTGCTTCTATGGGACAGAGGGTAGCCAGAGAGACAGTTTCTAGTTACATCTAAAGAAGAGATCTGCTTTTCATGGAAGAGAAGTCAAGCAAGGATCCCATTCCTAGTAACATCTGAAGATGGGACCTCCTTCTGTGGGAGGACAAGCAGAAAGACAGCTCTTAGTCAGATCTGAAGAGGAGACCTGCTTCCATGGAAGAGAGGGCAGGCAGGGAGGCAGTTCCTAGTCATATCTAAAGAAGGGAGGGACCCACTTGCTTCCATAGGATAAAGGACAGGCAGGAAGATAGCTCCTATTCACATCTGAAGAGGAGACCTGCTTCCACAGGACAGAGGGCAAGCAAGATGACAACTCCCAGTCACAATCTACTAATTAACTATATCATTTTTGGAGAATTTTGATCTTAGTCTAACAAAAGTCTAACAATAGACTGCAACCTAACACTCGAAAACCAAGCTAAGAACACGACAAAGAAAATGTTCCACACAATGTGGAAACTCAAAGGCATAAAACCTTACTTCCCTAGCAACATATTCTGCAACATGATCCAAACAATGGTGCTGGCCCACGTAGACTACTGCAATGGAATCTACGCAGGTTGCAAAGATCAAATCATAAGAAAATTACAGACGGCACAAAACACAGCAGCCAGACTTATCTATGGAAAATCATACTTCGAAAGCGCAAAACTCCTACAAAGTCTACACTGGCTACCAATTAATGCACGAATAACCTTCAAGATATGTTCAATTGTACACAGAATTATCTACGGCCTTGCACCGGACTACATGACCGAACTAATTGATCTACCAATAAGAAACTTGATAGAAACAACAAGATCATACCTAACCCTCCATTACCCCAGATGCAAAGGCCTGAAATACAAATAGTCATATGCCTCCAGCTTCTCCTTCATAGGTACCCATCTCTGGAACTCATTGCCAAAAGACTTAAAACTCATGAACAACTACCTAAACGTCCGTAAAAACCTAAAAACATACTTTTTCAGAAAGTTCTTCCCCTCTATATCTTCATAACTTCTTAACCACTAAAAATATACGAAACAGAGGTCACGTGACGCTATGCGTGGGAGCGGTCGCTAGTAAGATTGCTCCTGCCACCTTTCATCATTCCCCCACAATAAAAATCTATTTGGCTGCCTTCGTTCCTACCCAAAGCCATGAAAAACTCAAGGAGAACCACTCGAAGAGCGGTGAGTGTGGTTGTGGGAGAGGATGGCGGCGAAATCGCTGAGAAAAGGTAAAGAGAAAAATAAGGCGCATGAAGACAAGATGGCGGACCCAGCGAGCCCCGGGTGTTCTTTGGTCGGCTCAGCGTGGTTGGCAGAGGTCACGGCTGACGTGACTGGAGTGAAGGAAGCAATCTTAGACAAAAGACTAAGCCCTATTGATTCTAAACTGGAATGCTTGCAAAGTAACATGGAACAATTGGGGCAAGTTTTGGCGGGGTATGAGCAGAGGACGGGAGAGTTGTAGGACAGAGTCATGAAGCTGGAAAAAGAGCAAAGCCACATGCAAGTTAGTAGAGACATATGCGGAGAAACTGGAAGACTTAGAGAACCGTTCCAGACGCAACAATCTGCGATTAGTGGGGTTGGCTAAAGAACTGTCACTTCAGACATCGGTGGGCCCTTTGCAAATAGAGCGGGCACATAGGATTGGGCTTCCGCACTTCAATTCTACACGTCCAAGAGTGGTCATTTGCAGATTTCTTAATTTTTCTCAAGTAAAGAGGTGTGTTAGCCATGTTAGTCCACTCTTAAAGGTAATCAATAGAAATCAAACAAAATTAAAACATGGAAAAGAAAATAAGATGATACCTTTTTTATTGGACATAACTTAATACATTTCTTGATTAGCTTTCGAAGGTTGCCCTTCTTCATCAGATCAGAAATAAGCAAACGTGTTAGCTGACAGTGTATATATCAGTCCCTCATAGATGGTCTAGCACCCTGCTAGACCATCTATGAGGGACTGATATATACACTGCCAGCTAACACATTTGCTTATTTCTGATCTGATGAAGAAGGGCAACCTTCAAAAGCTAATCAAGAAATGTATTAAGTTATGTCCAATAAAAAAGGTATCATCTTATTTTCTTTTCCATGTTTTAATTTTGTTTGATTTCTATTGATTACCTTCAATTTTTCTCAGAAAGCAGCAATCTTGCAGGCCCTACGGGGGGGGGGGGGGGGGGGGGGGGGGGGGGGGGGACAAGGAACTACAATTTGAAAAGGCACAGAGTCTTATGTTTTCAGGACAATTCAGCATCAGTGGCGGCATCAAGAAGGAAGTTTTTTCTGGTTTGTTCTCAGCTGGTGGAAAGAAAAATTAAATTCACCCTTCTTTATCCAGCTAAGCTAAGGGTCAACTACCAAGCAACTACTAAATTTTACACCTCCATCGAAGAGGCAAAGTGCTTTTTTAATCAGTTGAGCCAGTAGCGCCACAGAGAGAAAATTTGGACATATGACCGATTGGATTTTGTGGGAGATTTGGTTAAGGATGGAGTACTGGCGGCTTGGTTTTTGATATGATGGACACTGGCAGTTGTGATAGATGCCTTGCTGGAACAGAAAAGAAGGGGAGAGAAATGAGGGGGTGGTAGAGGAGTGAGTGAGAGGAGAAAAGGAATGGAAAGAAGAAACCTCCCCCCCCCCTTTTTTTTTTAAACGATGGTGTGAATGTGCTGAACTGAAGTTTGAGTCCCTGCAGAGGTCGAGTGACAATAGTTGGGATCAACAGAGCTGTATTAACAGATTGTTCCTTGTCAGATCTTGGTGTTCCTACCTGGTGAATGAGAGCACGGAGTTTGGAGTTAAGTGACATCTTCTACACTTGAGTCGTTGAGACTGTGGGTCTTGTGCTGGGCCCGTGATTAATGTAGATGGGGATTCTATGTGACAATCGTGGTTGGTGCTATGGAGGGATCTTCTAGCAAGACGACGAGGTGGCAAGCGGATCTGGAGCAATCTGTTGACTACTTTATTGCACAGGAGACTCACCTGAATGTATGCGGGGGTGCGAGTATGAATAGGGGGGGGGGTGAATGAAGTGGGGTTTTTTGGTGGTTGGAATGGAAAATCTATGTGTTGTGTCCTCAGTGTGGAATGTAAACAAGATATTTGTGAGTAAGAATATTTGGGAACATGATTGTGACAACTGTGGTAAACATATCTCTGCAATTACTACTACTACTACTATAAATCATTTCTATAGCGCTACCAGTCATAATTAACAGGGATTTACTGTGAAGGGGGGAGTAAGATAGGATCTGAATATGGAAGGGATCTGAGCTCCCCATTGGAACCAACTGAATAATAGATGAGTGTGGTGGAAATTCTGAGTGATTGTAATATCACATATCGATACCTGCCTCACTATAGTCTATATCGTGGAGATGGACTAAGTTGACTCTAAGACTACGTGATGAATAGAGGCTTAGGTTTCTTTTCGTTTGAATAATTAGATGAGTGTATGAGCAGAGGATGGGGTGAGAATGGGGACGTCTAAATTTTTTTTTTTTTAGTAGGCTAATTCAGATACAATGTGTTAAGAGGTTATAACTGTTAGAGTGGATGGATGAGGAATCGTCTTTGGGGGGTTATCGGATTGGTCTGTGGAGTAAGATGTGGGAGGTTTGGACAGAATAATATAGTAGTCAAAGGCTAGGACAGGTCACTTCAAAGGGGAGGATGGGGGTGAGGCATTGAGACGTGCCCAGTTCCAAGTTGGAACTAATTAGAGGGGGAAGAGAGAGGGGGAGGAGGGAGGGGAAGGGGATGGGCAGGGGGGGAGGAGTTAGTAGGTACGAATGGGTTGGATATGGGGAGAAAAGCCAGGGTTTGGGGGGGGGGGAGGATTCCTTTCTGGATGTTTGAATCTTGATGGACAAATTCTAAGACTTCCATTTGGACTGCGGGACGCAAAGAGTGGGAGAGGCCGTAGGCTGGGGCGGTTTCTCTCTTATTTTGAATCTAGATTTATAATGTATCACTTAACCCATGGACACATATTATGGTGAGAGTGATTACTTGGAATGTGGGGGGTATTCATTCACCTATTGAACGATCAAAAATTTTACAATTTCAACGCCTTAAAGCAGACATTGCCCTTTTACAAGAAACACACCTATCTGAGGAAGAACATGCAAAATTGGTAAAGTGGTGGGTGGGAAGATGGTGGGAATTTTATCCGACATAGAATCTATCCCTATGATTTTGGGGGGAGATTTTTGGGACCGGCGAAAGGGTCTGGTAGGGGTTTGCCGAACTTTTGCAACGTATTAGATCTGTTGGATGTCTGGAGAGTATTACATCTGACAGAAAGAGATTATACACATCTGTCGTGAGCACATGCGACGCAATCGCGTATTGACTATTTGCTGACTTCTAGGTCGATTTTTACGAAAATAGAGGGGGCACAAATTGGTCCATACGCGATTTCTGATCATGCAGCGGTTTGGTTGGATTGGAAACCAAGTGGGTTGGCTGCTCCCACTAAAACCTGGGTATTTCCGAGTTTACTTTATCAAGATGGGAAATTTAGAGAGCGGTTGCTAGCAAGCTGGAAGGAGTACAAGTTCTTTAATGAACCATCTACGAATGATGAAACTCTTTTTTGGGAAGCAGCAAAGGCGGTTTTAAGAGGTGAAATCATTAGTTATTCTAGTCAACTAAAAAAAATGAGAGACAGAGAAATCCTCCACCTAGAGCGACAAGTGAGAACCTTGCGAAGGAAATACGGGAGGCAGCCGAGTCTCTTAAGCAAAAATTACTGTCGGTTCAGACAGCCTTAAATACTCTAATTCATGGGAGACCGGTTAAATCTCAAACCTTTTATAGATACCAACTGTATAAACATGATAATAAAAGCGGTAAGCTATTAGCTAGACTGATCGCAAAAAAACAGAGGCCAAGATCGATTGTTACCATTAGAGATCAATCTGAGAAGCTACTTCACATGGATAGCACTATTTGCAACACTTTTAAGTCCTTTTACCGAAGGTTGTATGCTCCTTCTGACGCTGAATATCTCCCGAGCAGTTTATATTTGAAGGGTCGGGACCTGCCTCGTCTTTCTAGTTTAGATAGGAAAGTTTTGAATGCGTCCATTCATCCTGCTGAGGTTACGTGGGCAATCCATTGTAGCCAGCTGGGAAAAGCTCCATGGCCAGATGGCTTTCGGGACGAGTTTTATAAGAAACTGGGAGATGAGATTGCTGAACCCTTAGCTAAGGTGTTTAATGCATGGGTAGAAACACAAATTCTACCAGGCCACTTGAATTTGGCACAAATTATAGTGCTGCCCAAACCGAATCAGGATCCTCTCTTGTCTTGCCAGAATCGTATAGGCCTATATCTCTTTTAAATTGTGAGGTAAAAATCTTTGCAAAAATATTAGCTAATTGGCTGGGGCGTATTTTGCCATCCCTTACTCATGATTCACAAGTGGACTTTGTGCAAGGGTGATCTGTAGCCAAAAATCTTAGGTGTATTTTGACATCGTTGGAGTTTGTGAAGGCTCATTGAAAGCCTTATTTGCTAATTAGTTTTGACGCTGAGAAAGCTTTTGATCGGGTTCAATGGGAATTTTTATTTGCAGCATTAGAGGCCTACGGATTTACGGGGTGGTTTGTAAATGCTATTCGGACTTTATATACTTTGCTGCGGGAGAGAATGAGGATAAATGATCAAATTTCAGAAGACTTTTTGATAGGCTTTGGGATCCGTCAAGGGTGCCCTTTGTCGCCGTTGGTTTTACATTTAGACCCTCTTATCAAAGATATTATTGCTTGACCTGATATTCACAGAATTGTAGTAGGTGAAGAATGTTTTAAAGTGGTGGCATTCGCAGATGATTAATTAGTCATGTTAACGGAGCCTCAGAGCTCGTTGAGAGCCCTGGTGGAGACGTTCAGGGAGTTCGGAGACTTCGCGGGGTTTCGTTTAAATTTAGATAAATCGGGAGGCTTTAGCTAACCCGCGGCAGGTCAGAAGTGCCTGAACGGGGACATTTCCCTTGAGATGGACTGATCAATCTTTTCAATATTTAGGGGTCACTCTTACGGTAGAGGGGAAGGAATTGTATTATTCTAATGTGACCCAGATGATGCTTAAAACTGAACAGCAGCTGGAGCAATGGCAGGTGCTACCTTTACCGTTGATAGGCCTATTAGTCTCATTAAGATGGCAATATTACCTAGGTGGCTGTACTTGTTGCAAACCTTGCCCCTGAAGCTTCTGCAGAGAGATATCTGGCATTATAAACGGTTAGTGAGTTGCTTTTGTTGGGCTAATAAGAAACCAAAGGTGAGGAGACAATACTTGTTGGGGAACTGGGCTCAGGGAGGAATGGGTTTGCCTAATTTGAGACTCTATAATATTGCTTTCTTGTTGAGGCATGTTCATTATTGGGTATATTCTACTCAAGGAAGTACCCCACTGAACATGGAAAAAGCATATTTTGCTCCATTTAATTTGGTTTAATTGTTGCAGGTAGAGGGTTCCTTGATCCCCAGACATATGAGGCGTTGCATATTATTGGGATCCCTTAGGGAAGCGTGGGGGGTCCTGGTGAGAGGCTTGGGTGGGAACCCACGGGTGACAGATTTGTTATCTATTAAGGGAAATCCTGCTTTTCAGCCAGGGTTAGACAATGTAGTGTTTGCTCAATGGGGAGATTTGGGGCTGGAATATTTGGAACAAGTTTTGGATACAAAAGGAGTGTTGAAACCACTGGGGCTGTTAAAGGCTCAGGAGAATATCCAATAGGGTGACACCTTTGCACATTGTCAATTAAAACATTATATACGGTCACTTAGGGGGGAAGATCTGTGCCGGCATGTTGGAGCCAGTCTTAAACAATTTTATGATAGTATATCAGAGGAAGCTCCCTCTATATCAGGCATTCACAGGGCCCTATGGCACTTTGAGAGGTTTAAGAATTTAGAAGTCATTAAACAAAAATGGGAGCAAGATCTGGGTAGAACCCTCCCTTCATGGGATTTATCATGTTCTATAAGGAGAATACCACAGCTGACAAGCAATGCTAACTTCAGAGAATGCACATTCCGGGTAATATGCAGAGCTTATTTTAATCAAGTACAGTTGTTTAAGTCAGGGGACTACAGTCACCGTGTTGCCTTAAGTGTAAGATAACCAATAATACGTTCTTTCATGCTTTTCGGGAGTGCATAGTGATACGCCGTTTTTGGCAGAAAGTCGTTGACTATCTCTCTTTCCTCTTTTCGCGCACAATTATTGGTACACCAGTTCAAATGGTGCTTGATTGCCCTGGATCTTTTAGGGGATCCACGATGGAAGAGACAATGCTGTTTCATAAGTTGTGCTTGCTAGCGAAGAAGTGCATTCTGCAGGAGTGGACCTCGTCACAGTCACCTGAATTCTGGCATTGGCGTAATATGATACATTTACTGTTAACCTGGGAGGCGGAGGAAGCAAGGGGTGCTTTAAATGGAAAAGTCGTTTTCAAAAAACTTGGGTGGGGGGGGGGGGGTCTACCTGGCTTCTTTGTCTCCGTGGGGAAGGAGTCTGATCCTTAATAAATTGGGGGATTAATTAGCAAGGTTTTTTTTTTTTTTTTTAGTGGGGGAGCTAGCTAACTTCTATGGAATTAGCTAGGGGAGTTCTCTGCAAGGAAGGGATGGAGGAAGTAGTTATTATGAAGCTAGGGGTACTGAATCGAGGAGAATAGTTGTGCAACAACAGGTCATAGGGTCTAACTGGTATCTACATAGATTAATAGCAAACTCAACAAATATCTGCAGTTGCAATAATAGTAAATTATAGCCCTCATTTTTGTACATGGCAGACGTATTGAATTCTAGCATAAGGCTATAAGAAGTAAGGCCCCCTTTTTGCTACATCCAGTTAACTTGTTTCTGCCAATATAATATAGTTTACTTGGATTGGAGGTCCAATTGTGGTTGCAGTCTAGAAGTGTCAATCATCGGATTCAAACATAACTGAAGGAAAGTAGGGGGGAGGGAAGGGGGGGCGAATTTATCATAATGTTCATGGGGGGGGGGGGGGGAGGGAGGTTGGACTGGAGGGTGGTTGTATTCTGCGATGATAGAGGTTGTGTGTGTGTGTGGGTGGGGGGGGGGGGGATATTAAGCAGCAGCAGCCAGACTCATATTTGGAAAGGCGAAATATGAAAGCACCAAACCCCTAAGAGAAAAACTACACTGGCTCCCACTAAAAGAACGGATTACATTCAAAATCTGTACCCTGGTCCATAAAATCATCCACGGTGAGGCCCCAGCCTATATGTCGGACCTTATTGACTTACCAACCAGGAACACAAAAAGATCAGCCCGCACATTCTTGAATCTCCACTACCCCAGCTGCAAAGGTCTTAAACACAAATCAACATATGCAACTAGCTTCTCATACATAAGCACACAATTATGGAATGCACTACCAAATGTCATAAAAACAATGCATGACCTAACAACCTTCTGAAAACTACTGAAAACCAACTTGTTCAAAAAGGCATACCACAAAGATCCACCCTAAACACTAGGAAACAGAACTCTACCAAAACTTGATAAAACCGAACTTTCTTACACGTGACTGCTTCAACCACTCTATCACTAATGAAAATGTTCGAACTATCATGCTACCTCTCATGCTGAAATGAACTCTCTATATTTAATTGTTTAACTTGCTCTACAAATTACTGTCTAACTACTCTATAACTTACTTTTATCAGATATGAACTTTGTATTTCTCATTCCGGGAATGGCGATTGCCACTACGGCATAATGTAAGCCACATTGAGCCTGCAAATAGGTGGGAAAATGTGGAATACAAATGCAACAAATAAATAAAATAAAATAAAATAAGAGGGGGATATGGTATACTGCTTTGAGAACTCTTATGTTTGGTTGGTTTCCGTTTGTTTGGAGGGAATTGTGCATTGGGTTAACCTTTGATGAGGGCACTTATTATGATGTGTTCTCTTTATTTTTGATATATATGGTAATTCTACTATCATTGCTCAATGCATTGCTAAGTAATGTGTACTTTGCTGATACTTCAATAAAAACTACGACCCATACCTCACTCCTGCAAATACCACCTAGTCCCCCTATACGATATGTAAACACAGTCTACGCTACTACTGATCATTTGTATTAAGTGATACACATCAACAAACTGAAATTCTGTAATCTTCCCTCTTGTACTATGTAAGCCACATTGAACCTACCAAAGGGTGGGAAAACGTGGGATACAAATGCAATAAATAAAGTATCACTTCTTTCTCCAGAATTCTGCTGTATACATTAGTGCTGACAAACATTTAGGACAAAGAGTATTATAAAATATTTTCATACAGTCTTAAAAGTAAAGTGTTAATGCTGATAAGTAATATAATCACAGAAAATTCACATCTTTACTGCTTCTTACACCCGCATTACTTACTTGAACAAATCTTAGAAGCTTCAAAAACCCAGGCATCGGAATCTTGAAATTTCCTTTCCTGCTTCTTCGTTTCTGAGCCCAGTGGAGTTATCTTTCCCTCCAGTCACTGAAAAGAGACTTGACCAAAAGGCATATTCTGCTGCCTGGAGTGCTGGTTGTCACCAACTGTGATAGGAAGCCCTGTGGCATTTACCCTTCTACATGCACGCAGCACTTCCTGAAGAGCAAAGAGTAGCACAGAATGTGGTTGTTGTCTGCACAAAATGCTCTGTTAGGCATCCTGCTTGCAGCTCTCCCCTCTCTGCACATGCATTAATGTAATTTCAAATGTGCTCAGTTGTCCTATTGTTCCATATATTGTAGAAAACTGGATTCCAGCGAGAACTATTACAGTGAGTCTGTTCCCAGGACTGTACCACTAGCACATTTAAGGATACAGTAATCCAGTCATAGAAAGTCTCTCTCATACAATGAGCCAGACAAGGCTCTATATGGGAAGATCAAGACTGTGCTCTTGTACTTTGTGTGGGAATTTAATCCAGACACTGGTGTTGATGCCTTCCAATCAGTCATGTCTGCCTTTTCTGAAAGATGACACTGGGCCAGTACTGATTTAGGAATAAGACAAGACATACTAACTAGACATCAGCCAATATATATGTTGAATTTTAGTCAAGGAGAAAATTTTGATACTCTCCCACCAAGCAATTTTTGCAGCTTCAAGGCAAAGGTTTTTCAAGATAATTCTTACATTGAGAAAGCACCTACTGCAAAACTTAAAACATGGTTATTTGAATCTTTTGCCTACTAGTGTAAGTCAAGATTATATAAAGGAGCTCTCGGTACCTTTGCAACTTTTTTTTTGTTTGTTTTATGCTTTTTAATGTTGTTCTGTATGTTCATATCTCTGTATCATTACTTTCATGAGACTGATGTTCTACTCAGATCTCTTCCTTTTGTGTGTTGCCTTGGCTTCTTGTTTTATGAATTGCGAATGGTAGTATATCAAATACTGGATTAAAAATATGATACTGAGTTTATGTGTTATTTTAACTTCTGCTTTTTACATTCTAAGGAGCAAAATTAAATTCCCTCTAACACTATCCAGCTTATTTTCGAAGGAGATCACCGGCCATCTTCCGACACAAATCAGGAGATGGCCGGTGATCTCCTGAAGTCAGCCAAATCGGTATAATCGAAAGCCGATTTTGGCCGGCTTCAATTGCTTTCCGTCGCGGAGCTGGCCAAACTTCAAGGGGGCACGTCGGTAGGGTAGTGAAGGCAGGACGGGGGCGTGCTCACGAGATGGCCGGTTTCGCCCGATAATGGAAAAAAGCCAGCCTTGATGAGCATTTCGCCGGCTTTACTGGGTCCCTTTTTTTTCATCACCAAGCTGACCACCAGAGGGAATTGGGGATCACCTCCCCTTACTTCCCCAGTGGTCACCAACCCCCTCCCCCTCCTTTTATTTTCACGACCAAGCCTCAAAAAGGTGCCCCAACTGACCAGATGACCCCTGGAGGAAATGGGGGATGACCTCTCCATACTCCCCCAGTGGTCACCAACTCCCTCCCACACTAAAAAAATAAACATAAAAACCTTTTTTGCCAGCCTGTATGCCAGCCTCAAATGTCATACCCAGCTCCCTGACAGCAGTATGCAGGTCCCTGGAGCAGTTTTAGTGGGTGCAGTGCACTTCAGGCAGGTGGACCTAGGCCCATCCCCCCCACCCATTACACTTGTGGTGGTAAATATTGAGCTCTCCAACCCCCCCCCCCCAAAACCCACTGTACCCACATCTAGGTGCCCCCTTCATCCCTAAGGGCTATGGTAGTTGTGGGGAGTGGGTTTTGGGGGGGCTCAGCACCGAAGGTAAGGGAGCTATGTACTTGGGAGCTATTTTTGAAATCCACTACAGTGCCCCCTAGGGTGCCTGGTTGGTGTCCTGATATGTCAGGGGGACCAGTGCACTACAAAATGCTGGCCCTCCCATGACCAAGTGGCTTGGATTTGGCCGGGTCTGAGATGGCCGGCTTCGGTTTCCATTATGGGCGAAAACCGAAGCCAGCCATCTCAAACCTGGCGATCTCAACATTTATGTCGAGATTTGGTGGCCCCAACCGTATTATCGAGAAAAGGATGGCCGACCATCTTTTTCAAACATACGGTTGGCTCCGCCCATTTACGGAGACGGCCGCCCATAGAGAGGGCCAGCCCCGTTCGATTATGCCCCTCCACGGGGTCAAGTTTCAAAAGATTTACCCACCTAAGGCTTGTTTTTCACCTGGGTAAATCTTACCCATTAAAAATCCCTCCCCCCCCCCCCCCAACACACATATTTTTTTTAAAGTTGAACAGATACAGTGGTGGAAATAAGTATTTGATCCCTTGCTGATTTTGTAAGTTTGCCCACTGACAAAGACATGAGCAGCCCATAATTGAAGGGTAGGTTATTGGTAACAGTGAGAGATAGCACATCACAAATTAAATCCGGAAAATCACATTGTGGAAAGTATATGAATTTATTTGCATTCTGCAGAGGGAAATAAGTATTTGATCCCCCACCAACCAGTAAGAGATCTGGCCCCTACAGACCAGGTAGATGCTCCAAATCAACTCGTTACCTGCATGACAGACAGCTGTCGGCAATGGTCACCTGTATGAAAGACACCTGTCCACAGACTCAGTGAATCAGTCAGACTCTAACCTCTACAAAATGGCCAAGAGCAAGGAGCTGTCTAAGGATGTCAGGGACAAGATCATACACCTGCACAAGGCTGGAATGGGCTACAAAACCATCAGTAAGACGCTGGGCGAGAAGGAGACAACTGTTGGTGCCATAGTAAGAAATGGAAGAAGTACAAAATGACTGTCAATCGACAAAGATCTGGGGCTCCACGCAAAATCTCACCTCGTGGGGTATCCTTGATCATGAGGAAGGTTAGAAATCAGCCTACAACTACAAGGGGGGAACTTGTCAATGATCTCAAGGCAGCTGGGACCACTGTCACCACGAAAACCATTGGTAACACATTACGACATAACGGATTGCAATCCTGCAGTGCCCGCAAGGTCCCCCTGCTCCGGAAGGCACATATGACGGCCCGTCTGAAGTTTGCCAGTGAACACCTGGATGATGCCGAGAGTGATTGGGAGAAGGTGCTGTGGTCAGATGAGACAAAAATTGAGCTCTTTGGCATGAACTCAACTCGCCGTGTTTGGAGGAAGAGAAATGCTGCCTATGACCCAAAGAACACCGTCCCCACTGTCAAGCATGGAGGTGGAAATGTTATGTTTTGGGGGTGTTTCTCTGCTAAGGGCACAGGACTACTTCACCGCATCAATGGGAGAATGGATGGGGCCATGTACCGTACAATTCTGAGTGACAACCTCCTTCCCTCCGCCAGGGCCTTAAAAATGGGTCGTGGCTGGGTCTTCCAGCACGACAATGACCCAAAACATACAGCCAAGGCAACAAAGGAGTGGCTCAGGAAGAAGCACATTAGGGTCATGGAGTGGCCTAGCCAGTCACCAGACCTTAATCCCATTGAAAACTTATGGAGGGAGCTGAAGCTGCGAGTTGCCAAGCGACAGCCCAGAACTCTTAATGATTTAGAGATGATCTGCAAAGAGGAGTGGACCAAAATTCCTCCTGACATGTGTGCAAACCTCATCATCAACTACAGAAGACGTCTGACCGCTGTGCTTGCCAACAAGGGTTTTGCCACCAAGTATTAGGTCTTGTTTGCCAGAGGGATTAAATACTTATTTCCCTCTGCAGAATGCAAATAAATTCATATACTTTCCACAATGTGATTTTCCGGATTTAATTTGTGATGTGCTATCTCTCACTGTTACCAATAACCTACCCTTCAATTATGGGCTGCTCATGTCTTTGTCAGTGGGCAAACTTACAAAATCAGCAAGGGATCAAATACTTATTTCCACCACTGTAAGTGCACAGATTAAACATTTTTGATGATTCAAAAAAACTGATGTAAAAAAAACTGGAACAATGACAAAAGTGGAGACAATTATGTCTTGAGGAAAGACAAATGACACTGAGCTATGAGCACCTTTGATGGTCCACAAACAATACATTTGTGCAGCACAGTTTGTGTGTTGTTTGTGGTAGATAAGACCCCCCTACAAAAAATGATAATTTTGGATTACCAGTGAAACGTTGGTGAACCAAGAGGTGGCAAGCGATAAACTGAGCAGCTTGGGCAGGGTTCCAAAGTGGTGAACTGGATTACAAACTGACTAAACTGAATTCACTTTGAAGGAGCAAATGTTGTGTACTGGACTGCCTCAGGAAGTAGTTCTGGGGGTGATTCTGTACAGGATTTTTGTGAGCAATAACAGTCCACAACTTATGTGCCATGTTAAAAAAAATGTTATGATTTATTTTCGGTCTGCTGGTCATTAGTTTCATGGAGTGTCCTCTTTAGTGTTGTATGAAAGGATAAACAAGCATCAACTATTTAAACTGTTCAAATTCCACTCTGATTTCATAAACTTCTATCATCCTCTCTGCCATCTTGTCTCCTGCCACTCTTTATCAAGTTTGTTTCCCTTCTCTTTCCTTTCTGAAAGTGTGTAACCACAACTGCAAAAAACACTCAAGGTACAGCTGCACTAGGAGCCTATACAGAGGCCCAATGATATTTTGAGTTTTTTTCTCCATCCCTTTTTGAATAATCCCTAATATTTTTAGCAATTGCAGCACACTGGGCTGAAAGTTTCAATGTATTATCTACAGTGAATTCAAGATCTTTTTCTTGCAATAGTGACTCCTAACTCGGAACCTAGGATTTTTTAATCATTTATTTGTTTACTATACCGTCACCTATTGCAAAGCAAATCAGATTGATTTACAAAGCAAGTAATACAAAAAAACAAAACTACTTAATTATGAACTCCATTAAATATAGGAAAGACAGCAAACATACCTTTCACACAAGAACAAAAAACAGCCCAACCAACTTAAATATCAAGCATATACTAATCACACAACATAAAATGTTGTGTCATCTCGGTTGCAGGGTTCTGTACAGCTAAGCTGCAGAAGAATTGATCATTATTGAATGTCTAAAACTATTTGAAAATATGTTTTTAGTGTTGTACGGGAGACAGAATGATTTTTCTATTCTAATTGGTTTAGGTAATGTGTTCCATAATGCTGGTGAAAGAAAGTAGAAAGCCGCTGTGCGTGTGGATTCCCACCTTGCCCTCCTAGATGGTGTGGGTAGGACCAGTCTGTTAACAATAAGAGTGAAGAGTGTGGGCAGTTGTATATGGAATAGTTAGGACAGCGAGACAGTATGGAGTAGCAGTATATGAGCCTTATGTGTCAAAGTTAAGATCTTGAATTTTATTCTGTATTCAATGGAAATCCAGTAAAGACATTGCCGAAGAGGAGTTGCCCTATCAAATCTGGAGGCTCAACAGATGATGCAAGCCACAGTATTTTGAATGGTCTGCAATTGTTTTAAATTGGCTTTGATAATACTGGCATATAGTCACCAAACTACCACATTTCTTTGAAGGGGTAAACAAACATGTGGATAAAGGGGAGCCGGTTGATATTGTGTATCTGGATTTTCAGGAGACGTTTGACAAAGTACCTCATGAAAGTCTCCAGAGGAAATTGAAGAGTCATGGGATAGGAGGTAGTGTTCTATTGTGGATTAAAAATTGGTTAAAAGATAGAAAACAAAGAGTAGGGTTAAAGGGTTAAATGGTCAGTATTCTCAATGGAGAAAGGTAGTTAGTGGGGTTCCCCAGGGCTCTGTGCTGGGACCGCTGCTTTTTAACATATTTATAAATGACCTAGAGATGGGAGTAACTAGTGAGGTAATTAAATTTGCTGATGACACAAAGTTATTCAAAGTCGTTAAATCGCGGGAGGATTGTGAAAAATTACAAGTGGACCTTACGAGACTGGGAGACTAGGCATCTAAATGGCAGATGACGTTTAATGTAAGTGCAAAGTGATGCATGTGGGAAAGAGGAACCCGAATTATAGCTATGTCATGCAAGGTTCCACATTAGGAGTCATGGACCAAGAAAGGGATCTAGGTGTCGTCATTGATGATACGTTGAAACCTTCTGCTCAGCAAATAGAATGTTAGGTATTATTAGGAAAGGAATGGAAAACAAAAATGAGGCTGTTATAATGTCTTTGTGTTCAATTCTGGTCGCCGCATCTCAAAAAAGATATAGTGGAATTAGAAAAGGTGCAGAGAAGGGCGACGAAAATGATAAAGAGGATGGGACGACTTCCCTATGAGGAAAGGCTAAAGCGACTAGGGCTCTTCAGCTTGGAGAAAAGGCGGCTGAGGGGAGATATGATAGAGGTCTATAAAATAATGAGTGGAGTTGAACGGGTAGATGTGAAGCGTCTGTTCACGCTTTCCAAAAATACTAGGACTAGGGGGCATGTGATGAAGCTACAATGTAGTAAATTTAAAACGAATCAGAGAAAATTTTTCTTCACTCACCGTGTAATTAAACTCTGGAATTTGTTGCCAGAGAATGTGGTAAAGGCAGTTAGCTTAGCGGAGTTTAAAAAAAGGTTTGGACGGCTTCCTAAAGGAAAAGTTCATAGACCGTTATTAAATGGACTTGGGGAAAATCCACTATTCCTGGGATAAGCAGTATAAAATGTTTTGTACATTTTTGGGATCTTGCCGGGTATTTGTGACCTGTCTTAGCCACTGTTGGAAACAGGATGCTGGGCTCGATGGACCTTTGGTCTTTCCCAGTATGGCAATACTTATGTACTTATGTTACAGTAATGATATTGTATAGTAATGTATGCATATGATAAAGTACATAAAGAGTCTAGATCTTGTCCATATTAAATTTCATCTGCTAATTTCACAAGATCATTCTCAAATTCTCTCCTGCTTTGAAAACTTTGAATAATTTTTTGCATCTCCAATTTTGATCAACACACTTGTTGCCCATTTGTCTAGATCCTTTCTGTGTTAAACAGCACAGCTCAGCTTATTGGGAATTACAGCTTTAGACTTTACTATTCTCCTAAACATGCTTTCTTAATGAAAATCTGCTCCTCCTCAGCCTGTCTTAAATGTGTTCAGTTGAATGCCTCATTGGGTCATGTGTTGTGGCAGTGTCTGTTTAATCCACTTAGCAATGAATTATAGCTTTTATCTACAGAGTCTGGTCCCTTTCACTCCCAGTGCAGCCAAGTCTTCTATTCGCTGTTGTTCCTGCTGTGGCTCCACACCAGCAAGGTGCTCACAGTTTTCTCCACTGTGCGACCCTGATGGTATTGAAGGTACTCCTTTCTTCCTGGCTTTCAGAAACCACACCCTTGGAGCAATCATGGACAGTAGCTATGATATATGCCCTTACTATAGAGTGGCGATGGGTGGGGAGCTTGGACTCATCGGTAGGACTTCAGTTTCAGGCCACTTGGGAAACTTAGCAGGATTCTGAACTGTTGGGAGTTTTTTTTTTTTTCTGGCCGGCCACCTCAGGGAAGCGAGAATGGGGGTGGGAAATGTGTGTGTGGGGGGGATAGGGTTAGTTTTCTTAGGATGGAATAATGAAAATATTAACTGTGTTATTTGCATTGTTTCTCACTTGTGCATTTCTTGGAAGCACTTTGCTTTGTTTACCATTGTTTTGTTTGTTTCTTCTATTAACGCACTTAATAAAAACTGATTTACACATTTAAAAAAATAGTACTGCTCAGTCTAGATCCTTGGAGCACGCCACTGACCCTTTTCCATTTGGAAAACTGACCATTTAGATCTGCTCTATTTCTGTCCTTCAACCAGTCATTAGTCCACAATAGCATACTGCCTCCTATTCTGCTACTTTATAATTTCCTAAGGAGTCTCATGAAAGCTTTGTCAAATGCCTTCTGAAAAGTCAAATATTCTGTTTTATCCATGTTTGTTTCTACCTTAAAAAAAAAAAAAAAAAAGAATAAATTGGTAAGGAAAGTCTTCCCTTTGGTAAACCCATGCTGAGCCACTCTCATTGTGTCTATCCATATGGCCATTTACTAGGGAATTCTACATATAGCGACTAACATTGTGCGCTATTTCTGCACTGATATTTCCGTGCTAATTTTTCCACATGGAAAAGCTTTATAATGGAAGCAAGGTGCACAATATATGATTAAAGGATTTATCCCCTGTTTTTGAAGGCTCCTGGTACTTTTTGTTTTGATTTTTGGACTTTTGTTTGTACTTTGCTCCCTCTCTTTGCTATACTGCTTTAAACAGATTACCAGTAGTAGGTTAGCAATTTCATGTTTGAATGTTTTCAGTATCTGGAGGTGTATATACCATCCAGCCCTGGTGATTTGTTACTTTGTCAGTTTGCTCTATTACATTTACTAGATTTACAGTGATTTGCTTTATTTGTTCCAAAACATCACTGTCTCCAGTAAGGGTATGACAACAACATTCTCCTAAGTAAAGACTGAGGCAAGACAAAGGGGGTCATTTATTAATGCTTATTAAACTGCTATAATACATTATTTGTGGCAGATAACATGTGATAACAGCATTTGCAATGCACTAAATATTAGTAAATGACCCTTTAGTTTTTCTGCTGTTATCTGATCTGCCATGAGCACTTATTTTACCTTTTGGTCATCTAGTGATCTGGGTGACTCTTCTGGCTTTTAACTTCATATGTATTTGAAAACGTTTTTAGTATTTGTTTTTGCCTTTAGAGTAAACTTGTCTTCAAAGGCTTTCTTGCCCTGCTTTGTTACCGTATAAAAGCCACACAACTGCAGGATCTACAGGGTAAGGAAGAGGCACTGTGGGTCAATCCAGAAAGGAGGAGTAGAAAATGTATTTACATTGGTGTGAGATACAGGCCTGCTTCAGAAGAAATGGCCGAGATTTAACTGAAGACATTCAAAATATAGCTGTGAAAGGGGTACTACTACTAATTTGTGATTTTAATATGCCAGATGTTGATTGGGGTATTCTAGAAGTAAGGAGATCCTGGATTCTTTACAGGAAAAACTGTTCCAGCAGTTGGTAATGGAACCCACACTGGACTTAGTTGCTTACGAAGGAGAGTGCGTTTCTGCTGTTATAGTGGGTGATCATTTGGTGAGATTTAATATTGATAGGTGTGGCGTGGGGGGGGTCATTCAAAAATGATGGCTCTAGACTTCAACAAAAATAACCTAACTTTGTTCAGATGGAGGATTACCTCAAAGAGTTGTTGTCTGGATGGAACTATCTGGAAGAGGTAGGAAAGCAGTGGGCAAAACTGAAAGGAGCTATTGTAAGGATAACATCTTTTTTTGTAAGGAAAGTAAATAAAAAAGAGGAAAAGAAGGTCCTTTGGTTCTCAAACGTAGTAGCTGAAAGGTAAAGAAAAAAGAGGTTAGCCTTCAGAATGGGGAAGAGAAGCGACAATACTTGGAAAAGCTAAGAGGTAATCAGGAAAGCAAAGATGCAAATGGAGGACTAAACTTTTTTTTTAGATGTTAATGATAAGAGGAAGTACAAAATTGGCATTAGGAGACTCAAAGGTGAAGGACAGGCAGTGGTGTACCAAGGGTGGGGCAGTGGGGGCAGACCGCCCCGGGTGCAGATCAAAGAGGGGTGTTCCGCTCCTGCTGCTCCATCGGTCCCTGCCTTCAAACTTTTAAACCCTAACCTGTTCCTCGGCCTGCGTGCGCCTTCCTGCAACCTCCACACACCTCCTGCCAGACTGCTGCATCTCCTCTCTCTCCACGCGTTGACCTTCATCTTCCTGCAGCAGTGCAGCCTGTGCCTTCTCTGCAACTTCCACCCCCTGCCGGGCCACTGCGCTGTATCTCCCACTAGCGTCCCTTGCCTTTCTGCAATGTGACATGTCCACGCTACCCCCTCCAAGCTATCACAGCTGATAGTCTGCTGGAGAAGTAGCGATAAGCAGGTGGTAGCAGCGACAATGGCAACGTAAGTGAGCAAAAACAGTAAACTGTTGGATGATCGCGGGGTCTCTCCTACCTATGGCTGCCGACCCTGACCCTTTGATGTCACTTCCAGTTCTGGAACAGAGCCAGCAGCCACAAGTAATTAGGCTCCGCAATCTTTATATTTTTATTTCATCCTGCCTTCCCTTTGGCTTTCTTTTGAAACTTTTTTTTTGCTGGTTTGAAACAGGAACAGCAGCATTGGAGGGGGGGGGGGGTGTAATAATGAAATGTGAAAAGGACAGAAGGGGTCCAGAGCACTGGATGGGAGAGAAGAGGCAAAAGGGCAACATGGAAGGGAGAGAGAGGGCAGACACGGGGGGTGGGGCTCAGGCACTGATGGGAGAGAAAGGGCAGACACTGGATGGAAAGGGGCTGAGGGAAGGGGGCGGACACTGATGGAAAGGGGCAGAGAGAGGGGTCAGATGCTGGATGGAAAGGAAAGGAGCAGAGAGAGGGGGCAGATGCTGGATGGAAGGGGCAGATGCTGGATGGAAGGGACGGGGAGAAGGCAGACGCTGGAAGAAAAGGAGAGAGTGAAGACAAATGAGGCAAGAAGAAACCAAAGACAACAAAGGTAGATAAAAAATTTTTTTTCCTTTTTTTGCGTTAAGATAAAGTAGTATTGTTGTTGTGTTAATAAACATTTATAAATAGAAAATGGAAATAAAGGAATCTTTTTATTGGACTAATTTTAATACACTTTGACTAACACTTTCTTTTCTGACCATTTGTCTCATTTCATGATTATTACTAAAAAATAAGTTTTTCATATTGGGGGGGGCGTTTAAAAAATGATCGGCCCCGGGTGTTGAGTACGCTAGGTACACCACTGAGGGCAGGGATATGTAGAAGCTGATAAAGATAAGTCAAAATTGCTTAACAAATATTTCTGGTCTGTTTCACAGCTGAAGGGCTGGGAGCAGGACCGCAGAAGACAAACACAAATAGGAATGAAGGTGCGGTAGTCCCTGAATGATTTTCAGAGGACTGTGTTCATAAAGAGCTAGCTGAACTAAATGTGGACAAAGCGATGGGGCTGGACGGCACACATCCGAGTGTACTGAAGGAACTTAGGGAAGTTCTGGCGGCTTGGCTGGCTGATCTTTTCAGTGCTTCTCTATGGAGTTACAGACTGAGGGCCTCTTTTACAAAGCTGCACTACCGATTCTTAGTGCGGCAAATGAGAAGAAGCCCATTCAATTCCTATGGGCTTCCTCTCATTTGCTGTGCAAGAATTGCTAGTGCTGCTTTGTAAAAGCCCTTAAAGATCGCAACATGTAAACTATGGAAGAAAGCTGGGAGAGGGGAGATATGATAGAAGCGTTTGAATACCTACATGGCATAAATGCACAGGAGATAAGTCTCTTAATTGAAAGGAAGCTCTGGAATGAGGGGGCATAGAAGGATGCTGAAAGGGGACAGACTCAGAAGTAACCTGAGGAAATGCTTCTTCACAGAAGGGGTGGCTAATTCATGGAACGGCTTCCCAGTGGAGGTGGTGGAAATAAAAACTGTATCTGAATTCAAGAAAGCTTGGGACAAGAACACAGGATCTCTAAGGAAGAAGGGGGGATAGTAGATATAGATGAGCAGACTAGATAGGCCATATGGTCTTTTATCTGCCTTCATTTTTTATTTCTATATTCAGTGGCACTAACTGGTTAAGTGCCAATGAATATTAGGTGCTGGCTCGCTCAGCAGGGTTTAACCAGACAGGAGCTTCATACTTCATTCACTATTCATGATTTCCACTCCCTCAGAAGTGTCATTCTGTTGCCAATTGTCAAGTCATCTGCAAAAAAGGAACACTTTTCCTTCTAACCCTTTGGCAATATTACTCACAAATATATTAAACAGAATCAGTCCCAGGACGGATCCCCAAGACACTCCACTACTCACCTTTCTTTCTTTTGAGTGAATTCCATTTACTACCACTCTCTTCTAACTATAATCAGCCAATTTCTGATGGTAATGGTAAAGTGGTTTTCTATCCCACTATTACCTCGTAGTTCTAAGCGGGTTACAACTTTTAAGAAGCCAGTTTCATTTAACCGGGAAGGGGAGACATAATAATAAATTTAGTACTTAAAAAGAAAATTAGTAAATCAGTAGTTAAAAGACAATTAGTAAATCAGTAGTTAAAAGAAAAATAGTTTACCACCTCAGGTCCCATCCTCATGCTGCTCAATTTATTCATCAGCCTCTTATAAGGAACAGTATCAAAGGCTTTGCTGAAATCTAAGTAGACCACATACAACAGGCCCCGGTACAAAGGGAAGAGAGTGTCCTTGACAAAGTAGTGTGTTAGTATTAGTCCACTTGAATGCACAGAAATAAAGGTTAACAAATAAAAACAAAAAAGGGCTCAGGAGTGTAGCCACAGGTGGACCATGGTCTTCAGCACACTGAAGTCAGGCCCACCCAGCCAACAGCTACTCAAGCTAATTTAGCACATTTCTTGACTAGCTCTTGGAGGTTAACACTCTCTCAAACTGCGTTATACTCTCTTTAGGGAGTGTCCCTCTCCAAAAGCTAGTGCAGAAATGTATTAAAGTGATATTTTATTAGACTAACTTTTTGGTATTTATTTGTTAACTTTTCTTTCTGTTCTTATAAACCAATTTGCATCAAAGGTTCTTCAGAGGAGGTCTGCCCAGGTCTGTTACTGATTGGCAGCGGTGATCTCAAGGGACCAGACATCTGCTAGCCCAAAACCATCCAGAAGAGTGAAGTGGTCATGATGTTTCAGTGTACACAGAAACTCATTTTGGATTACACAATTACAGAGTACTGAAAATCTATGAAACAGAAAAGTGGAAAGCCTGTTGTATGGGAGGGAATAATTTTATAACCTGTACTGTTGTTAAAGGAAATTTATTTTTTTCTTAAAAAATTCCAAACTTTTCATAGAAACAACTTCAGATTCACATCAAACAAGAAAAGTCAGTTGCCTCCTCCTGTGGCCTGTACATACTACATGCACAATGCACTCTATCCCCGCATTTTGTGCACACTGCATGCATAATGCAGTCGTCCCCCTGCAGGCACAAAGGGGTCCATTTCAAAGCATTTCAGCACCTGTCAGCCCCCTTGAAAACTGATTAGGGCCAAGTACCTAAATTTAGAAACCTATTTTCACTAGACAACTAAATGTAAGTAAGCAGAGTTTGGAAAGGGAAAGAAAAGTTGGCACTTAAAACTGATTTTTAGTACTAGGCATCTAAATTAAAATTAACAGCAGGCTTAAATATAGGAGCCCAACAGAAGCACTGAACTGTTACAGGAAAGAACAAATTACCTGCTAATTTTCTTTCCTTCAGTCCATCCAAGCCAGTCCAGATGTGTAGGTATACACTCTTACCAGTAGGTGAAACCTGAGAACCAATGGCTTGTGACATCATAAGTATCCTGGTGCAGCCTCAGTCAACCAACATTTTATTTATAACAAAACTGTAACAAAGAACTTCCCTTTCAGAACCAGAGACAGCCCACAACAGACAAACCAAAAACAATCTTATTGAGAATCTGAAACAAATGGAGCAGGCAAGAGAAGAAAAATAGAACTTCCAGTTTTTTATACGGATATTCTTTCTGTCCTTCAGTTCCTCCCTAATGTCCTGAGTGGGTCTGGAGAGAGACTCAAGGAAAGAAAAATTAGCATATAAGATCTAATTTCCTCTTCATCATTGTCACTCCAGATCAGTCCAAATGTGTCAGATGTACCAAAGAAGTTATCATCTAGGGTGGAAAAAAAAAAAAGACAGTCTTGCTGCCAACACTCCAAAGGCAGCATCCTGACAAGCTTGTATATCTAACCTATAATGCTACACAAACAATTGTAACAATGTGCAGGTAGCTGCCATACAGATCTCCCAAGGAGGAACCAATGTATGCTCTGCCCATGAAGAAGCTTGACTTCTACTAGTCAAATGTGCCTTCAGCACTGGGGGATCTGTATGACCCTGGACTATATACACCAATGCTATTGATCTTCAGATAGCAATGTAATATTTACCCCATATTGAACCAATGAAGACAGCTTCATTACCACCTTTCACTGGTCTTCTTAACATGTGTTCACTTAAAGGAAAACAATTTCTGGTGAGAGATTTCATTTTGACATAATTACATATCTTATGTCTCACAGAAAAATGGGTTATTGAACCTGATGAATCCTACTTAACACAGGCCTCTCCTACTGGTTATTCATATCTCTTCCAAAATGGACTTTCTAGAAGGGGCAGCAACTTGGTTCTATATGCCAATCAATTCTCTATGTATTCTTTACCGCTCCTCCGCATTTTCTGGAATTGCTTCTATTTAGACTTGGGTTTGATCAGCCTATAGATTTTCTACTATTGTACCATCTTCTTCCTCTATACATACAATTCACCACCACTGTGTTAAGGCCCCTTACCCCATAATATTAGGTGATTTTAATATCCATTTTGACGATATTCCACCTCATTAAAGTGAGGACCTACATAACTTGTTCTCAGATCTTCATCTTATACAATCTGTACGGGCTGTGACAGACATAGCTAGACATACTCCTGATGCTTTTTTGATTCCTACTCCTAACTTAAGTATTCTTCAAACATCTGCCCCAGTTCTTCTATCTTGGGCATCATTCAATTTTCAGACTGAACTCAATTTATCTAATCCACCTAGGACCTCTAACCCTGCTACATTCACTACTAGAGATCTTTAACACAAAATCTGCTCTTACGCTAAATTATTTTTCTGCTGCTGCCTTAGAAGAAAGTGCTACCCTGTGGAATATTGAACTGTCTCATGTATACAATTCCATTGCACATTTACAAACACATAAAATATATGCCCAGTTTTTTTGAGGTGAAATGTGTGAAATTTTCATGCATGTGATGACAAAGATATTTCAAACAAATAAAAAATATGCCCATACATAAGAAAGAACTGTGGTATCATGATGGCCTTTTCTTAAACGACAACTAAGATATAGTTAACACTGGAGAAAGTAACGTTCCAGCTTTCGTTATCAAACTTTTTTAAGACTACTGCTCATTTATATAAGACAAAAAAACCAATGCAGATTCAACTAAGAAGGAACCACAGCTTTTCAGTAGGTCGTGATAGCATTCGGCAGGAATGCTATCACGAACTACTGAAAAGCTGTGGTTCCTTCTTAGTTGAAACTGCATTAGTTTTTTGGCTTTAAGCGTCAGCGTGGTTGCGTCTTACTAGACTCCATGATCTTGCGGTGATAAGTTCAGACTCCTGATGCAGACCCTACAGCCGAAACACAGCTGTGTCGAGTCATATGAAGATGGATAATAAAAATCTCTCTAATTCTGTCACCTCCACTGGGCTGTTGGTTTAGACAATTTAGCCCCTCATTTTTAAAATAAAAGTCTAACTACTTCAGCATCACTACTGTCACCCCATCAGATGGCTACCACGCTTTCTGATAACATTTTAGATGACAATTCTGTATTGATCATGAGTTGCTTAAGTACTTTTGCTTCTTTTAATTTGCCCTCTTTATTAGAGCTTGACCATGCTATAAAGACTACTAAGGCTACTACAGACAGATGAACAAATGCAAACAGAAATTAGGAAAGCTGGCAAATTGGGAGTGTAATAATTATCTCAATATTAAATGGATGAATGTCACATCAGGGAGTGCTAGGGAGGTAAAATTCCTAGCTGCAATAAATGACTGCTTCTTGGAGCAACTGGTCCAGGAACTGACAAGAAGGGGAGCTATTTTAGATTTATTACGTAGTGGAATGCAGAGCTTAGCACAAGAGGTAATGGTGTTGGGTCTGCTGGGAAACAGTGATCCTAACAAACAAATTTGAGCTAATATCTGGAGTGAAGTCACTAAGGAAATTTACTTTAGCAGTATTTAATTTTCGAAAGGGTAACTATGATAAAATGAGGAAAATGGTTAAAAAGAAGCTAAAAGGATCAGCCTCAAAGTTTAGGACTTTAAATCAGGCATGGATGTTGTTTACAAATACCATATTGAAAGCCCAGACCAAGTATATTCCACATATTAATAAAGGTGGGAAGAAGAGCAAACAACAGCAAACATGGTTAAAAGGAGATGTGAAAAAGGCTACTTGAGCCAAAGGAAAAAGGATCCAAATGAAGAAAATAAGCAGCAACATAAGAACTGGCAAGTTAGATGCAAAGCACTGATAAAGAAGAGTAAAAGAGAATATAAAGAGAAACTTGCCACAGAAGCAAAAACTCATAGTAAGTACTTTTTCAAGTACATCAGAAGCAGAAAGCCTGTGAGGAAATCTATGGGACCATCAGATCACTAAGGACCACAACAGGCACTCAGGAGGGCAAGGCCATAATTACTGAGAAAGATATAAGATTTCTACTTGTACTAAAAATGGTTTTCAAGGGTGACGATATGGAGGAACTGAAAGAAGTCTCAGTGAGCCTGGAAGACACATTGAGCCAAATTAACAAATTAAAGAGTAGTAGATCACCAGGACCAGATGGTATGCACCCATAGGTGCTGAAAGAAATCAAACATGAAATTGCTGGTCTGCTGTTAAGAGATCTGTAACCTGTTGTCAAAACTGCATGTAGTTCTTGAAGACTGGAGGGTAGCCAATATAATACCTATTACAGACCGGTAAGCCCGAATTCAGTGCCAGGCAAAATAATGGAAGCTATTATAAAGAATAAAAATTACTGAACACATAGACAAATATGGTTTAATGGTACAGAGTCAACATGGATTCAGCCAAGGGAAGTTTTGCCTCACCAATTTGCTTCATTTCTTTGAAGGTGTGAATAAATATATGGATAAATGGTGAGCTGGTTGTTGTAGTGTATCTAGATTTTCAGAACACTTTTGACAAAGTCTCCCATAAAAAAGACTCCTGAGAAAATTAAAAAGCCACAGGATAGGAGGCAATGTCTGGTTGTGAATTAGGAACTGGCTAATGGATAGAAAACACAGGATTGTGTTAAATGGCTATTTTTCTCAGTGGAGGAGGGTGAATAGTGGAGTGCCGCAAGGATTTGTACTGGGACCAGTGCTATTTAATTTAACATATTTATAAATGATCTGGAAATCAGAACAACAAGTGAGGTGATTAAATTTGCAGATGACACAAAACTATTCAAAGTTGTCAAAACACATGCAGATTGTGAAAAACTGAAGGAAGATCTTAAGAAACTGGAAGACTGGGCATCCAAATTTCAGT
Organism: Microcaecilia unicolor; assembly: GCF_901765095.1. NCBI lineage: Eukaryota > Metazoa > Chordata > Amphibia > Gymnophiona > Siphonopidae > Microcaecilia > Microcaecilia unicolor. The sequence continues at coordinate 194,836,508 of NC_044038.1, read as the reverse complement.
TGAAATTTAATGTGGATAAATGCAAAGTGATGCACATTGGGAAGAATAATCTGAATCATAGTTATTTGATGCTAGGGTCCACCTTAAGAGTCAGCACCCAAGAAAAGATCTAAGTGTCATCGTAGACAATACCCTGAAATCTTCTGCCCAGTCTGCGGTAGCAGCAGTGCCAAAAAAGCAAACAGGAGGCTAGGAATTATTAGAAAAGGGAAGGAAAATAAGATGAAGAATATTATGCTGCTTCTGTATTTGATCATCTTCAGGTGCTGGGGTCGCTTGCAGCCACCTTGGAGTTGGTGCCATGGGCTAGGGCACACATGCAGCTGTTGCAGAGAATTCTTCTGGCCTAGAGGTTACTGCAGACATAGATCTCCAAGGCAGGCAAGGGGTGGTGGGTTTCGTACTGCTGATCCAATTTCTGACTTGCATTCATAATTTCTACACCCTGCCCTCTCAGAATAACATCTTCCTTTGCTGGGTACAAGCTCCCAAGTATTCCAGCATTTGCGTCAGATGGAGCTTGCTCTTGGCCAAGTTGACAAGTTGTACGACGCTGGTTTATCCCTATTTGGACAACTGGCTAATCCAAATGAAGTCGTACAGGGAGTGAGGAGTGCACGAGTTGAATGGTTCAGTTCTTACAGGAGTAGTACTGGGTTGTCAACTTGAATCCTTTTTTTTAACCCTCAAAGGATTCTTTATTTCTTGAGGAGGCTAGGACCAGTTGTGCCTCTTCATATTGCCTGGAGGGTGTTAAATCCCACCCCAAGATTTAGTGGCCTAAGGGGTTAGCCACCTGTTCTTTGGGCCTTCTCTCCTATCATATATATATATATATATATATATATATATGAATAAACCCCTCACAATCAAGACCCAATAAAAAAAAATAATAAATAAAAACAAATATAAAACCAAACCTACCAGGTTGGAACCAGGCTCTTTCACCTATTATCTACTGGAGAAATACTGGCTGGCTGAGGCTGCAAAGAATACTTATGAGGTGATGACAAGAGTCAGTGGGTCTCAGTCTCCACCTGCTGGCAGAAGAGCGTATACCCACACATCTGGACTGGTCTGGAAGGATGATGAAGAATCAACTGTTATGGGGCAAATTTTATTAAACTTTTTTTCTATGTAAAGCCTGTTTTACAAGTGGAAAAGGGCTTTACAAAACTGCACACAAGTACATACGTGTATTCATTTCTGGGTGCATTGCAAGGGTGCAGTAGTGATGTATGTGTGAACTTTATAAAATACATGTGTACAGAGTGCACTCTGCGTGCTGCCAGGGTTTGTTCTGAGAACCTATTTTTTAAAGGCACCTACGTTGCCTTTAGAAAACAAGAGCCTTTGTGGAATGTCGACAAAGGCACCCTGTTATAAGATCAGACCTCATGTACTGCTGAGGGAAGACATGACAGCTTCAGGACTTCTCTGTAGTGTCTCCCTTGACTTCACCATTATGCCACAGCAAACCACCGGCTTTAAAGGGAATTTCCAATCATAAAAAAGCTTGCAGGAAACTGGTGTAGGTGACTTTTTATTCTTACACCTTGAGCTGCTTTGGCTCTTCCTAGCTGTGGTGAGCCCTGGGGTACAGCAACTCCACAATGAGCAATGTCCTCACCATGCTCCCAACTCTTGCCTCTCCCACTCCCATGGGAAGCTCTGGGGCAGGATCCCCAGTGTAAGCAATGTCTTCTTTTTGCTGCTGCTGTCTTCTCCTGCTCCAATGGGAATCCCTGGGGCATGATATCTGCTCTCAGCATCCAAGCCCTGCCATGATCCTTCTGTCCTACCGTAACACACTGTACACCTCACCTCCAACTCAGGCTCATATTAATGAGAACAAAGGCTCAAAAGATGTTTTTGAATAAAGGATAAATCCAGGCTTATTATGTCTCCAGAAACAATATCAGTGGCAGAGGAGGATGTGGATGAATGAGCTGTGGAAAGTCACTTTTTTTCCCTTTCCCCAGGATTTAGAACTCAGTCATTTTCTTATGCGTGTTGGCTTTGGTTTGCTCCTGCTGTAGACATGCCTCCTGTTCCTTCAGTTGTTGCAGTTGCTTCTGCACCTCAGAAAGTCGTGCACGGAGCTGAGCTGTTACCACGCTGTCTCTGTGAGAAAACAGAAAAAGCTGAATTCCTGCTCCAGGACCACACACTACAATTATCTTGCATCCTTCTAATCACATCTCGTACATCTCTTTCCACATGCCCCTCCCTTCCTGGAACATGCCTTACCTTCCAACATTTCTTGTCAAAGCCTCCTGCATTTTCCGCATTTCCTTCTGGGTTTGTTGGATCTTTTCTAGAATCTGGAAAAGCTGAACACTCAGTGCTTTCTTGCTGCTTTTGCTGGCATGGTACATCTCTTTCCTGCTTCTCTGTGCTGTACTGGGTCTGCTCTGCTCTTCTGCAACTTTCCCTTCAAACTTGTCATTCAGAAAATCAAACACAGTCCGAGGAGATTTGGGTCCTTTGGAACCACAATTGACACTTTTATGGTGAATGCCCCGTTTCCTGACTTTGGTTGGGCCAACTTTCCCTTCCTGTTTCCTCTGCAGGATTTCCACACAATGATCCAGAGATTTTCCCTTGGGCAGCATCACTGCCTGGATAGGTTCTAGCCTCCCCTCAGCATTCTTCCCCAATCCTGCAGAAAGGAGCAAGAACACACATATCATCATCCACCTGGCAACCCTGCTATTCCTCAGACACAGAAAAGACAGGTGAAAAGCTTGGCACCTAATCCCTAGCCAGCAGCCCAATCATATTCTTTCATATCTGGCTGAAGGACAGGAATGAGGATTGTGAAGGTGTGGCTTCCTCAGTAATTGCTGCAGAGCTTTGTAATCCCTAAGCACAGAAGAAAAACAAGCAATGGTAATGTGTAGGCTGGTCACCCCCGCTTCAGCCTGAATATAACTATTGGGCTCACTTTCGAAAGAGGACGTCCATCTTTCGACATAAAACGGAAGATGGAAGACCTTCTCCAAGAAACGTTCAAATCGGTATAATCGAAACCTGATTTTGGACGTCTCCAACTGCAGTCCGTCGCAAGGATGTCCAAATTTCAAGGGGGCGTGTCAGAGGTGTAGCGAAGGCGGGACTTGGGCGTGCCCAACACTTGGACGTCTTTGACCCATAATGGAATAAAACAAGGATGTCCCTGACGAACACTTGGATGTTTTCACCCGGACGTGTTTTTCTTTCGAATAAGGCACAAAAAGGTGCCCGAAATGATCAGATGACCACCGGAGAGAATCAGGGACGACCTCCCGTTACTCCCCCAGTGGTCACTAACCCCCTCCCACCCTCAAAAAACATCTTAAAAAAAAATATGTCATGCCAGCCTCAGATGTTACACTCAGGTACATTAAACATTTCTATAGTGCTACTAGACTTACATGACAGCGCATGCAGGTCCCAGGAGCAATTTTAGTGGGTACTGCAGTGCACTTCAGACAGATGGACCAAGGCCTATACCCCCCCCTACCTGTTACATTTGTGGAGGAAACAGCGAGCCCTCCAAACCCACCACAAACCCACTGTACCCGCATCTAGGTGCCCTCCTTCACCCATAAGGGCTATGGTAGTGGTGTACAGTTGTGGGTAGTGGGTTTTGGGGGGGGCTATGTTCCTGGGAGCATTTTATGAAGTCCACTGCAGTGCCCCCTAGGGTGCCCAGTTGGTGTCCTGGCATGTCAGGGGGACCAGTGCACTACAAATGCTGGCTCCTTCCACGTCCAAATGGCTTGCATTAGGATGTTTTTGGTTTCGAAAATCGCTGAAAGTCAGAAATATCCATGTCTAGGGATGTCCAAAGTTAAGGATTTGGATGTCTCTGATGGTATTTGCGAAACGAAAGATGGACGTCCATCTTGTTTCGAAAATATGGGTTTCCCCGCCCCTGGATTTTGCTGTTTTGCAAGGACGTCCAAATCGCAACTTGGACGTTTCTTTCGAAAATGCCCCTCTAAATGACAGAATCAAGTTCCATCACGCACCTTTTCCAAATTGATACCCCATCTGGGCCAGGAGTTTGGAGCCAATGCCACGTGTGTGAACCTCCCATCCTGCGAATGAAGAACTACAGACAGGGGTCCAGTCTACATCCTCTGTGGACTGCCCCTCCATCACTGCAACACAAAACAGAGCAGAGTGTAATCAGAGAATGTGGCAAGAAATGACCATGTAAAAAATTCATAATTCCTCCCCTAAGGAGCTGTCCTCTTTCTTTGACCTCACATGCATCTCCCTACTTCATTCTGAGGACTTTCTTTGTATACTCCTCCCCCCTCCCCCCAAAAAGGAGATACAATTTCAAACTCTCAGTGCTGGTCTGAAGATCTCAGGTAAAAAGACAATAGGGTTCTGCCAAAGGAGTTCTATATTTCCAAGCTGCAAGCCACAGCTAGAAAAGAACAAGCTTTAGTACTGGAGAGAACTTAGCTCAGCAACAGCAAATGTGGGACTCCTGAGGCTGTAATACTGGGGAGGATTCAATTCAGTGACAGTGAATGTGGGACCTGTGAGACTAACACTGGGGAGGGTTCCAGTCAGTGGCGTAGCTAGGGGGGGGGGGGGTGCCCGGGAGTAGCCGCTCCCCCTAAACGGACTTCTGAAGGCGCCAGCACCTATTTTTTATGCCATCTATTGCGTTTAAAACATGCGCTGTCGCCAGTCCACTCTCCACTCCCCCGCGCCTTCAACCTGCTTACGCTTCTTGTTCCAGTAACAGTGAGCGTGAGACACCATGAGGCTGTAGTACTGGGGAGAGTACAGACTGAATGTGGGACCCATCAGGCTTTAGGACCGGGAAAGGTTCAACTCTTTCCCTTGTAGTACCCCACCCAAAACATGATGTACATCTTTTGCAATACATAGAGGTCCACATAATAAATCCGAAAGACTGAGATCATACTCCACATACCTCGACTCAGGAGTAAGATTCATTACTCTCATGGTATGCACAAAATGAACCCTGGGACATTCATACCTTTAGCAAACCCAAACTCCTCCACATCACTCTCCTCAGACTCTGCTTTGGAAGAGCCCTCTTCATTTCTCAGAGGAGGCATGATCCCATCTCCCTCCAGCACTGCATCCTTCAGCAGCAGTGAATCAAACTTCACAGTGTAGTAACCACCATCTATATCTGTACAAGGAAAGCTAGCAGGTAATCGGAAGCCTTGAGAATGCAACTAGTACAAGTTAATAGCTAGTTTTTCCTCAGAACTCACCGGTAATTCTTGCCGAATACCATATGCCATCACTGTGCCTGGCAAGGCAAGCTGAGCCCATCTCTAGTGAGCTGAGGTCTGGCTCCTGGAACGGCTGAAGTTCCTCCACCGCTACCAGCTGTCCGTGGGAGAACCTGTAGGGATGATAGTTTATGATATCGTAACCTCTTAGCCTAAGAAAATATTCTCAAAATCAACCTTGTTTTACAAGCCATTATGGACAAATCATCACCTTGGAAAGAAGGATCATTATGTTAAGAATCTTCTTCATTTCCAGTATATCATTTGCTGTATTAAAGCAGGAGTACAAACTGAACAGTTTCTGGTGGAAGAGCACTGCAAACTATAGCTATATGATGCGAAGAGTCAACACCCATGAAAAGGATCTAGGTGTCATCATTGATACATTGAAATCTTCTGCTCAGTGTGCAGCAGCAGCTAAGAAAGCAGATAGAATGTTAGGAATTATTAGGAAAGGAATGGAGAATAAAACTGAGAATATTATAATGCCTTCATATCACTCCATGGTGCGACTGCACCTTGAATATTATGTGCAATTTTGGTCACCGCATCTCAAAAAAAGATATAGTAGAATTAGAAAAGACAAAGAGAAGGGCAACGAAAATGATAAAGAGGATGTGATGACTTCCCTATGAGGAAAGGCTAAAGGGACGAGGGCACTTCAGCTTAGAGAGGAGATGGCTGAGGGGAGATATGACAGAGATCTATAAAATACTGAGTTAGAAACAAGCATTTACAGCAACCACCGAACTAGCATAAGTGCTTGTGCCTAAAGTTAGGAGTAGAGAATGACACGGGAGCGGGTTATTGCGGTAAACCGCAGTAAAACCGCACGAATGGGAAAACTTTTCAGTTTTACCACAGGTGCAGACAGAGATTATTTCCCCGCCCCACAGGAGTAGTAATAACCCCTGCACCTGCAGTAAAACGGATGCCTACCTTTTTCCCGTCCTCCCTCCTTTCCTTACAAGTCCGGTGTTGCTCACTCACTCCCCCCCCCCCCCTGCTGCTGCCACCGGGTCCTGTGTTGCACTCTCCCTCCCCCCCCCCCTGAAAGCTCTGGTGTCACTCTTCCACCTCTCAGCTATGCTACTGCTGCAGCCTTTCCATCTTCCGGGCTGCCGACAGTGTTAGCAATGTAAGCACACTGCCTTTGCGCGGCCTAGAAGCCTTTTCTCTATTGCGACTTCCTGTTTTCGCATAGGCAGGTCGCTCACTACAGAAAGAGCAACGGTAAAAGCTAGTAGGTAGATGAGAAGTGAAACAGAGACTAAGGTGAGAGAAATGGGGGGGGGGGGGGGGATGGACATGAAATGAAAGGTCACTGCCAAAGAGATGTAGAGAAGGAAAGGAAGAAGCCAAGAGAAGAGAGAAGAAATGGAAACGTCAACGTGGAAAAGAATTTAGAGAAGACTGACATGTGGAAAGTGGAAAAGAGACTGGGACCAGCCCAATTAGAAAAATAAAGTGCTCGGACAACAAAGGTAGAAAAGAAATACTTTTATTTAATACTTTTTAAGGACTGAGATGTGCCTGCTTTGTGAGTTGCACGTCTTTTCTATTTTTGTATTTTGCAGAGTGCAGGAGAAAATACATTTCCATTTCTCTTTTACCAGTTTTCCTGTGGTTCCCTGTTTTGTATAGTGAGAAAAGAATTAAATGTGCTTGAAGTTGTAGAATGATTAGAAACATTAGTGCTCATTATTGCTTGCTATGTGAATGAATATTCCATCACTCTTTCATTATTGCTTGCCAAACCAGTCCAGTATTATTACATTTTAATTTATTTATTTGCATTTAAAATATTACAACTCACAAAAGAGATGATAAGAAACTTACAGAAAATTGTTAACAATAGTGTCTTATTTAGACAAAAGGAAAAAAAAGAAAAATTACACTTCGACCAAAAAGAATTATTTATAATATGATCCAAGAATTAAAGAAATAAAAAAAAATATAGTTTAGTACATAAAGACTAATCGAAAAAGAAAACTGTGTCTATTGCTCTCCAATACTTCTTCTCTAGCCTACCTTATGCAGTGTGAGTCTGGGATTCAACTAATACCACTGGTTCCTCTCTAGCTAGTAAGAATTCCTCTAATTGTTTTGGTTCAAAAAATTGAAATTGTTTGGATTGATATAGTACACAACAGATACATGGAAATTTCAAAATAAAATTAGAACCAAGAGCCAGGGTCCTTGCTCTAAAAGCTAGGAAAGCCCTGCGTCTTTTCTGCGTTTCCCTAGAAAGATCAGGATAAACTCGAATTTTAGAACCAAAAAATAGGGAGTCCAAATGTCTAAAGGAAAGTTTTTGTACTGCATTCCTGTCCATTTCAAAGGCAAAAGTCACCACCATAGTGGTTTTTTGGGTAATAACTTCCAGCGATGACTCTAGGAACGCAGTCAAGTTCATAACCTCTCCTGCTTGTGGATGGCAAACTTGTTCATCTCTCTTTTTGTTAAATTGCAAGTATTGTGCTCGCACAATAGGGGGAAGTGATTCAGTCGGCATTCCCAGAGTTTCCACTAAATATTTCTTCACCATTTCAACTGATGATATTAATGGGGAACGTGGAAAATTTGTTAATCTCAAATTTAATTTCCTTGCTTGATTTTCCAAATATTCCAAGCGACGAAAAATATAGTTCCGGTCTCTAATTGTAGCTTGACCAAGAGTTTCTAAAGTCTGTAACTTCGTCCCCATTTGATCTAATTGAGAAGCTTGTTTGGTGGTTCTCTGATCCTGTGAAAGGACAGCTTCAGAAAGAACTTTAATTTCAAGTGCATTTTTTTCAGTCACTTTTGAGAGAGAGGAATAAAGTAAGTTAAATCCCAGAGTGACTCCATGGTCACCACAGCCGGTTTTTCCACATTTCCCAACATGAAGACAGGAGGTGGAGCACTTAGAATTTGGGTCAGAGTACTCACTGTTTGTGAAGGCAATCTAAATAAATCGTCTCCTACTGACTCCATTCTAGGCAAATCCAAGTGAGCGGGCTGGCTCCCTCCCTGTAGTTCTGTATTGCCTCTTGGGCTCCGTATTACAGGGCCAAGCTCCGCTCTACTTCCTCCTGGCTGAGGGGGGGCTATGCGTTGTACAGGGCTTAAGGAAACCCCGTTTACACTGCCGTCAGACGCCATCGCGGCCGCTCCGGTAGAAGGAGAAGAAGTTTGTCTTGGGATAGTTGTCCACCCAAATTGCTCCACCGTCGGCTGCAATTGAGGATTAGGTCCGGTGCTGGCTGAGGGAGTCTCCCGCACTTTACCTCTCCGCTTCCCCATACTCGTGGGATTTGCAGAGAACCTCGCAGCCTGGGATTCAGGAGAAACTTGAGGTACGTCTTTAGCAATTGACGTTCACGCGGCCATCTTGGATCGGGGGAGCTCCAGTATTATTACATTTTAAGGACATTTCTTTTAATTCGTTTATGCAGTCCTTACATGCACATGATTTTGCTTTTTAAATCCAAAGGTAAATCTTAAGGGTGGTTAAGCAGTGAGGCTTCTGTGGATAGGGACAGAGTTTGTGTGGATGGGGCGGGGACACAGTTAGCGGGGATGGGGCAGGGACAAACTTTGGCCCCGCGTCATTCTCTAGTTAGGAGCTCAACTGTGGATTTATGCTAGTATTATATAACGGATCCTTGAGAGTGGAAAGGGCACATTGGGGTGGGTCCTAAGCAGCCCGCTATGTGGCCACGAGTGGTGATACTCAAAGTGTTGAAATTTGCACATAATACCACCATCATGAATAGATAGCGGCATTATGTACACAGACAAACATGGTTTAATGGGACACAGTCAGCATGAGTTCAGCTAAGGGAAGTCTTGCCTCATCAATCTGCTTCATTTCTTTGAAGGCGTGAAAAAACCATGTGGATAAAGGTGAGCCGGTTGATGTAATATATCTAAATTTTCAGAAAGCTTTTGACAAAGCTCCCATGAGAGACTCCTGAGAAAATTAAAGAAGTCATGGGATAGGAGGCAATGTCCTTCTGTGGATTAGGAATTGGTTATTTGACAGAAAACAGAAAGGTTAAATGACCATTTTTCTCAAAAGAGGAGGGTGAACAGTGGAGTGCCGCAGGGATCCGTTTTGGGACTGGTGCTATTTAACATTTATAAATGATCTGGAAATCGGAACGAGTGAGGTGATTAAATTTGCAGATGACAAGAACTATTCAAAGTTATCAAAACACATGCGGATTGTGAAAAATTGTAGGAAGACCTTAAGAAACTGGAAAACTGGGCATCCAAATGGCAGATGAAATTTAATGTGGACAGATGCAAAGTGATGCACATTGGGAAGAATAATCCAAATCATAGTTACCTGATGCTAGGGTCCACCTTAGGAGTCAGCATTCAAGAAAAAGATCTTAATGTCATTGTAGACAATACGCTGAATGAAATCTTCTGTCTAATGTGTGACGGCAGCCAAAAAAGCAAACAGGATGCTAGGAATAATTAGGAAAGGGATGCAAAATAAGACCAAGAATATTATAATGCCTCTATATTGCTCTATGGTGAGACCTCACCTTGAGCATTGCGTTCAATTCTAGTCAAGATATTTCAAAAAAGATATAACAGAATTAGAAAAGGTTCAAAGAAGAGAGTGACCAAAATGATAAAGAGGATGGAACTCCTCCCATATGAGGAAAGGCTAAAGTTAGGGCTCTTCAGCTTGGAAAAGACACAGCTGAGGGGGGATATGATTGAGGTCTATAAAATCCAGAGTGGTGTATAATTGGTCAAAGAGAATCAATTTTTCACTCTTTCAAAAAGTACAAAGACCAGGGGACACTCAATGAAATTACATGGGTATACTTAAAAAAAAATAGGAGGAAATATTTTTTTAACTCGCTGTCTTAGGATGTGATAACAGCAGTTAGCGTATCTAGGTTAAAAAAGGTTTGGGCAAGCTCCTATAGGAAAAGCCCATAGTCTGTTATTCAGATGGACATGGAGAAGCCATTGCTTGCCCTGGAATTGGTAGCATGGAATGTTGTTACTAATTTGGGTTTCTGCCATGTACTTGTGACCTGGATTGGCCACTGTTAGAAGCAGGATACTTGGCTAGATAGACCATTGGTCTGACCTAGTATGGCTATACTTATGCAAACACTCCGCAGAGGAAAGACTAACTTATGAAAACAGGAAAATCCTCCATTTTCAGGATTCTTCCATGAAGGTGGTGGCTCAGCGGCACAGTTTCTGCACATCTGCTCTAAGTTCTTTGAACATAAGGCCCATTTTGCCTTGCTATACCCAGCTCATCAGGGTGCCATACAGATCTTTGAGACTGTGATGCTGGCATAAGATTTCCTGGTTCAAACTGGCGTCTGAGATGCGACCAGTAATGGCGCATTGGACTGAGCCATAGGAGTAAAGAACTATTGTAAGGGATGCAGGATGGATAATTTGGTACTGCTACTAACTACTCGGATACCCGTTTGCAGGGTGTGGGTTGCATCTCTTTCTCATCGTCTATGAGATCCCCGCATGGAGTTTGGATTAAACATGGCAGGTGAACTATGTTTCCTATAATGGATAGTCTGATGAGACCATTGGCTTCTGCAGAGGAGCTACCTTGTTGGAAGAGATGGAATAATATTAAATATAATACTTTGACCGGTACAATTTAAAATGAGACCACTGTCCCACAAGGTTAACTGCTTTTTTTCCTCTTTGTTGAATTGCTCTTGGTTTCTTCAAAAGATGGCTGAATGTCCAGGATAAGTGGCTGGAAGATCTCCGATGGGAAACGGTTGCACTATGGGTATTCAATGAACCAAATCCAGTTGTGAATACACAAAGGCATTTAGTTGCTTACCTGCTTTGTAGCAGCACAGTACCTTGGATTTACAACCCAATCTTTAGACCTAATGGAGATTTGGGTCACGATCGATGGGAGGGTTGAGATATTTGTTGGGGGACCTTTGAAATGAACATAGGTTTGGAAATAACCATGGACAAAATATTGAAAGTTACTGAAAGCGCAGGGGCAGTTATGAAGAAATAACTGGTGCAGCCTGGGAAAGCATAGTTGCTTACCTGTAACAGAGGTTCTTGGTAGACATCAAAGAAATGCAGTTGCACTCTGAGGTGATGTCATTGATAGAACCTTGGATGCTAGATTAGTTCTTTAGCTCAGAGAATTCTGACAAGACGACTGAGCATGCGCAGGTGTGTGTGTGTGTGTGTGTGTGTGTGTGTGTGTGTGTGTGCGTGGGGTTCCCATGTTGCTTTGGTCTCATTCCTCCTCTCAGTCCATAACAGAGCTGAAGTGCAAAGGTTGACTCCTCTCTGGGATTTTTTTTTTTTTTAATGGGATTGGGGGAGGGTGAGTGTGGCTGCATTTCCCTGCTGTGTCTACAGAGAAAGCGTAGTTGCTTATCTGCAACAAGGGTTCTCTGTAGACGTCGGAGAAATGCAGCCGCACTCACCAACGTCTACAGAGAACCCTTGTTGCAGATAAGCAACTACACTTTCTCTGTAGATGCAGCAGGGAAATGCAGGCACACTCTGAAGGGAGTCACACTGCCATCATGAATCTCAGTGACCTGTATATGCTTAAAGGGTGGAGGTAAAGCTTATGAAGGAATTAAGATATTAACAAGCAAAGAGGATGCAGTGGACTGCTTGTCCAAATGCTGCATCTTGTGCTGATGAAAGGTCCAAGCAATAATGTTTGGTGAAGGTGTCAACTGAAGTCCATTTGGCTGCTCTGCATACATCTGTAATAGATGCTGTTCCAAGGTCTGCTACAAAGGTTGCTTTTGCTGTGAGTTAATGTGGGCCAATGTGATCAGAAAGTGTAAGGTCTGAGAATGAGTAACAGAAGGAAATGCAATCAGAGATCCAACATGACAATGTTTGTTTGGAAACAGGTGTTCCAGGATTGCTTGGACACAAAATAGTTGTGAGGATTTGCAAATTAATATAATAACGCTCTCATGTAGTCCAATAAATGTAGGGAAGGTCTTTGCCTGCAATAGATGAGGCGGAGCAAAGAAGGCAGGCAAAATTATATACTGGTTTAAATGAAAATCTGAAACTACCTTGGGTAGGATGTATATGGAAAAGAACTCTGTTATGAAAGAACTGGTTATAGGGTGGACAGTGAACTAATGCTTGCAGTTCACCAATTCTCCTTGCTGTGGTTATGGCAACCAAGAAGAACATTTTCCAGGTGAGATACTTTAATGAAGCTGAAGCCATAGGCTCGACAGGATCATCCATGAGTCTAGCAAGGAAAACACTGAGGTCCCATGCTGGAGATGGTGATCTAACCGGTGGTTTCAAATTCATGAGTCCTCTCATGAAACAGGAGACAACAGGGAAAGTGGCCAAAGTTTTTCCCTCAAAAAGGGAATGATATGCAAAGATGGAAACTAGATGTATGTGAACTGAAGTTTGAAGGCCCAGTTCTGAGAGATGAAGTAAGTAGGAAAGAATAATGGTTGGAGAGCACGAAAAGGTGTCTTCATTCTGTGACTGAGCCCAACTTAAAAAAGTCTCCATTTGCAATTATATGATTTACGTGTAGATGTTTTTTTGGATCCTTGCTTGTTTATGTAGAACATGGTCACTTGATTGTCTGTCCTGAGATGTAGAATTCAGGAGTGAACCCACCGAGAAAATGTTTGAAGTGCATTGTATATAGCTCTAATAGGTTTATGTGGAAGGTTTTCTTGCAATAACCTTGCGTTCGCCATTATAGCAAGTGGGCTCCCCAATCTATTTTGGAAGCATCTGTGGTTCAAATTAGCTGGAGCAGTGGAAGCTTAAAAAAAAAATAAAAAAAAAAAAGACATCCCCAGACTAGATTGTTTCGGTTTAGCCACCACTGAATGGACAGACGGACGGATCTGGAGAGAGGCATTCTCTTGTTGAGGGACTGGAGATGCTGACTCCAATGTAGTTTCAGGTGCCACATGCACATTCTAACGGTACCATGTGAATTGTGGTTGCCATATGTCCTAAAAGTTGAAAAAGTGTGCGTGCTGAGGTCGCATGCTTGTAGTCCTACTGTGGCAGTGATATGTTGCATGGTCTGTAACCTGTCCTCCAGTAAAAAGGTTTTTGCTTCCAGTATATCCAGATGAGCTCTGGTGAATTGTAAGAACTGAGTCATTGATGAGGAACCCCAGATGTTGAAGCATGCCTATGAAGGCGTTTACAGAACACTGCAAAACACAGTGGGAAGGTGCAGAATTGAAACAAGTCATCTAGACAGGAAGAGACATCGTGGCCCTGCATTTGGTGCTATTCTTAGAAGTAAAAGAAACATGACTGAAGGTAGAAAGAAAGGAATCTTTATTACTACTACTACTATAAATCATTTCTATAGCGCTATCAGTCGTACGCAGAGCTTCACAAATGAACATGAAGAAAAGACAGTCCCTGCTCAAAGAGCTTACAATCTAAATCAGGACAGACAGACAGGACCAATAAGGGATAAGGGTAGGACAGACAGGAGGACACATAGGAGCTTGTATAATGGCAGGCACTAGGATTCATACAAAACCGAACAATGCTAACTTAGGCAATTGGAAAGGAAATACTAATTATATCTTATGTTGCAGAAAGAGGAAGAAGGATAGGAGCTTTTAGAGGATATCAATGACAGGAAATATCAATAGCTGTAAGTTTGCAGAAAAGTTATAAAGGTGAATGAAAGAAAAGAAAAGAAAAGAAAAAGGGAGAAAAATATGAAAGAATACAAAGGATATAAAGTTCTCAGCTTCAAAATATAATTCTCACCAATACAATAATTAAAAGAGAAAAAGGAGTATTTCCTGGGAAATATTCCTGCTGAGCAAGGATATGAACCCTCTCTTGCCAGCCGGGCTATTTCGGAGTCTCTTTGTCTACTTAGTACCTTTGTAGGACTGTAGTTCCCAAACACCTCTCTCTTGTCCTGCACCAATCAGGTCCCGCACATTCACCTAAGAATTGTGATAGGTGTATTGGGGTCCTTGCCACACCTCTGCTCAGTAAATTATATTTGTAACAAGACAGTTGGGATGTCATGGCAACGGGGGTTTGTCAGTTTGTGATCAGCCAGAAATTCCTGTCTTGCAACTGTCAGTGGAAACTCACAGAAACACACAGAAATAAGCAGACGCAAAAGAAAAGGCCAGAAAATTGCATAACAGGATAGAACCTGTATCAATACCAGTGCTGTTTTTGTGCCGTTACGCAACGGTACGGTGTACCGGCACCTTTTTTTTTGCCCTGCGTTACTGCCACTTATCTGCCCGCCCTCTTCTCCCCCCAAGGATCCTTTTTCTTTTACTATTTTAAATTTACCTAACCTCCGTCCGAGTCCGACCGCATGGGCAGCAGCGTCACTGAAAGCGTTCCCCTCCCGAGTCCCGACGTCTGTAGCAGAAGCTTCCTGATTCATTTATTCTCAGTGTCCCACCCCCGAGGCATTATCAAGTGCCAAGGAGGAGTGGACCGGCGACCCATTATTGTGGAGGACGCCCCTGAACTCCTGGCCTTGAACCGGCCGCAGCGGAACACTTGTCCGAGCGAAAGGAGTTCCTCTGCTGAAAACGGGCACGTTGAGAAAACCCAGCAGAGCGCCCCGGGCAATACCTTCGAGCTTCATGGAAGCGAGGTCTGGAAGAGGAGGGAAACACAGAACCCTTGGAAGAAGGTCTCGGTCTATCCTCAGGTAACCTCTGGGATTTAGATTCCCCCAGGTCTTTCACAATCTTCTCCAATTCCTCTCCAAATAATGGGAGGCCCCGAAAGGGTAGCCTCACCAGTCTTTGCTTAGGAGCCATGTCAGCCGCCTAGTGCCGCAGCCAAAGAAGGCGGCGGGCGGACACCGCCACAGACATCTATTTAGCCGAAGCTCTGACCAGATCATACAGGGCGTCAGCCAAAAATGATAGGGCCAACTCCACCCGCGGGGCAACCTCAGAAAGGGGGCCCGCTCCATCGGCGGGCTGTTCCACCGCCTGCTGTAACGAGGAAAGACATGCCCGGGCTGCATAGGAACTGCAAATAGACGCCCTCAAGGCAAGGCCCGCAATTTCAAAGGACCGCTCCAGCGCGGACTCAAGCCGCCGGTCCTGCATGTCTTTCAGAGCGACTCCTCCCTCTACTGGGAGAGTGGTCTTTTTTGTCACCGCCGTGACCAATGCATCCACTTTAGGCATCACCAAAGGGGCCAAGTGCTCCTCACGCAGAGGGTATAGCTGACCCACAGCCCTGGCTACTTTCAAAGGCCCATCGGGGTCAGACCATTGAGCTGAAATAAGCTCTTGGATGGAGTCATGCACAGGAAAGGCCGAGTAGGCTTCTTAGTACTCGCCATCCTAAGATTAACAGAGGAGGCTTCGCCTTCAGCATGATCATCAATCGAGAGGGCCTACAAGGCGTCAGTAATGAGAGCTGGCAGCTCGTCGCGGTGGAAAATCCGGACCGCATTGGGATCATCCAAATCCAGTGACAAACAGGAACAATCCTCTGGATCATCCGTCCCTGAGGGTCTGCCAGATCCCTCAGACTCTCCACAGTTCGACCATGGGGGGGGGGGGGGGGGGGCGGGAAGGATATGCGCCACTTTCAGACAGGGAATTTACCTGTCTATGTTTAGCGTGTTTCCTATGCTCGGGGGAGGAAATAACCTCTGAAGTCATCCCTGGGGCATCAACACCTGGAGGGAAGCCAGGAGGCAACGCAGTGTCAGACACCTGCGGCAGAGCTCTTTTCAGCCTTATGCATTAAAAGCACAAACTCAGGGGAGAAAAACTCACCCTGACCCTCCGCCTCCGAATTAGGAGAAACGGATGTAGGAGCTCCTCTGGCAGCCTCTAAACAAGGCGTCCCCCTGCACTCAGATTCCTCCGCAACCGCGAGGGTCGAGGCATGCGGCGCTTCCAAAATGGAGCCCGCTGCCAGCTCCATCACGTGGGAAGAAATATCGCTCGGCATGCTCAAACTAGAGTGTCTAAGGAGCACGTTTTACACAGCCTTGCTGCTGATCTGCGTTTACCACAACGGGAGCAGCGCTTAACTCCTTCAGTAGCCATTGTCCGTTTTTTTTAACAGGACAGGAATATAGAAATAAAATGGCGTCTTCGCGCCAAAACTTACTCTGATCGGAACGGCGTCCGCGGGACCTACCCGGAGGAGCTGGGCACCACTCTCACCTCAGAAGACTGAGTCAACGAGCTCCGGTCAAGCTGCACAGAATCAGGATCACTGGAAAAAGCCTCAGAACAGCCACGCAGTAAAAGCGCACTTTTTTTTTTTTTTAAACACTGTGAGGAAAGTTGGAGGCAGGCAGTAACAAAGGGACTCCGGGAGGTGGAGGGAATGGGTAAGGCAGGGAAAGGGCGAACCTATATGCCTTTAAAGTGGGCACCACTAGCCACAACACCCCTACTCAACTGGCAAAGCACAGGAGCCACCCCAGGCAGTCTGAAATCCAGGAGCTGATCAAGCTACGTCCACACCTGCTGGGAGATAGAGAAATACTGAAGGCAGTTGGGACTAGCCGTCCTAGAGACACTATGGTCTTTCAGTGTTCTCTATCTCCACCTGCTGGTAGGCGGATACAACCCATCAGATACAACCCATCAGTTAATGGACTCATCTGCTGATGATGATGCTGATGACAAGGAAGGAGCAATTCTGGACCTTGTGCTTGCAAATGGAGAGAATGTTTTCTGATGTCAAGGTGGGAGACCATTTGGCATCTAATTATCATCGAATGGTGTGGTTCAATATTAAAACAGGGGAGAGGGCTCATTCGAGATTAAAGGTCCTGGATTTCAAAAGAACTAACTTTGTCGAGATGGGGGAATTTCTCAAGAAAAAGTTAGTAGGATGGGAACAGCAATGGACAAGTCTGAAAGGAGCTATATTATAGGCAACTAACCTTTATGCTAGAAAACTATATAAAAGTAAGAGGAAAAGAAGGTCGCTCTGGTATTCGTAGTAGCTAAAAAGATAAGGGAAAGGAGGTTAGTCTTCACACGTTATAAGACTCAGAAAGATGACAACAGGCGAGAATACCTGGCTAAGTGAAGAGAAGCTGGAAAAGCTGTCAGGAAAGTGAAGTGGCAAATGGAAGAAAAGATCGCTAATACAGTAAAATTAGGGGATAAGACATTTTTCAGATATGGGACAGGAGGAATTGCCATAATACAATTGTGAGGCTCAAAGTGAGAGGGAGAGAAATATGTGGAAAATAAGGATAAAGCTGAACTGCTTAACAATTATTTCTGCTCTATGTTCACGGATGAAAGGCTGGGGGTAGGGCTACAGAAAACAAAGGCTAAAGGGGATGGATGGATGGTAGACCAAGACCCGTTTACAAAGGACTGTGTTCATGAGGAGCTAGCTAAACTAAAAATAAACAGAGCGATGGGGCCTGATGGGATACTACCTAGGGTGCTCAAGGAACTCTGAGTTCTGGCGGCTCCGCTGATTGACCTCTTCAATGCTTCCTTAGAAACTGGGGTGGTCCCAGAGGACTGGAGAAGGGCGAATGTGGTTCCTTTGTACAACAGTGGAAGTAAGGAGGAGGTTGGGAATTCCCAAATTACAGACCTGTCAGTCTGACTTCGGTGGTGAGTGGAAACGCTACTAAAGCGGAGGATTGTGAGATTTCTCGAACTGAATGGAATGCAGGACCCGAGGAAGCATGGCTTCACTAGTGGCAGGTCGTGTCAGACGAATTTTACTGACTTCTTCAACTGGGTGACCAAACAGTTGGACTTGGGAGGGGCACTTGATGTGGTATACTTGGATTTCAGCAAAGCCTTTGACATGGTTCTGCACAGACGACTGTAAATAAATTGAGTGCCCTGGGTATGAGACCTAGAGTAACTGATTGGGATAAAAATTGGTTGAATGGAAGGAGACAGAGGGTAGTGGTAAATGGAACTTGCTCTGAAGAAAGGGATGTTGTCAGTGGAGTACCGCAGGGATCGGTCCTTGGGCCAGCTCTTTTTAACGTCTTTGTGAGCGATATTCCGTAAGGGCTGTCTAGTAATGTTTGTCTCTTTGCGGATGATACCAAACTGTGCAACAGGGTGGACACCTTGGAGGGTGTGAATAACATGAGGAAGGACCAAGCAAAGCTGGAGGAATGGACCAATATTTGGCAACTAAGATTTAATGCTAAAAAATTCAGGTTCATGCACATGGGTCGCACGAATTTGAGGGAACGGTACAGTATAGGGGGTGAAGTGCTTCAGTATACGAAGGAAGAGAGGGACTTGGGGGTGATTGTGTCTGATGATCTTAAAGCTTCCAAACAAGTAGGAAAAGCGACGGTCAAAGCCAGAAGGATGCTTGGATGTATAAAAAGAGGAATGACCAGCAGGAAAAAGGAGGTGATAGTGCCATTGTGTAAGTCTCTGGTGAGGCCCCATTTCTGTGTGCAGTTCTGGAGACCGCACCTACAAAAAGATATAAATAGGATGGAGTCGGTCCAGAGGGCGGCTACAAAATTAGTAAGTGGTCTTGAATACAAAAAATATAGGGACAGGCTTAGGAACCTCAACATGTATACGCTGCTGGGTGGAGTGCTATGGGAACCTCCCTCCCAATAACAGACAAACTAAAAATCCTAGGAGTCACCATAGGCCACAATCTAACTTTGAAAACCAGGTCTCAAATAATATGAAAAAATTTTTCTACACAATATAGAAACTGAAACATTTTAAAAAACTACTTCCCCAGAGAAGTATTTTGCACACTAATCCAATCCATGGTGCTCGCCCATGCAGATTATTGCAATGGAATCTATGCCAGGTGCAAAGAACAAACAACAAAGAGGTTACAAACAGAACAAAAAATTGCAAGACTGATATTTGGAAAAAAAAAATGTGATTCGAAAGTGCGAGGCCACTACTCCAAAGCCTACACTGGCTCCTTATCAAAGCACATATAACTTTCAAACTATATTCTCTGGCCTATAGAATAATAATATTTGGCCTCGCACCGGAACACATAACAAACCTTATAGAATTACCAGTACCCAACACAATCAAGGGC
This sequence comes from Microcaecilia unicolor, assembly GCF_901765095.1. NCBI lineage: Eukaryota > Metazoa > Chordata > Amphibia > Gymnophiona > Siphonopidae > Microcaecilia > Microcaecilia unicolor. Next base: position 194,817,207 of record NC_044038.1, on the reverse strand, counting down.
ACAAAAACCTCTCATATCCTTCACTTCCCCAGATGTCAAGATCTAAAATACAAATCAACATATACAACCAGCTTCACATACCTATGCACCAGAACCTGGAACACACTATCGAAAGACCTAAAATGCATGAACAAATATCTAACATTTTGAAAACTCACTGAAAGCCCACTTCTTCAGGAAATTCTTTTTCGACGAACCCACATACTAGAGTAAAACACTGGCCAACACACCACACTCTGACAGAACATTGCCTATGTATGATCCTAAACTGCTCTGTAACATTTCTAATATAATTAAACTGTAAGCCACATTGACCTGACTCTAGATTGGAAAATGTGGGGTGCAAATGTTGAAATAAATAAATAAATAAATAAATAAATACCATCGCTATTCTACCAAACCTGGACAGGGGCAGAGAATCCCAACAATCTAGATCTACTTTAAGATCTCTTATTAAAGGAAAGTAGTTAGTGTCAGCCAGCTCTTTAATCTTTTCAGTTAAACAGACCCCCAGATACCGCATCCCCTTGGTAACCCAAGTTAAGGGATTATAGCTGTTGAAGGGCTTGATAGTCACAAGAGGGCGAGCCCTATGTCATAGCCTTTGTCTGGCTATTCTGGTCAATCTCTTGAAAAAGAGCTGGCAGTGAACCCATAGGGTTGGTCAATGTTAAAAGAACATCGTCCGCGAAAAGGAACACTTTAGATTTCAACATCTCCAGAACCAATCCTGAATCTGATTTCCATCTTAGCTACCAATGGTTCCATAACAAGAGCATAAAACAAGAGCGAGAATAGACAATCCTGATGGGTGCCCCACCGAAGGAAGATCAAACATGGTGGAATTGCCTCCATTAACATGAACACATGCCCTCGGATTTGCATAAAGCTCTCTGATCCAGCCAATAAAATATGTCCAAAGCCAAATCTCTCCAGGGTTTGGATCAAAGCGGCCCAATGGACCCGATCAAACATCTTTTCAGTGTTAATCCCTAGCAAATAAGGCTTCTGTCAAGACCTGGCCAAGTACATCAAATCAATCGTATGTTGGATGTTATTAGAGGCCTGTCTATTCAGGATAAAGCTGACCTGGTCTGGATGGACAAGGGATGGCAGAACATCTACCAGCCTCGATGCCAGAACTCTGACCAAGATTTTAATATCCGTGTACGGTACAGAAATAGGACCATATGAGGAACAAGCTGTCACACCTTGGGGCTTAGGAATAACAGCTATCCAGGTGTCCATCACTGACGGTGGCAGAGGTCCACCAAAATAAACAGAATTCAAAACCTCAGACAGCAAAAGAAACAACTGAGTAGCAAAGGTTTTGTAAAATTCACTAGAGAAACCGTCAAGACCAGAGGACTTACCAGATAGCAGAGACCTAATAGACTTAATGACCTCCTGGATGGTAAAAAGTGCCACCAACTTAGCTATTTGCACTGGCACCAAGGCTGGAAGATAGACCCCTGCAAATAAGTCTGCATATCATGCTCTTGAATAGAACGATCTCCAGAGCAAAGGGCTTTATAAAATTCACAGAACCACTCTAAATAACTGAGGAGTCTTTGAGTAAAGCACCAGAATGAGTTTGCATTCTGAAGACAGGGTCCGCAATTTACGAAGTTTAATAGCCAAGTTGCCCTCTTATTTTATTACACTTCTCGTAACTAGAAAGTTTCGGTTTCGCATTAAGGAAATCAAGTTCATTAAAAAGCAGGGCATCTGGGTGTAATTGGAAAGCCTGCAAGGTCCTATAGATCTTAGGAGAGCCTGTAAGTTTGAGATTCCAAATCCCTTATTTGGGAACTCCATTTCAAAATACCAGTTTCTTTTGAGGCTTCAATAGACTAGAACGCTTCATAAAAAATACCCTGACTGCTTTCATGCCATTCCCAAATGATAGCAATAGAGGGCCCAGAGTTCAGATTGAGGTCTAAATAGTCTGTGGTAACTTTCAAGTATGCCTGACAAGTGATCTCATCTTTAAGTAGGGACTTGTTGTAAGTTCAACATCTATCCCGATGCTCTTCAAAGAGATCAGAAAGGGTAAGAAAACATGGGGCATGGTCAGAGAAAGTAATACCCCCTACATCTGCAGCAAGGAGATTATCTTCAAGTTGCCTGTCCAAAAAAAGCAAATCAATTCAGGAGTAAGAATCATGGACTGAGGAATAATAAGAATAAGCCCGACATGAGGGAAAGAAGTCATGACACAAGTCCTTCAAAAACCTTTTAAGGCCACTGGCATTATTACTGTCATCTACAGAGACAGGACCCATACAATCTAAGTCTGGATCCAAGGAAGCATTGAAGTCACCACCTAGTATGAGTTCCCCCCCCCCCCCACTAGTGCTTGAAGATGATGATTGACTTAAAAAAGGGGACCTGGCCCTTTTTGGGAGCACAAACAGAACCACGTATAAGTTTATGACCATCCACTGTCACCTGATTTTTTACTCTTTCAAAGACTAGGGGTCACTCAAAGTTATATGGAAGCACTTAACACAAATAGGAGAGGACTTCCGGTGGAGGCATGGAGCAGTGAGGACGTGACACAGAGCTGCTCCGGGGCACCTATTTAAATCTGCGCTCGTAAGAATCGCGCACCCACCCAAAAAAAAACGGAACAATAAACCAGCGAAGGCATAGTGATCAAGAACTGGCTGTTGGTGGTGGCTAGGGTGACGCGGATGGCTGCAAAAACGACCCGTAAAGATCTGAAAGAAAAAGCCCGCGCTGCGGAGAACAAAATGGCGGACAGGGCCGCTCCAGCATCGCCGTCGCCTGGTCCATCGTGGGCGGCCGAGCTCACGGAAGAAGTGAGGTACGCGGTAGAGCAAGCGGTGGGTAATAAACTACAGCTAATATTGGACAAATTAGAAGGGCTGACGGAGAAGCACACACAACTGTTTAATGAACTTCAGGCGGTGCAGCAGAGAGTTGGGCAGGCTGAGGAGGATATACAAAAGGTTTCAGAGGAACAACCCAGAATACAGGCGCGGTTAGCGGAGGTGGAGGCAAAGCTCGACGACTTTGAAAATCGTTCGAGAAGGAACAATTTACGCCTAGTAGGGCTGCCTGAAATTTTGTCTGAGCGGAACCTTTGCGTATTCCTGGAAAAATGGCTCCCAGAGGCGCTTGGCAACGCGGAGTTGGCGGCGGCATTACGGGTGGAACGAGCACATAGACTTGGCACAAGGAGGGAGGACACAGAAAGATCCCGAGTGGTGATTTTTAAGATTCTGAACTATGCCCACAAAATACTTATCTTACAAGAGCTGCGGGCAGGCAAGCAGCTGGAATATAAAGGCAAAAAAATACTCTGTTTTCAGGATTATTCAACTGCAGTGTCGGCAGCGCAAAAGGGCTTTGCACCGCTGTGCACAAAACTTTTTGGGCTCAAGTACAGATTCAGCCTCCTTTACCCAGCCAAGCTCAAACTATTGGAAAACGGACAAGCAGTATATTTCGACAAAGTAGAAGATGCAACTAAGTATGTAGATCGAATGCTGGCAAAGGGGCGTGAGAGCTGAGACTGAGAGGGAGTTTGAGATCCCGGAGCATTGTTCACAAGTAAACAACACCAGCGGAGTTTGACTGCAGTCTACAAACGAAAGTTACTGACATGTTTTGGATTAAGGAGTACTGATATTCAAGTTGCAAGTTACAATACAGTTTGACTGGTTGATAATGGGGAACACCGCCCTCTGGGACGCTGCCTGCCCCTGTTGATTGTTTGTTTTTTGAGAATTTGCAGTCTGCAGTAGGGCCAGTTGCTGGCAGCAGTAAGGATACTTGGCATAGCAAACAGAGGCTAATCGGACAAGTCAAAAGAGCAATGGGCAAGGCTGATGTGGATTGTGATTACTTGGACCATTGGTTTGTCGTGTTCCGAGCTGCACGGGCTAGGATACAGGATGGGTATCCGCTATTCAACCAGCCCAAATTGACGTAATGAGACATACAATACCTGAGAGCAGCATGAGGGAATGGAGCCCAAACGATGGAGACACCACTACAAAGCTTTGGGGAAAAAAGCAGTCCTGAGTACATTACAGAGAGGAGAGCCGGTGGCCTGCAGGGATTTGACGTTGTTGTTCCAAGTAAAGTGGATAACTGTGGTTGTTAGCATCAGGAGACATGGAGTTAGTTGGACTACATCTACCAACTGGACAGAGAGAGGCTGGCATGGCTACTGGCCTGAGGAGAACTGGGTGTACCCACGATGACATGAATAGAAGGGACAATATATTGGACCTTGATTAAACACAAGAGGTTTGGTGAGCAGAGCCCTGGAGATGGGTTGGGTGGGTGGGGATAGTTATAGATCCAGGAGGTGCCTTAGCCTTGAAAAGCTGGAAGTATGCCAACAGGCAAGGGGAGACAGATGGTGGGTATAGAGGGGGAAAGAGAGATGGTGGGTGGGGGGGATGGGAGGGGGATATTTCTGTGTGCATGGGGCGAGAAAGAAAGAAATGTGAAAGGGAACCTAAGGGTGACCCAAAGGGGAACGAAGGAGGAATCTTTGGGTGCGGGGGGGGGGGGGGGGGGGGGTGAAGGCTGGGGCACTCTCTCTGCATGTAAGGAAAAAGAGTGTTTATGAAGTCTCACAATCAAAACATAGAACAGAGAGAGGAGTGACATGACTACTTTGCAGTGTATAACATGGAATGTGGGAGGTATTCACTCCCCGATTAAGAGACAAAAAATACTGAAAGTGTTGAATGATAAAAAAGTGTCTATAGCATTTTTGCAGGAAACGCATCTTACAAAGGATGAGCATGAGAAATTGAAAACTTGGTGGGTGGGGGAGCAATATGGTGCACCAGCAGTCGGAAAGAAGGGAGGAGTGGTGATATTGATACGGAAAAATCTGAATGTAGAGGTCAGGAAGATGGTGGCCGATAGAGAGGGAAGGTATGTACTAGCCTCAGTGGTTGTGGAGAGGCAACCACTTCTGCTATGCAACATATATACTCCCAATACATATGATAAGAAGTTTGTTGATCACATCACACGTGAAATTCATATACTGGGTGATATCCCCATAGTGGTGGGAGGAGATTTGAATGACGTGTTGGACCCGGCATGGGATAGGTCTCACCCAACTGGGTGGGATCTGGCTAGAAGGGAGAGAGGTAACTCTAGAATCTGTGATATGTTAGAACTAGTGGATGTGTGGAGAACACTACATCCAACAGACAAAGATTTCTCACACCTCTCCAGAGCATATCAAACATTGTCTAGAATAGATTACATTTGGATCTCAAGGGAGCTACTTACAAAAGTGGAGGAGGCACAGATAGGCCCCATCACGATCTCTGATCACGCTTGGGTGAGAGTACAAATCACAGTAGGAGAGGGAGGCTTTCAGATAGGGGCATGGCGTTTTCCAGCCTATCTCTACTGTGATCCCCAGTTCCTGCCTTTCCTAGTGGAGAAGTGGAGGGATTATAGTAGTACCAATGCACAACATAGGATAGACCCTGTGCTCTTTTGGGAAACGGCGAAGGCAGTGCTTCGGGGAGATATAATATCTTATCTAGCTTTCAAAAAACGGATCAGAAATAGAGAGGTGATGAGACTGGAAAGACAGGTAATAGAGTTGCGGAAGAAATATGGGGTACATCATGAGTTGCGATTCAAAAGACAATTATTGGAGGCGCAACAAGCCCTAAATGAACTTTTACATGAGAAGGCACAAAAAACGAACATATACTATAAGTATCAGTTATACAGGTTTGCTAATAAAAGTGGTAGATTCCTAGCCAGGATTGCTCATAGGCGATTCAATGCCAAAAAAATACTTGTAATGGAGGATAGTATGGGACAGCGGGTTACTAAGGATGAAGGTATAGTGAAAATTCTGGGGGACTTTTTTGGTCGTCTGTATGCAAAACAAAAAGACCTAGTGAGATCAAGCGAGACTTATCTTCATAGTGTAGAACTGCCGCAGATCTCAGAAGAAGATGCAGAGGTGTTAAATGCCCCAATTACAGAAGAGGAGGTAGACCTAGTAATTAGATGGAGCAAATTGGGGAAGGCACCAGGGCCGGATGGTCTGCGGAACGAATTCTACAAGCTTTTGAATAGTGAGATCAGGCCCATATTGACTGTAGTGTTTAATGACACCATACAACAGGGACAGATGCCCAGGCATCTTAATAGAGCACAAATTAGTGTATTGCCAAAACCAGGTAAGCCAGCAGATAAACCAGACTCGTATAGGCCGATATCGTTGCTGAATACTGAATTGAAACTATTTGCAAAGATAATGGCAAATCGGCTAGCCAGATTTCTACCATCTTTAATAATAGATTCACAAGTGGGATTTACATGTGGGAGAGTCATAGCAAAGAATATGCGTAGAATCTGGGTTGTTCTAGAGAAAATAAGACACGATATGAACCCAGCTCTTCTTATTAGTTTCGATGCTGAAAAGGCATTTGACCGAGTAGATTGGAACTATTTGTTTGCAGTGTTGAAGGCTTATGGGATCACAGGGCTATATGCGAGGGCAGTCAGAACTTTGTACACAGGCCCGCAGGCTCAGATATTTGCAAATGGTTTAAGGTCCGACTGGTTTCCGATAAAGAGAGGTACGAGGCAGGGGTGCCCATTATCGCCACTACTTTTTATATTGGCATTGGACCCCCTCCTTAGAGAAATCCAGCATAATACAGATATTCAGGGAGTTATGATACGAGACCATAGCTTTAAAACAGCAGCTTTTGCAGATGATCTGTTGGTATTACTCACTGACCCAAAGCGATCTCTGCCATATCTTATGGAAAGTTTGGAGGAATATGGGGACTTCTCAGGATTCCGGCTGAACCTCATGAAATCCGAGGCCCTAGCTAGCAATGTTGAACTTGAGGGGGAGTGGGGAGATAGATTCCCTATACGGTGGGCTAGGGGTTCCTTTAGGTATCTGGGAATACAGCTCCCTATGGATACCAGGCAAATCTATCACCTGAATATCGCCAAATTGCTAAAGGACATTCAGGAACAATTATCACGATGGTCAGGGCTACCTGTGTCACTTATGGGTTGGATACAGCTATTTCGAATGATAGTATTCCCACGTTGGCTTTATGTACTACAAACATTACCGTTACGCTTGGGAAGGCGGGAGCTAGTGGCATTGCGAAGCTTAGTAGTGAAATACTGCTGGGCTGGTAGGAAACCTAGGATGAAGTGGCAATACCTTATTGGGAATTGGAGACAGGGAGGGTTAGGCATCCCAGATATAAGGACATACAATCAGGCCTGTCTCTTGAGGCATTTGAGAGATTGGATCCTTGATGCACACACATACACAGATGTAGGTCTAGAACGGGCATACTTTTATCCTTGGCACCTGAATTATTTACTACATGTTAGGAGAAAAGGACAAATACCTGAAAAATTTAGAGATAGCATGTTGCTGGGACCATTATGGCTTACATGGCGAGACCTGGCACACCGGTGGGGCCAGGACCCAGCGGCTAGTCGACTCCTCCCCCTGATTGGGAATAGGGATTTCACACCGGGAAGTGATAATGCAGTGTTTCGCAAGCTACATGGCCAAGGTGTGGAACTATCGGGCAGTTTTCTTAAGGATGATGACACTGTAATCTCCCTAGTTGACTTTCAAAGTAAATACTCAGGGGGGTCTTTAGGAATCCTGGCTTATCACCAGCTTTCTCATTACATACATAGTATCCCCAAAGAAGGGCTGACCCATAGATTTGAGATTAAATTGCGGGAGTTTTTGGAGGGGGATGCGTTGGGACAGGTATCCATATCTTGGTTTTTTAGAGAACTAGAGAAGGGGCAACCGGAGAAGCAGGTGACAGAGGTAGCGATGAAGTGGGAAATTGAGACTCATAGGCCTATTTCTGAACGCAAATTACAACACTCACTGAGGGGCATACAGAGGGTAATATACAGTGCAGAGTTGCAAGAATGCCAATACAGAATACTACATAGGGCTTACCTCTCTCCCAGAAGGGCATTTCATGCACGGGTAACAGGGACAGATGAGTGCCTGAAATGTGGGCAGGGCAATGCTAACCTAGCGCACTGCATATGGCAGTGTAAGCCCATACAGGCATTTTGGCGGAGAATAGGAAAATTCGCAAGGGAGGTTTTAGGCACACAGGTTTTCATTACATTTGACAGGATGCTGCTGAGTGTACCTGAACAATGGGGTGTAGGGACTCAGGGAGATAGAGTGTTCCTGAGCAAATCCTGTATAGTGGGGAAAAAATGTATTATGAATCATTGGATATCGGGCACACCCCCCTCTTACTGGTACTGGAGGAATAAGATACATCAAATAATGTTATGGGAGGCGAGAGGGGCGAGAGAGACGCCAAAACGGCAAGCAAGGTTTTTGACTGTCTGGAGACAATATATAAATATGATTTCACCGAGAGCAAGAAGTCAAGTGCTCCATGGGTTGCCTTGGGAAGTAAGGAAGGTAGATTGAGTTAAGGTTGAACCATGCTAACAGAAGGGAGGGGGGAGGGGGGAAAAGGGGAAGAAGGAAAAATGAAACATAGGATCTGGTTAATAAAATTGTGGTTACGGCGTGATAAGAGATGAGGGACTGTAATAAAACTGTCAAATTCCTAGATGTATATTGCCGGAGGTGGAAGGGAGGAGGGGAGAAAATGGATTAAGGTTAATCTAATCTAGGTTATCATGGTGGTGACTATGTTAACATTGAGGATGGGGGAGAGGGATGGAAAGGGGAAGGGGTGAAAAATGTTAAAATTGTTTGATGACAGATGTTATCCTTCAGTTCGATTATAGGTGCTCTGATGCTAGCATTTCTGTTTAGACCAAAATTTGAATGTTCTGTAACAAGATTGTCATCAATAAAAATATTGAAAACACAAATAGGAGAAAATATTTTTTCAGTCAACGAATAGTTAAGCTCTGAAACTCTTTGCTGGAGAATGTAGTAACTGTGGTTAGCATATCTGGGTTTAAAAAAAAAAAGGTTTGGACAAGTTCCTGGAGGAAAGGTCCACAGTCTGCTGTTGAGACAGACACAGGGGTGTCACTGCTTGCCCTGGGAATGGTAGCATGGAATGTTGCTATCTGGGTTTCTGCCAGGTACTTGTGACCTGGATTGGCTATTGTTGGAGACATGATACTGGGCTAGATGGACCATCGACCCAGTATGATTATTCTTATGTTGAAAATTAAACTGTTGTGAAAGAAAAGGGTAACGTCACATTTATTGGAATTAGTTACATTGGAAGTAAAAATTATTTTGGAATACTGTGGATGACAAAAGCAAATGCTCATGATCCCACCTAAAGTGGGTTTCCTGTAACACCACAATATGAGGAGCCAGACTTGACACTTCCCAAAAAAGCAATTGCCGCTTTTGTGGAACGTTAAGGCCCTTTATGCTCAGAGTCAATATAACCAGTTTAGAAGTCATAACATTTGCCTATAAACAATTCCATCATAAAATTGGTATGTATAAAGACTTGAACCTTGTCAGAACATGATGGTGTGGAGATAAATGCCCTAATTCAAATCTCCTTCCTTCCCACTAGTATCTTTGTATAGCACAATACACCATATTCAAGATTATTAGGCTAAAACATCCACATGAGTCCAGAGACCCACTAGCCCCCACCCTAAACCAGAATAAGTACTCAACAGCTCTATGAACCCTCTACTCCAATGATCAAACAGGTAAGTCTAATATAAAATGATCAAAAACAGTTTCCTTGAGAGTATATCCATCACATAAATAGAAACTGGTCTTAGAGAAGTAGAACAGCAGTTCAGGCTGGTTCCTTGGCTAAACTTAAACGCTGTTTCTTGGCTTTACAATAGACATGTTGCCACTGTTGCACTTCGTCTCTCAATACGCGATTTGCTGTCACCAAACCATGGTCTCAATATTTTCCATGCTGCAGACACGTTACATAATCAATGTTGTTTTCCAGCTGCCATGAAGCAAATGGCAAAAGGAAAAGTCCAGTGATAGGTCAAATTATTTGCTACAAGAGCCTCCAAAAATGGTCTTCATTGCGTTGCACTGCTACAGAGTGTAGTCAGAGACATCCTGAAACACCGACACTGGTGCATCATTAAAAGTCAGACCAGTTGACTTCTGGTAGAGCTGCTGGCCAAGATAGCCGCCAACACGTTAAGCTCCTGCTGCCCCATCCCACTATGACCCACTATATGCTGCCTCGCCAATGGAGGTTGAAGTGGCTTGCTTTAAGCAGATACTCCGGTAAGCGGTGTCAATACTACTTAGCGGTCTTGTTACCGAGGAGATCTGGCAGAGGCCAGTAACACAGGGATCTTTCCTCAGAGGACACGAAGAAGGTTGGGACTCGGGGGGCCACTTGTAGTGCAGTGAGCAGGAATGCCTGAGTCTGGTGGCAGTAAGGAGGCTATGACACAACCCAGGCGAAGGCAGAGGCAACAGAGAAGCGCCAGAGGGTGCAGTTTGATGGCGGTGGCAGGGCATCTTGCTGGTTTCCTTGTGGGAGAGCGCGAGGTGGAGGTCGTCGCTCTGGGCATTGGCTGGTGTCGGTGCAGCCTACGGGAGCACAGGACTGGTGCCGCACTGCATAAATTACATTGCATGATGCAGCACTGGCTGGCGTTCCTGGAATCCAGCTGGGCCTCACTGGGAAAAGAATACTTTTTTGGAGAATGGCAGTTGGAAAATCATACTATAATGTCCCTGGATTTGTTGTTTAAAAGGCTTTCCGAAGGTCTGATGTGCCCTCTCAATATCAGGAACCATCGAGTCAGACTCACTGTGCAGAAGCTGAGTGCATAGCTCTCGCACCACATTGCACCATCTTCCTGATCCACAGCTTCAGGTACACACGAAAAAAAGCGATTTTTCCTCCTTCCACAATTTTCTACATCATCCAATTTGTATTGCAAATCTTTAAGTTGAGAGAAAAACTATTTCCACACTCACGAATGTGCTGAATGGAGTCGGCCTGCTCCTCCACCCACACCTCAAGGTCCGCCACGCGGGTTCCTATCTCTTTCATATCGCTATGCAAGGTCTCAAAATGGTCCGTCCAAGATGTCATTTTTCATGGCATTCAAATCTTTCCACAATTCTCCCAGGTAACGCTTAAAACCACAATCACGTGAAGTCCAGCAGGCCGATGCAGAGCAGGTGGAGTTGGAGTCCAAGGCCAATTCTGGCAAAGAGGTGTGGTGCGACGCAATCTTACTAGCCCAATGAGTCCCCTTTCTGCTATCCTTTGCCTCTCTCAATTTAGATTTTTGACATCTCGAAAAAGTAAAGATACACACACAACAAGTTTTAGGGAGGGACTGAGCCACTGAAGACGCTATTAGCATATAATGGGTGAACTGGGAGGCTCAAGTTCAGGCTTCCATTTTGGACTGTGTCATCACCAGAAGTCGTATAAAAAACATTTTTTTTGATACAGAACTTATATACAAACCTTGCACACACAAGATAGAAGCCTTATTCTGAACTCTTCGTGATACTCAGCAGAGCTGACTGTATAATAAGGAGAGGCCCTACCTTAATGCTGAATATATGGTTGGAAATGTGATGGGAGGGAAAAGGGGGGATTAAATCTGGTTTGCATGACACAGGAGGGCCATAAGAGCCAAGGAGGCATATTTTCAAAGTACTTAAACTTACAAAGCTCCATAGTAACCTATAGAACTTTACAAGAGTAAGTGCTTTGAAAATGAGCCCAAAAGTCTTCTGGTGAAAGGTGATATGGGTTATTGGGGAAGGGACCAAGGGAATACAAAGCTAAATGTTGATAATCTGCTTTTTCTACTGTGTGAGATGATATTTTCTCAATAAAAATGTTTGAACTAAAAAGGTTTCACTTTGTATTTTTTTTAAATTTAACCTTTGTTTTTATCCACATCTAGCGCTGTTTCTTCCTTTCACACACAATAATGAAGGGAAACCCCCTGCCTGGTGTGGTCTCCTCTTATGATACTCTCAGATATGGATACCTCTCTTCTGAACTGTCTCTTCCTAGTACATACATTTGGAGTTCTCTTCACGGACATGCTTTATACTAGTGGTTACCACATTGCTGATTGAAAGTGTAATCCCCATGGCAGAAAATAAAAAGTATTTTACCTGCACGAGTCTTTAAAACGACATTTTTCCTCCAGGAAGTATGGGCAGGGTTTCATGGCCTTGTGAGTTGGATAGAGATAGAGAACACGAACTCTAGAACAGCCATCCTCTGAGTCCTCTGCTCCCACAATCATGGCATTGTGATACTCCAAGGTACCCCAAGAACTATAGTAGGGGGCTCTGATCTTCATCCCACTCACTCCATTTTCATCCTCTGCACTGTCCTCACATTCTTGAGGCTCTCCCCTCACAGGTATCTCCTCTGTGGTTCTCACATGCTCAGACTCTGCACTGAGTTCACTAATAGCTGCCATAAAAGCAGCATACTCCTCATTCTCCTGGGTTTCTGCCTCAGTATAAGGACCTGGTGGAGAACTGGTCTGTACAGAAGTATTGCAAGGGGCCACCAGTTTTCCCCTTCTTACAGATAATAAGCTAGACTCTGTTAATTCAATCAGCTGCTTCAAACTCTCGCGTAGCTGAAATAGGTCAGCTTGCTGTGAAGGATCCAGTCCAGCTTCCAAAGCCAGTTCCACCTGTTGCAATTGGCCATTATAGCTCTGGACTGCAGACTGTAAGCTCTCCTCATCCATTGCACAGAGAAGTTTCTTCCTTTTCTTGAAATTAAGCTATATTGGTCTTGGAGAATACTGAATTTTTTGTAAACCACAACCCTATTGCTTGGCAGAGTAAATATTCTTGGGTGATGAACCCATGTCTGCCGACTGAAGACACTGAAAAACAAAAGGGACAAATTTAGGGAGGAGTCACAAGGCAGAAGACATCATTGTTTACGTTTCAGGATTAACATCGTACATTCAAAATTGAAAATGTCCCTCAAAATTTCATTGTTCAGTCCATATTTTGAACCAGGTGTGAACTTCTGCATTATAAATGAGGCATTCCCACACTGGGCACAATAATAGAATTCTAAACATGTTTATATTTTCCACTTGATACAGAGAAAGGTCACAGCGGTTTACAGCAATAAAATCATGACAGAAAAGAATGTTATTAAGTCACAGGACAGAACAACATTCAGGCAAGACCAATCATACAAAGGGATTCATGATTTCTAATCATGGAAGAGAAAATTAGGTTCTTATCTTGGTAATTTTCTTTCCTTTAGTCACAGCAGATGAATCCATTACGAATGGGCTGTGTCCACCTACCAGCAGGGGGAGATAGAGAACACTGAAAACCATAGTGCCTCTAGGACGGCTAGCTCCATCTGCCTCTCAGTATTTTGAAGCTTCCAAAGCAGTGTTAAACCGCAAAGTAGCATAACATGAACTTTCCTCACAGCGAACGAACGCCCCAGAACAGGAGCAATAACACAAAGGAGGGACGAACTCAACCTCCTGTAGTAGAACAGAAATCCTGAAGACTGTTTTCCAACTTCTCCCAATGAGGGAACATGTCTGCAGGAAAAACTGAACACAAAACAGAGTCAATCAGGGAGGGATCATGGATTCATCTGCTGTGACTAAAGGAAAGAAAATTACCAAGGTAAGAACCTAATTTTCCCTTCCTTGGCATCAGCAGCAGATGAATCCATTACGAATGGGATGTATCAAAGCAATCCCTAGATAGGGCGGGAACAAGCCACACCACGTGCAAGTACTTGTGCTCCAAAAAACACGTCCCCATCCAGCCTGTAATGACGGGCAAAAGAGAGCTTAGAAGCCCAAGTAGCTGCACTACATATCTCTTGAAGAGAGAGTGCTCCCGTTTCAGTCCAAGAGAAAGAAATTGCTCTTGTGGAATGTGCCTTAAAGGCGTCAGGCGAAGGCCGGCCAGATAGCAGATATGCAGAAAAAATGGCTTCCTTAAGCCAATGGGCTATAGTGGCTTTAGACGCTGGAGACCCTCTGCGAGGACCTGACAATACAAAAAGGTCCTGAAAGCATTACACATCTGCAGAGCCCTGCGCACATCCAGGAGGTGCAACTGCCCAAAAGATTCCGGAAACTCCTCCCTAGTAAAGGAGGGCAGATAAATAGGCTGGTTTAGGTGAAACACTGAAACCACCTTAGGCAGGAAGGAAGGCACAGTACGTACCGTTACTCCGGACTCTGAAAATTGCAGAAATGGGTCTCGACAGGACAGCGCCTGGAGCTCAGACACCCGTCTCGCCGATGTAATGGCCACCAAAAAGACTGTCTTTAGAGACACATCCTTCTCCGAAGCTCGCCTCAGCGGCTCAAAGGCCGTCCGCGGGCCCTCCCCGGAGAAGCTGAGTACCGCTCTTACCTCAAAGGACCGAGTCTATGAGCTCCGGTCACGCTGCACAGTCAGGAAAAGCCTCAGAAATAGCAGCACTGAAAAGCACGTTTGTTTTTTTTTAACGCTGTGAGGAAAGTTGGAGGCAAACAGCTACAGAGGCACTGCGGAGGCAGAAGAGGGTGGGAAAGGCAGGGAAAGGGCAAACCTATATGCCTGCATCCACACAGTGGGAAGGTTAAGGCAGGGAAAGGGCGAACCTATGTGCCTTTAAAGTGGGCTCCACTTAGCCACAACACCCCTGCTACAACTGGCAAAAGCACAGGAGCCACCCCAGGCAGAATCTTCAAGGAGCTGAACAAGCTGCGTCCAACCCTGCTGGGAGATAGAGAAATACTGAGAGGCAGATGGAGCTAGCCGTCCTAGAGGCACTATGGTTTTCAGTGTTCTCTATCTCCCCCTGTTGGATTCATCTGCTGCTGATGACAAGGAAACTGTGGTTATTTTTGTCTCTCTGTTGAGATTGGAGCCTCAAGCGAGGAACATATTAAAAGCTAATGAAAAATAAATGTGTTTACAGTAGAACTTTAAATCGACAGAAGAAACGTTCTGACCTTGAGGGGAAGATCATTCCACAACTTGGGCGCAATGAAAAAAAAAAAAGGCCAAATGGCAGGTGGTCTCATATTGTGCAGCTTTAGGAAAAGGAAGGACAAGGCGATGAGGGTGCAGGAAGGAGGGTAGGGGATGATTAGAGACAAGGTAGGCAGGAGAGCCTAAATGAAGGGTCTTGTGGGCTAGAAAAAGAATTTTAAACTGAATACGACTATTTGACCGGGAACCAGTAAAAATGGTACAGAAGGGAAAAGACTGGTTCTGATCTATTGGACTTACATAAGAAGTGGACAGCAGTGTGCTGAAGAGTTGGAGATGGCGAATTTAATAAGCAGAAAGACCAGAGAGTAAAGCATTACAATAGTCTAATCAAAATATTGCAAAGGCATGAACCAGAGTGTGCAGAGAGAAGTTGTTCAAGAATTTAGAAACAGTACGATGACAACGCGACAGGAATGAACGTTGTAGGACAAGAGAAATATGGCCATCAAAAGAAAGTTTTGAGTCAATAATCACCCGAGATAGTGGAAGCTGTCCACTAGAGGGCAAGAAGTGTTAATGAGGATTAGAATCATGGACAGTTTTGAAAGACAGCCAGTAATCCAACAAGTCACAGTTTTTGTGGAATTCATAACCAGTTTGTCTGAAGATAGCCAGTCAGAGATTGCAGATAGACAGACCTGTAAGCAACTCAAATCAGGTGAGAAAAGGGAGGTGGGAAAGACAACAGTGTATCATCAGCGTAGATTAAAAAATTTCACGTTTGTAACTCAATTATAGTGGCTAAAGGGCTCGGAAAGATATTGAATAGAGGGGAGAGGATAGAACCCTGGGGAACACCACATGAAAGGACAGTGACTGAGGATAATGAAGATGGTGTGGAAACTACCTAGGAGCGAGCAGTCAAAAATGAAGAAAACTAAGAAAGGACTGTACCAGTGAGACTCAGGGATGCAAGACTAGCAAGTAAAAGAGAGTGGTTGACTAGATCAAATGCAGAAGATCTTGACCTAAGACCAGCATTGAGAGGAATGTAGTTCACTTAGCAGGGCAACAGTCGTGGTTTCAGTAATGTGGGTAGCTCTAAAACCAGTTTGGCATGGGTAGAGAAGGGAAAATTAGGTTCTTACCGTGGTAATTTTCTTTACTTTAGTCACAGCAGATGAATCAATTAACTGATGGGTTGTATCCACCTACCAGCAGGTGGAGATGGAGAACACTGAAGAACCACAGTGACCCCTGGACGGCTAGCCCCATCTGCCTTCAGTATTTGAAATTTCCAAAGCAGAGTGAATAACTACTACTACTACTTAACATTTCTAAAGCGCTACTAGGGTTACGCAGCGCTGTACAATTTAACATAGAAGGACAATCCCTGCTCAAAGAGCTTACAATCTAAAGGACACGTGAACAGTCAGTCCGATAGGGGCAGTCAAATTGGGGCAGTCTGGATTTCCTGAAAGATAAGAGTTAGGTGCTGAACGCAGCATTGAAGAGGTGGGCTTTAAGCAAAGACTTGAAAATGGACAGGGAGGGGCTTGGCGTAAGGGCTCGGGAAGTTTGTTCCAAGCATAGGGTGAGGTGAGGCAGAATGAGCGGAGCCTGGAGTAGGCGCTGGTGGAGAAGGGTAATGAGAGGAGGGATTTGTCCTGTGAACGGAGGTTTCGGGCGGGAACGTAAGGGGAGATGAGGGTAGAGAGGTAGTGAGGGGCAGCAGACTGAGTACATTTGTAGGTAAGAAGAAGCTTGAACTGAATGCGGTATCTGATTGGAAGCCAGTGAAGTGAACTGAGGAGAGGGGTGATATGAGTATATCGGTTCTGGCGGAATACAAGACGTGCAGCAGAGTTCTGAACAGATTGAAGGGGGGATAAGTGGCTAAGTGGGAGGCCGGTGAGGAGTAAGTTGCAGTAGTCAAGGCGAGAGGTAATGAGAGCGTGGACGAGAGTTCGGGTGGTGTGTTCAGAGAGGAAAGGGTGAATTTTGCTGATGTTAAAGAGGAAGAAGCGACAGGTCTTGGCTATCTGCTGGATATGCGCAGAGAAGGAGAGGGAAGAGTCAAAGATGACTCCGAGGTTGCGGGCAGATGAGACGGGGAGGATAAAAAAGGTAACATCACATAAACTTTCCTCACAGCGAACAAATGCCCCAGAACCAGAGCAATAACCACACAAAGGAGGGACGAACTCAAACTCCTGCAATAGAACAGCATGTAGAAACTGTAAGAACTGTTCAACAACTCCTCCTGATGAGATACAATATCTGCATGAAAGAACTGAACAAAAACACAAAGTCAGACAGGGAGGGATCATGGATTCATCTGCTGTGACTAAAGGAAAGAAAATTACCAAGGTAAGAACCTAATTTTCCCTTCCTTGTCATCAACAGCAGATGAATCCATTAACTGATGGGATGTACAAAAGCACTCCCTACGTAGGGTGGGAACAGGCAACTCCGCGAGCCAGTACCTGCGTCCAAAATGCGCATCCTGCTTCGCTGCCACATCCAGCCTGTAATGCCGTACAAACGAGAGCTGAGAAGCCCAAGTAGCTGCGCGACAGATTTCTTGAAGAGAAAGGACACCTGTTTCAGCCCACGAGGAGGAAATCGCTCTCGAGGAATGCGCTTTAAATGCTTCAGGTGGAGCCCACCCTTAAAGAAGATACGCAGAAAAGATGACTTCTCTGAGCCAACGGGCTATAGTGGCCTTAGACGCCGGGCACCTGTCAACAAGACAAAAAGATGATCAGAAGTCCTGAAGTCATTTGACATCTGTAGATACTGCAACAGAGACCTGCGGACATCCAAAAGATGTAATTGCCCAAAGGAATCCGGAAAGTCCTCCCTAGAAAGGGAAGGTAGAAAAATGGGCTGGTTCAGGTGAAACGCTGAAACCACCTTAGGCAGGAAGGAAGGCACTATACGTACAATCACCCCGGACTCTGAGAACTACAGAAAAGGGTCCCGACAGGAAAGCGCCTGAAGCTCAGATACGCATCTAGCTGATGTAATGGCCACCAGAAAGACTGTCTTGAGAGTCACATCCTTCTCTGAAGCTCGCTTAAGCGGCTTCGAAAGGCGAACGCTGGAGAGCCTTCAACACCAGCCCCAGGTTCCAGGCCGGACAATGCAACCGCATGGGAGGGCAGAACCGAAGCGCCTCTCTGAGAAATCAGGCAATGTCCAGATGAGCAGCAAGGGACAAGTCAGAGACCTTCCCTCGGTAACATGCCAACGCTGCCACTTGCACCCGAAGGGAATTGTAAGCCATCCTGCAAAAAGTCCAGGACCAGCGAGACCGTAACCCGCGCAGGAGTGACCACTTTCGGGACGCACCAATCCTCAAACTTACGCCATATCCGAGCACAGGCTGCAGAAGTAGACCGCTTGCGGGCCTGCAAGAGAGTGGAAATGACCTTGTTAGAGTAGCCCTTATCTTTCAATTGCACCCTCTCAAGAGCCAGGCCATAAGACCAAATCAGCAGGGTTCCTCCAAAGCCACCGGGCCTTGAACTAATAGGTTCGGAACCAGAGGCAAAGGAAGTCAAGCCTCCACCAGCATTCGGCGGAGATCCGCATACCATGGACGCCTTGGCCAATCTGGAGCGATGAGAATCACCAATCCTCGGTGTATTCGAATCCGCAGTAGGACTCGCCCTATCAATGGCCAAGGAGGGAACACATATAGGAGGCCCGAGGGCCAGGGTTGAGCCAGTGCATCCAACCCCGCTGAGTGAGGATCTCGTCTGCTGAAAAAGCGAGGGACTTTGGCATTTGCACTTGGCGCCATAAGAGCCATAAGATCCATGGAGTGGAGAAGTGGCCTAGTGGTTAGGGTGGTGGACTTTGGTCCTGGGGAACTGAGTTTGATTCCCACTTCAGGCACAGGCAGCTCCTTGTGACTCTGGGCAAGTCACTTAACCCTCCATTGCCCCATGTAAGCCGCATTGAGCCTGCCATGAGTGGGAAAGCGCAGGGTACAAATGTAACAAAAAATAAAAAAATAAAAATTTCAGGGAGACCCCCATTTGGCACAAATCTGAAGAAACACTTCTTCTGCCAGTTCCCATTCCGCCAGGTCAATATGATGCCTGCTGAGAAAATCAGTTTGCACGTTGCTCTGACCTGCTATGTGAGCTGCTGACAGAAGCAGCAGGTGGAGCTCAGCCCAGTGGCAAATTCGAGCAGCCTCCGCGGCCAAGGCCCTACACTGAGTGCCGCCATGATGATTGATGTAGGCCACCGCTGTCATGTTGTCTGACAGAACCTGGACAGCAAGCCCCTTCAGAGTCTTGTGGAAGGCCAAAAGAGTCTGGAATATCACTCTCAGTGCCAAGCGATTGATGGACCACCCCGCATCCACTGACCATGAGCATAGCTTCCCTAGCAATGCGCTCCCCAGCCCAAAAGGCTGGCATCCATTATCACCAGGCACCAAGAAGGAAGCGCGAGCGGCATTCCTTGTCGTAGCATCTTATCGGAGAGCCACCAATCCATACTGTGCCGGGCCGCAGGGAGCCACGTGAGTCTGTGTTGATATTCCTAAGAAATCGGAGACCATTGAAGGAGCAGGGCAATCTGCAGTGGCCTCATATGCGCTCTCGCCCAGGGAACCACCTCCAAGGTGACAGTCATCAACCCCAGCAGCTGGACAAAGTCCCAAGCTTGAGGGAGAGGCATCCGCAGGAGCAGACGGACCGGATTCTGAAGCTTGCACCTCCTGTGGTCGGGGAGAAAGACAAACCCTGAGGCCGTGTCGAACCGGACCCCAAAACCTCGAGAGACTGAGAGGGGGTCAGGTGACTTTTGGGTATATTGACCACCCAGCCCAGAGTCTGCAGGACCGTAACCACTCTGGCTGTGGCAAGATGACTTTCGTCTGCTGAATCCGCTCTGATGAGCCAGTTGTCTAGATAAGGGTGAACTCCGATACCCTCTCGCCTGAGAAAGGCAGCTACCAGCACCATTACCTTGGAAAAGGTACGGGGAGCTGTGGCTATGCCGAAAGGCAAGGCCCGAAACTGAAAATGCTGGCCCAACTCCGCAAACAGGAGAAACCGCTGGTGTGGGGGCCAAATAGGAATGTGCAAGTAAGCTTCCTTGAGGTCCAGAGACGTAAGAAACTCTCCTGGCTGAACCGCCGCAATGACAGAGTGCAGGGTTTCCATGCGGAAGTGTCCCACTCTTAGGGCCTTGTTGACATTTCGTAAGTCAAGGATTGGTCTGAAAGACCTGCCTTTTTGAGGGACCACAAAATAAATGGAGTAGCGACCGCAGCCACGTTCGGCGGGAGGCACCGGGATCACCGCTCCGAGGTGCAGCAAGACTTGCAAGGTCTCCTCTACCGCCGCCCGTTTGACGGCAGTGCCGCATCGGGACTACAAAAACACGTCTCTCACCAGGGCACCGAATTCCAATCGGTAACCTTCTCTGATCAGGTCCAGGACCCACTGATCCGAAGTAATCTTTGCCCACTCCTCGAGAAGGGAAAGACGTCCTCCTACTGCAGGAATAGAGGAGTGGACCGGCGTCCCATCATTGTGGAGGACGCCCCTAAACTCCTGACCGCGACCCGGCCGCTGCGGAGTGTTTGTCCGAGCGAAAGGAGTTCGTCTGCTGAAAACGGGCACGTTGAGAAAACCCCGCAGAGCACCCCGGGCGATACCTATGAGCTTCACAAAAGCGAGGTCTGGAAGAGGAGGGAAACGCAGGACCCTTGGAAGAAGGCCTCAGCCTATCCTCAGGTAACTGCTGGGGCTTAGAGTCCCCTAGGTCTTTAACAATCTTCTCCAAATAACTGGAGGCCCCGAAAGAGTAGCCTCACCAGCCTTTGCTTAGAAGCCATGTCAGCCGCCCAATGTCGTAGCCAAAGAAGGCGGCGGGCGGACACCGCCACAGACATCTGTTTAGCCGAAGCTCTGACCAGATCATACAGGGCGTCAGCCAAAAATGACAGGGCGGACTCCATCCGCGGGGCAACCTCAGAAAGGGGGCCCGCACCATCGGCGGGCTGTTCCACCGGCGGGCTGTAGCCAGAAAAGACATGCCCAGGCTGCATAGGAACTGCAAATAGACGCCCTCAAGACAAGGCCCGCAATTTCAAAGGACCGCTTCAGCGTGGACTCCAGTCGCAGGTCCTGCATGTCCTTCAAAACGACCCCTCCTTCTACTGGGAAGGTAGTCTTTTTTGTCACCGCCGTGACTAATGCATCCACTTTAGGCATCCATAAAGGGGCCAAGTGCTCATCACGCAGAGGGTAAAGCTGACCCATAGCCCTGGCCACTTTCATAGGCCCATCAGGGTCAGACCATTGAGCTGAAATAAGCTCTTGGATGGAGTCATGCACAGGAAAGGCCCGAGTAGGCTTCTTAGTACTCACCATCCTAAGATTAACAGAGGAGGCGTCGCCTTCAGAAGGATCATCAAATCAAGAGGGCCTGCAAGGCGTCAGTAATGAGAGCTGGCAGCTCATTGCGGTGGAAAATCTGGACCGCATTGGGATCATCCAAATCCAGTGACAAACGGGCACAATCCTCTAGATCATCTGTCCCTGAGGGTCTGCCAGATCCCTCAGACTCTCCACAGCCACTTTCAGACGGGGAATTTACCCGTCTACGTTTAGCGTGTTTCCAACGCTCGGGGGAGGAAACAACCTCTGAAGTCATCCCCTGGGCATCAACATCCAGAGGGAAGCCAGGAGGCATCGCAGTGTCAGACACCTGCGGCAGAGCTCTTTTCAGCATAAAATCCTTATGCATTAAAAGCACAAATTCAGGGGAGAAAAACTCACCCTGACCCTCCGCCTCCAAATTAGGAGAAACGGATGAAGGAGCTCCTCTGGCAGCCTCTAAACGAGGCGTCCCCCTGCACTCAGACTCCTCCACAACCGCGAGGGTCGAGACATGTGGCGCTTCCAAAATGGCGCCCACTGCCAGCTCCATCGAGCGGGAAGAAACATCGCTCGGCATGCTCATACTATCATGAGCGTCTAAAGAGCACATTTTACACAGCCTTGCTGCTGATCTGCGTTTACCACAATGGGAGCAGCGCTTAACTCCTTCAGCAGCCATCGTCCAACAGGACGGGAATACAGCAATAAAATGGCGTCTTCGTACCAAAACTTACTCCAATCGGAACGGCATTCGTGGGACCTCCCCGGAGGAGCTGGGCACCACTCTCACCTCAAAGGACCAAGTTAACGAGCTCCGGTCAAGCTGCACAGAATCAGAATCACTGGAAAAAGCCTCAGAACAGCCACGCAGTAAAAGCGCGCTCTTTTTTTTTTTTTTTTTTAAACGCTGTGAAAGTTGGAAGCAGGCAGCAACAGAGGGACTCTGGGAGGCAGGGGGAATGGGTAAGGCAGGGAAAGGGCGAACCTATATGCCTTCAAAGTGGGCACCACCAGCCACAACACCCCTGCTCAACTGGCAAAGCACAGGAGACACCACAGGCAGTCTGAAATCCAGGAGCTGATCAAGCTACGTCCACACCTGCTGGGAGATAGAGAAATACTGAAGGCAGTTGGGGGCTAGCCGTCCAAGAGGCACTATGGTTTTTCAGTGTTCTCTATCTCCACCTGCTGGTAGGCGGATACAACCCATCAGTTAATGAATTCATCTGCTGCTGACAAGGATAAAGCGGTTAAGTACATACCGTATTTTTCGGACTATAAGACGCACTTTTTTCCCCCAAAATTTGGGAGGAAAATGGGGGGTGCGTCTTATAGTCCGAAGGTAGATTTGGCTGGCTGGCCGCCCCGCCCTCCGAGTAGGGTTGAATGGTCATTATTCTCGATAGAGAAAGGTAGTTAGTGGGGTCCCTCAGGGGTCTGTGCTGGGACCGCTGCTTTTTAACATATTTATAAATGACATTGAGGTGGGAGTAACTAGTGAGGTAATGAAATTCGCAGATGACACAAAGTTATCTAGGGTCGTCTCGTCACAGGAGGAGTGTGAAAGATTTCAAGAAGACCTCATGAGACTGGGGGTTTGGGCGTCCAAATGGCAGATGAAGTTCAACGTTGACAAGTGCAAAGTGATGCATGTGGGAAGGAGGAACTCTAATTACAGCTATGTCATGCAAGGTTCCACTTTAGGAGTTACGGACCAAGAAAGGGATCTGGGAATCATCGTGGATAGGACATTGAAATTTTCAGCTCAATGTGCTGCGGCAACAGAATGTTGAGTATTATTAGAAAAGGGATGGAAAACAAGCATGAGGATGTTATAATGCCGTTATATCACTCCATGGTGCGACTGCACCTGGAGTATTGTGTTCAGTTCTGGTCGCCTCATCTCAAAAAAGATATAAAGGAATTGGAGAAGGTGCAGAGAAGGGCGACAAAAATGATAAAAGGGATGGGACAACTACCCTAGGAGGAGAGGTTAAGACGGCTAGGACTCTTTAGCCTGGAGAAAAGGCAGCTGAGAGGCGATATGATAGAGGTCTACAAAATAATGAGTGGGGTAGAGCGGACAGATGTGAAGCGTTTGTTTACACTTCCTAACAATAATAGAACCAGGGGACACAAGATGAAATTAGAATGTGGTAGGTTTAAAACGAATTCTCATCTCCCCCTATGTTCCCGCCCGTAACCTCCGCTCACAGGACAAAGCCCTTCTCTCAGTACCCTTCTCCACCACTGCCAACTCCAGGCTCCGCTCATTCTGCCTTGCTTCACCCTATGCCTGGAACAATCTTCCTTTACCCATACGCCATGCCCCCTCCCTACCCATCTTCAAATCTCTGCTTAAAACTCACCTCTTCTATGCTGCCTTCGGCGCCTAACCGCTCGAGATAGATAGAATGCCCCAATCTATCCACCCTATCAGATTAACTGTTCACTCGTCCTCTAGATTGTTCACTTGTCCTTAGATTGTTCTCTTGTCTTTAGATTGTAAGCTCTTTGAGCAGGGACCGTCCTTCTATGTTTAAATTGTACAGCGCTGCGTAACCCTAGTAGCGCTTTAGAAATGCTAGTTAGTAGTAGTAGTAGAATTGGAGAAAGTTTTTCTTTACTCAGCGCGTAGTTAGACTCTGGAACTCATTGCCAGAGAAGGTACTGACGGCAGCTGGCCTTGCTGAGTTTAAAGGGGTCTGAGCAGATTCTTGAAGGAAAAGTCCATTGATCATTATTAAATTTTGGGTTTTTGCCAGGTTCTTGGGGCCTGGATTGGCCGCTGTCAGAGACAGAGTGCTGGACTTGATGGACCTTTGATCTTTTCCCAGCGTGGCAGTACTTATGTACTTATGATGCCCCTGTATAAGTCGTTGGTGAGGCCCCACCTGAAGTACTGTGCTCAGTTTTGGAGGCTGTATCTTGCTAAGGATGTAAAAAGAATTGAAGCGGTGCAAAGAAAAGCTACAAAAAAGGTATGGGATTTGCTTAACAAGACGTATGAGGAAAGACTTGCTGACCTGAACATGTATACCCTGGAGGAAAAGAGAAACAGGGGTGATATGATACAGACGTTCAAATATTTGAAAGGTATAAATCTGCAAACAAACCTTTTCCAGAGATGGGATGGCGGTCAAACTAGAGGACAAGAAATGAGATTGAAGGGGAGAGTGGTGGATACTTGGAATGCCCTCCCGCGGGAGGTGGTGGAGATGAAAACGGTAACTAAATTCAAAAATGTGTGGGATAAACATAAAGGAATCCTGTTCAGAAGAAATGGATCCTCAGAAGCTTAGCGGAGATTGGGTGGCAGAGATGGTGTTGGGAGGTGGGGCTAGTGCTGGGCAGACTTCTATGGTCTGTGCCCTGAAAATGGCAGATACAAATCAAAGTCAGGTATACACATAAAGTAGCACATATGAGATTATCTTGTTGGGCCGACTGGATGGACGGTACAGGTCTTTCTCTGCCGTCATTTACTATGTTACTACAAGAGCGAAGGCGGAGTGCAGATGCACAAAACTCAAAGTACTGGATTTCAGACATACTGATTTTGATAAAATGGGGGAATAGCTGAGGAAGGAGCTGTTGGCATGGGAAAAGTGGAAAAACAGTGGTCCAAGCTAAAGGCTGCTATAAATATGGCGACTGATCTTTTTGTGAGGAAAACAAAAACAAGATAAGCAGGAAGCCTATATGGTTCTCCAAACAAGTAGCTGAAAAAATAAGAGCAAAAGAGGCTTTGCTCAAGAAATACAAAAGAACGCAACGAGAGAATCATGGAAAAGATTATCGGATTTAACTGAAAGAAGCAAAGAGGGAAATACAGCTAGCGAAAGCGTGAGCAGAAGAAAAAAATGGCTAAAGATGTAAAGAGAGGTGACAAGACTTTTTTCAGATATATTGGAGAAAGGAGACTTTTTTCAGATATATTGGAGAAAGGAGAAGAGATAGGAATGGAATTGCGAGACTATGAGAATGGCTATGTGGACAGTGATAAAGATAAAGTGAACGTGCTAAACAATTATTTCTCTTCGGTGTTCACGGAGGAAAATCCTGTAGAAGGACCGTGGTTGGCTGCCGAAGGAACATCTGGGAATGGAGTGGCTACTGCACAGTTTACAGAAGAAAGAGTTTATAAACAGCTGGAGAATCTGAAGGTGAACAAAGCCATGGGGCTGGATGGGATACATCCCAGGATACTGAAGGAGCTCACAGAGGTCCTGGCGGGACCTCTTAAAGATTTATTTAATAGATCTTTAGAGACGGGAGAGGTTCCGCGAGATTGGAGATGAGCGGATGTGGTCCCTCTTCACAAAAGTGGAGACAGGGAAGAAGTGGGAAACTACAGACCGGTAAGTCTCACGTCGGTGGTAGGAAAAATAATGGCGTCACTGCTGAAAGAAAGGATAGTTAACCATGTAGAAACCGACGGGTTACAGGACCCGAGGCAACATGGCTTTACCAAAGGAAAATCCTGCCAAACGAATCTTAATGACTTTTTAGACTAGGTGACCAAAAACTGGATGAGGGCCGTGCGCTAGATGTAATCTACTTGGACTTCAGCAAAGCCTTTAATACGGTCCCCCACAGAAGACTCGTGAATAAGCTGAAAGGGTTGAACTTAGGACCGAAAGTGGTGAACTGGATAAGAAACTGGTTGACCAACAGGTGCAGAGGGTGGTGGTAAATGGAATCCGCTCGGAGGAAAGGAAGATGAGCAGTGGAATTCCTCAGGGGTCGGTGCTGGGGCCTAGGTTCTGTTTAATATATTTGTGGGAGATATTGCTGAAGGGTTGGAAGGAAAGGTGTGCCTTTTTGCGGATGACATGAAAATAGCCAAGAGTGGATACCCTGGAGGAAGCAGAAACGATGAGAAGGTATCTTCGAACGTTAGAAGAATGGTCAAGGGTCTGGCAGTTAAAATTTAAATGCTATTTGATGAATGTATGATAATGTGTATGTAAGTAGATAACAGATGGAGGGAGATTATTATATTGTGTTATTATTCTAGGATATGGGCATTGCTCCTCCTGATGAAAGGCAACACGAAATGCGGTCTCGCATTGAGGAGTTAAAGTGATATTATCTTTATGGCTTCAGTTGGAGTCGAATGGTAGCTCTCTTCAAGTCGCGCTGAACCGTTAAGTGAGTCTATGAAGATATGTTATAAATAAGGGATTTTCTTCAATACAAGTGCCCTGTGGTTAACAAAGACTGCCAGCGGACACAGTATACAGGGAAATTCGATCGTGTGGAAGTTTCATTTTGGAACTGGCACAAAGTATTGTGTGGACATATAGAGAACATTGCTGCTGGAAATTGGGAATATTTGTTGATATATATGTAATTAAGTATTCTCATAGGCTTGGGGTTATATGGTGAAGTGAAAGGCTTGAATGAGTGAGTTCCTTAGACACCAGTTTTGTATGTAATGTGGGTATGTATGTTATATTGATTATCAATAATAAACTACTTGTATCACTTTATTAGGAGTACGTTAAAATGTAATGCCAAGAAGTGTAGAGTGATGCACTTGGGGTGCGGAAACCCAAAACAGAGATACCGGATATGAGGGGAGAGATTAGTAAGCTCGACTCAGGAGAGAGACCTTGGGGTGTTGGTGTCGGGGGATCTGAAGGTGAAGAAACAATGTGACAAGGAGACGGCCATGGCCAGAAGGATGCTAGGCGAGGGGCATAACCAGCACAAGAAAGGAGGTGTTGATGCCCCTCTACAAGTCATTGGTGAGGCCCCACTTGGAGTACTGTGTTCAGTTTTGGAGGCCTTATCTTGCTAAACATGTAAAAAGACTGGAAGCGGTGCAAAGAAAAGCTATGAAAATGGTATGGAATTTGGGTTGCAAACCATACGAGGAGACTTGCTGACATGAACATGTATACCTTGAAGGAAAGGAGAAAGAGAGGTGATATGATACAGACATTCAAATATTTGAAAGGTATTAATCCGCAAACAAACCTTTTCCGGAGACAGGAAGGAAGTAGAACTAGAGGACATGAATTGAGGCTGAAGGGGGGCAGACTCAGGACTAATGTCAGGCAGTATTTTTTCACGGAGAGGGTGGTGGATATGTGGAATGCCCTCCTGCGGGAGGGGTGGAGATGAAAACGGTAATGGAATTCAAACATGCGTGGGATAAACACAAAGGAATCCTGTTTAGAAAGAATGGTTCCGTGGAATCTTAGTGGAGATTGGGTGGCGACGCCGGTAATTGGAAACAAAATGGGAGCTGGGCAGACTTCTACGGTCTATGCCCTGATCGTGACTAAATAGATAGGGATGAGCTGGAGTGTAAATTTTAAGGGGCTTCGATCTTAGCTTCAGAACTTAGTACAAGGACAGTACTGGGCAGACTTCTACGGTCCTTGCCTGAGAAAGGCAAGGACAAATCAAACTCAGGTATTCATATAAAGTATCACATACCATGTAAAATAAGTTTATCTTGTTGGGCAGACTGGATGGACAGTACAGGTCTTTATCTGCAGTCATTTACTATGTTACTATGTAAATAGAAATGCTCCAGATTATAACCTTCACAATGGAATCACAAATACATTTCCCTATACAAAATTTCAACTAAGTACATATGATCAAATATGCATTCCAATAGCTGAATTATTTTCTTAAAATTATGGTGATTTAATGCTGTTAGAGTTATACCTTTTTCTATCCAGAGCTTTACAAATAAAGACATTTGGTCTGATAAAACGAATAACCCAACATGCCTAACAAATGAAACCTGTCCAATACTAAGGTGCTCATTTTCAAAGCACACAGACTTACAATGTTATATAGAGACGTATTTTCAAAGCACAAAGTTCGATAGAGGTGTATTTTCAAAGCACTTAGACTTATAAAGTTCCATAGTAACCTATGGAACTTTGTAAGTCTTAAGTGCTTTGAAAATGAGCCCCTATAGCTTTGCAAATCTATGTGCTTTGAAAATGAGCTTCTTAAACATCATAAGTATTATATCGCTTTCAATAGTCTATTTCAAGTAAAAACTAAATTCTTTTAGAAAAAGGTTATTAAAAAAGCAAAACAAACTGATATTGATTTTTTAGCATTTCTGAATGTGACCAACAATTGAAATTTGCATTTTAAATTATGATTAATAATTTTTAATAAAAGGATTTTGTCTCAATTGTTTTCTTGCTTATAATGCATTTCGTTATAACCCCTTTCTGTTTCTTTCGATAAACCACCTTCCTTAAATCTACTCGCCTTTTCCTAATGCAGTTGGACGCCAGGCACAGTCGCAGATTACTTCCGCTTTTCTTACAAAAACACAGCTAAACCTTGTCCAAGCTACCCCAACCAGTGCCTTCGCCGCCGCCATGACATCAGCCCGCATGACGTTACCCACGCCATCGAAAGCCACCCGATCAGGCCACAGCACTATGATGTGCACCACCTAAAAACAAAATCTGCCGGTGCGTCTCATTCCAGGCTCTCTCCCTCCCCTCCCTATGCGCAAGCTCCCTGGGTGGCAGGGACGGTCGGATCGGCTGCGCAACCCACTACATTCTGGGAATTGTAGTTCTGAAGCCAGTTCGCCGCGCACCAGTCCCCAGGTGGTAACTACATTTCCCAAGGTGCCCTGTGCAAGAAGCCGGAAGTAGTGGCTTCTTCTCGGGAGTCGGGAGCAGCAGTTACGACAGTAGGAGGGACGAGGGAGCGTGGGGAGCTCGAGAGCTTGGTACTTCGAGTTGACGGTGGGTTTAAAGATACAGGTATGATCCCCCCCTTTGTTTTTGTAATGTTTTGTTCTGCTGGGTTTTGTCAAGTATTGGTCTTGGAGAAATGACCTCTGACCCCCAGCTGAGCTCTGCAACCTGCTTTGTGATGTAGTGACTCCGTCCTTGGCAGCATCTCTTGCTAATTCCTGCACACTTTTGCCTTGCTTTTCCCCATCTCCCCTCTAGAGACTGGAGTTGCACAGGGACAGAAACCTAATCCGTCCTCGCCACAGGTAATCTCTATCCTTTCCCCGGCCCATCCAGCCACTCAGTCACCTTGACACCCTCCCGAAATCCCGATTCTATAAGCAGTGAAAATACCGGTAAAAGTAACATAAATGCATTTTCTTCAGTACTCTGCTAAATACAAAAAAATGTACATTTTCAAAAAAGCAAACGTTCATGAGCAGCATGGCCCCCTTTTCTTTCCCTCCCATCCCCTTCTATCACATGTGCTCTATTTCCCCATTTTTTCCTATCCCCCTCCATGCATGTCCCCTTTACCAGCCTTTTTTCCAGCCTCCCTCCCTGCATCCAATTCTGTCTTTTTTTACATCCCCTTCCCACCTGTCTTCCCAATCTTTTTTTTCCAGCCCCCTGCCTCCATCCATCCACCTTTTTTTTTACAGCTCCCACCCACCCACGACTCCATCCAATCCATCCACCATCCATATGCTTGTCTCCATCTCTCCCTTTTCATTTCAGTAGGCACCCATCCCAATGACAAACCAAATATTCACTGTTTTTACCTCTATACACCCTGGTGGTCTAGTGGTCTCTTCTTGGCAGGAAAAACCTCATTCTTTCCTGCCCTGCTGATGCTTCTTTAGAATGGCTGCCGAGACTTCAAGTGGCGGCTTCGTGAGACTTCTGCGGAAGTCTTGTGAGGCTGCCACTTGAAGTCTCGGCAGCCATTTTAATGAAGCAGCGGCAGCAAATGGATCAGCAGTAGCGGGCAGGAAAGAATTGGGATCTTTCCTATCCCGAAGAGGCCACTAGACCACCAGGTTGTATAGAGTTACGTGCGAGGAGAAAGAACCCCAGTCTACGCTTCTGCGGGAACCCCACAGGACCTGGGTCCATCCCCACGGGATCCCTGCTGTCCCCGTTCCTGTGCAGCTCTCTACTTCCCTATCTGTAATTCCTGTCTCTATGCTGACTTATTCCTATACCTTGTAATTATTGGCAGAAGTTGTAATTATATCCCACCAAGCAACCATTTTTGAAAGGGCCCCCAGATTGGGGAGAGTCCATCTGAGAGGTTCTAGGTGGACCCCTTCTTTGCCACTTGGGCAGAATTTATGGCACTGCCTGTAATAATACCCAGTCTAGCTTTCAAATTCATACAAAATCATAAGAATCCTGCTCAGGTTTAGTGGACATTAATGGCAGGGCATGTGCACAACCTTCATCTTTAATATCTTTTCCTCTGATTCTTTATTGCAGGAACAAAATGTATACCTTATTTTCTGGACTCTATAAGTACATGTTTCAGAAGGATGAATACTGTATACTAATCTTGGGACTGGACAATGCAGGAAAAACGGTACTTCTCAAAAGACTAGCTAAACTGTTTACACTTTCTTCGACAGATGGATGGGATGGGGAAATAGGTGGAGGAACTATTGTTTACATTTATTAAAACTCTTTATACCACATGTACTGGCAGGCAGGTCTATGTGGTGTACAATCCAAAAAGAATACATTAAAAGAAAGAAATGCCATTTAAAAAATAGGACAACACACAAAATTATTAATAAACTTAAATACAGAGAATGGTCAGGTCACCCAATCAAGCCAGCACAACCAAGAACATAGTAACATAGTAAGATGGCAGGTAAAGACCTGAACGGTCCATCCAGTCTGCCCAACAAGATAAACTCATTTTCTGAGTTAGATTTAATTGAATTGGGGGCCATAGGCCATGGTGAAGAAGTGTTTTTTAAGTAGCGATTTGAACCTAGGGAATGAGAATTTGCTACAGGTATGGGAAAGAAAGTCATTCCACAGTTTCTGTGAAAGAAAGAAAAAAGCAGTGTTTTCGGTTCGATTCGAGTTGGTCCATTTATGGGTTGGATAGGACTAGATGGTATGATTCGAGTGGAATAAGGAGCAGGGGTACAGGTGGAGAACAGGAAAAGAGTTGGAGGATGTTCACCTTCTCACACTTGGACTCTGGTGCTATTCCGGGGGAAAAAAAAAACAACCAAAGAGGAATAGTGAATCCTGTCAGATATGCAAGTATCTCTTTACTTCTGCATTCTCTCTTCTCTTTTTAGACCTTCTTGGAACAAACAAAAACTCGCTTTAGCCGCAACTACAAAGGGATGAGCCTGTCCAAAATCACCAGCACAGTCGGCCTGAACAGTAAGTGCATTGGAATGAAGGTCACCTCGTCATGCAAGGGCTGGAAACTTCAGATACAAAGTAGGCCATGAACCATTTAGGAGGGTGCTATTGTAAAACACATTTTATAACTGCAGTGTAATATTGATTGTTTCTAGGCACAGACTAGAGTAATAATTCAAATTTCTATTGATGGGTGTGGTACAGCGCGGAAGACATAGTTTAGAGGAATGGCTGGGGTGCTCTCGGGAACCTGTGATAGTGGCAGAAAGCAGTGGAGAAGATGGTGAAGAAAGAAAGAAGCAATCAATGTGTGTCTGCATACAAAGGAGTTGGAGGTAGCAGTCCTTTTAAGCATCCCTTGAAGATTGACTTGCAATGTATAGTGTTCTGTCCCTGAGAATTATGAACTTAGCTGTTGAGTGCCTCAATAGACACCTAATCATTTGGGCCTGATTTTGGACCTTGGAGTCCTTGTTAGTTCCTTTATGGCTTTGGATGCTGATATCCATTTCTGCTTACCTGGTGGTGAGGCTGAAGAAGTGAATCAGAAGAGCTTTTAATTTATTTCTTAAATGTGTTGTGTTTAGGACGTGGAACTTAGGTCGTAGAGAGCAGTTTGAACATTGTACTTTGTATTTCATTTGTAATTATGAACCACTGGGTCTATATGGAGGAGAGTTGTATTTAAATGTGCATTTATCCTCCTCTTGATTCAGTGTTACAAAGTAGAGCAGTGCTTAGGAAGTACATGAGATTTATTCATAAGGCAAACTGTCCTCATATGTGCGCTAAATCTCATCTTTGTTCTTTCTGTCTTACTGCACAAGACCTGTGGAACAGCTTTCCTGAATGCCTGTACCAGGCTCCCTGGCTTACCAGATTTGGATCAAGCCTAACAGCTCACTTCTTTAAGACCACTTTCAAATGTGACTCTTTATTCTTCCTGCCCATGGTCACTTAACTGTTTTTGTAGATGAGCTCCCACATTATTTCTGTTTGTGTATTTTTTGTGTGTTGGACAATAGTGCAATAATATCATATGGGTGTGGGAGGAGGAGGAACCCAGCATTGGCACTGGAGACAATGCATGAGATCCAGGGATGGGAATGGAAAACTTTTATACTCCTTCCTCTATTTTTTTCAGTTGGTGCCATTGATATATCCAAAGTGCGTTTGATGTTCTGGGACCTGGGCGGACAGGAGGAGCTTCAGTCACTCTGGGACAAGGTGAAAAAAGAGAGTTTTTCCTTAACTGATCAGAGATGTTGTTTATTGATGATTTGAATTTACCATCACCCACAGGACTCGGAAGCATGAGCAATGTGGGCTTAGTACTGATGTTGGTAGAACTGTGTGTGAGGCTGGAAAGGGTCAGTACTGGAATAGCACTGGGGGTTGCTCCAGAGCAGGACTGGGTACATGGTTAGGGGTGGTACAGAGCAGGATGCACATCGAGATGGAGCCTGTGAGTGTAGCAAATGCAATTTCATGTCAATTGCATGCTCTGTTTTACAGTACTATGCAGAGTCCCATGGAGTGATATATGTTATAGATTCTACTGACGAGGAGCGGCTTTCAGAATCGAAGAAAGCTTTTGGTGAGTACCCCTCAGTGTCCAAGAGAAAGATGATTCCTGTGGGTTGTCTGCCTTCACCGTATGGTATTAAGACTTCTGTCAGAGATGAACTGAGCAGCATTAAGCCATCCTTCTTTGCTTTCACTGATTGATTACATCCAGTGATTTCAAGGTGACAAAACAGTATACACTTTCTTCTGCAGACGGATGGGATGGAGATGGGTAAGCAGAGCCAGAGAGATGTCAGGGTGCATAGGAAGGAAGTGGTTTATGCCACCGGTGAGATCTCATGTAGAATATGCTTCAGTTTTGAAGGATGTATTGGAGGCTGCTGAGAGAGGGGATGTGCAACAGAAGCTCTGCTGATGAATGGTTTAGAGCTATATATGTAAATTGTAAGGGGTATGATAGTGACATTTACTTACCTGAACACTATCAATAGTTTACAAGAAGCAAACCTCTTTAGTTTAAAAATTATTTTTATTAGCGATAATGATACAAAGTATACTTATCTGCATATTAGAACTGCAAGAGTGTAGTATAATGGGAAATGATATGGAAATCGGAATGACGAGTGAGGTGATTACATTTGCAGATAACACGAAACTATTCCAAGTTGTCAAAACACATGCGGATTGTGAAAATTGCAGGAAGACCTTAGGAAACTGGGAGACTCGGCATCCAAATGGCAGATGAAATTTAATGTAGACAGATTTAAAGTGATGTGCGTTATCTGATGCTAGGGTCCACTTTAGGAGTCAGCACTCAAGAAAAAGACCTAGGTGTCATGTGCAGCGGTGGCCAAAAAAGCAAACAATGCTAGGAATTATTACGAGAGGGATGCAAAATAAGACCAGAAATATAATGCCTCTGTATCGCTCCATGGTGTGACCTCACCTTGAGTATTGTGTTCAGTTCTGGTCACAGTATCTCAAAAAAGATATATCAGGATTAGAAAAGGTTCAAAGAAGAGCAACCAAAATGATAGAAGGGATGGAACTGCGCCCATATAAGGAAAGGCTAAAGAGGGCTCCACCTTGGAAAAGAGACGGCTGGAAGGGGAGGGGGTACTATTTAGGTCTACAAAATCCTGAGTAGTGTGGAGCAGGTGGAAATGAATCGATTTTTCACTCATTCAAAAAGTAAAAAGACCAGGGGACATTCAATGAAATTGTATGGAAATACTTTTAAAACAAA
Organism: Microcaecilia unicolor; assembly: GCF_901765095.1. Lineage (NCBI taxonomy): Eukaryota > Metazoa > Chordata > Amphibia > Gymnophiona > Siphonopidae > Microcaecilia > Microcaecilia unicolor. The sequence continues at coordinate 194,782,962 of NC_044038.1, read as the reverse complement.
TAGGAAATATTTTTTCACTCAAAGAATAGTTAAGCTCTGGACCTCGTTGCCAGAGGATATGGTAACAGCGGTTAGCATATCTGGGGTTAAAAAAAGGTTTGGACAAATGGAGGAGCCTGTTATTGAGATGGACAGGGGGAAACCGCTGCTTGCCTTGAGATTGGTAGCATGGAATGGTGCTACTAATTGGGTTTCTGTCAGGTACTTGTGACCTGGATTGGCCACTGCTGGAAGTAGGATACTGGGCTAGATGGATCATTGATCTGACCCAGTATGACTGTTCTTATATTTTTATGTTCTTTTATGCAACCAACACCAGAACATGAGACAATCACCAATTTTTAAGGTTATTTATTTATTTTATTTATTTGTTACATTTGTATCCCACATTTTCCCACCTATTTGTAGGCTCAATGTGGCTACATAGTATCGGAGAGGCCTTTGCAGGCTCCAGTGTGAACAAATACAGGGTGATGTGGTAAGATCAAGTTCATGTGGCACAGCCACATTAGGGAATCGGAGAACGTAAGAGTTGTGTTATGTCCATTACGTGCTTTAGTTTGGTTGTGTTGCAGAGATTAGGCATTCCCTCACCCAAACTGGTTATATTGCAGGAAAATAACCAACCAGAAACAACACTGAAATACACAATAAAATATGCAATATAACTTCTCATCCTTAAAACAAGTACGTTCCTTGGCTTGAACACAAAAAACTTCACTGCCAAAACAACAAGGAGTCTGAAGTCTGATAACCCCTTATCTCTGAAATAAAACCACTGAACAAAGTAGACTAATAGAGTTGATCACCATTTACTCAAGATTAAGGTTCTTACTCTGGGTGGCAAATTGTACATAGGAGCCCCAGATTAAAAGGAAATGTTTTCGCCGCCTGGGTGTGGAATGAGCCATTTGGGCCTCCCAGAGAAGAAGCATATGGAGTTTGTTCCTCCATTCCCAATACCGAGGAGGGTCCACTGATATCCAGTGTTGTAAAATATACTTCCTCAGCGACCCTCCAGACCGGTCAAGACGCGTGGGTTATGCACTCCTACCAGCAGAGGGAGACTGAGAAACACTGAACTTTAAACACTGTATGTGTAACCTGTGCAGAACCCAAACTTTTTTAGATCTGGATGACTCTGTCCTCCCTGTCACCAAGCACCACATAGAAGCTGTCCGCATTTTTGGCTCTCTCCCCCCCCCCCCCTTTAAAACTGTTAAATCTTAAGCAAATGAAGGGGTAGAACTTGCAAGGCATAAGCCATTTGGGGAATAACATCATTTTAATAGGACTTAATTTTACCAGACAGATAACGGGAGAGATTGCCAAGCCAATAACCACTGCCATGTGAGGGCCAAAAGCCAAGATGTGTTTAAATAATATATACTCCTCATAAAAGTTGAAAGAAGGATCCCCAGGTATTTAAAGGATTCTAACGCCCAGATCAACAGAAAGGAGTCCCCCCCCCCCCCCCCCCAACAATCGAAATGCATTATCCGAAGCAAGAGTCTCGGATTTGAGCCAGTTTAATTTATACCCAGAAAATTCCCCATACTCCGTAAAACTTTCCATTTAATGCTCCCAGGTACTGCAATGAATTAGTAATGTGAACAAGAAGATCATCAGCAAATGCCGCCAGTTTAAACTTGTGGCCCCCCTCCCCCCAGCCATGCACATAAATGTTTCTAATCAATAGATCAAGGGATAAAACAAAAAAGGGGAAAGAAGGAGCAACCCTGAAGAGTGCCATAAAAAATAAGAACATCTTCTGAAGCACGTCCATTTACCCACATTTGAGCCCTAGGGTGACAGTGCAAGGCCTGAATAGCATCCAGAAATCTACCTTCAATGCCATATTTCTTAAAGACCTTATACATAAAATCCCAAATGACTCGATCAAAGGCCTTCTCTACATCAAAACTAATCAGCAGAGAATGCCTGCAATCCCTCCCAGCAGCCTCCAAGGAGGCCAAAATGGCACTCGCATTTTTAACTGCAAACCTGTCTTTCACAAAGCCAACCTGGCAGCGGTGGATCACAGGAAGAATGCTTACAAATTGATTAGCCTGGACTTTAGCCAATAGTTTGGCTTCAAGGGTAAGCAAAGAGATAGGCCTATAAGATTCAGGCAGCAGAGGGTCCTTATTTGGCTGAAAACCTCTTTAGTTTTCAGTCATTGGTTCCATTTCAGTATCAGACAAAGCAGTATCCAGAAATAAACTGGCAGAAAAATGTACAGTGAAGGGTTCCCTTGAAGAATGAGAGAGGATAGATTCATTCTTTCTTTCTATGCCAAGTTCATTCTAGCTCTCAAAGTTATAAAAAACAGAAGGATAAAGAAGCAATATAATTCACAAAATGCCTGAAGACGAGCACTAGCACCTTGGGGAAAATGCAGTGCTGAGAAGGATTTCAGGGACTAGATGGCACTGCTACTCCCAGTCTGAGCCTGTCAGCCGAAATGTGAAATCCTGTGGATCAGAGAAAACACATCCATTCCCCTGATACCCATTACAGGGGAGTTAACTCTCCATCGTCTTATTGAAGAAACCTCTTGCACAGTGCAAAAATGTCTTTCTTCTACACTGGAAGGCTTTAGAGACCTTAGGGAAAGTTCACGTTTTATTTCATTGAAAAAAAATCCTTACTCATGAGAAAAAATTGCAATAGTGCATCTTGGTCAGAGTGGAAAAAAAACTGTGTGCTGATAAGATAGTTTTGAGTACAGTAGTGTTTCCAGACTAGCTATATGATAAGCACAGAGGATCTTTAGAAGAATTAATTAGCAGTGCGGTCTGACTGGCAAACTGCAAGTACCATAAAACCTAGAATTTGTGGCAGAAACAGAGACACGAGTCCTACAGGCAGTCCCATCAATGGCTGGCAATTGAGATGTCTTCCTGGCAATTATTCACAGCAATCGCTGGGCTTTTTCTGTCATCCTCTGTTACTGTGCTAGGTGAAGGGAAGGGGTGACTTAAGGATTTGAGTACTCTGCAATCCCTGCAAGCTGTGTAAGGTTTATTTTGGAGGGAATGGTCTCACGGTAACATTGCAGAGGATACCAGGAAAAGGTCCTTTGGCACAGTGGGTCTGTCCGGTGAGTCCTGTCCCAGCTGCCAGCTTTAACCTTGATGGCCTGCTGGATATCATGCCTCATCCAAGCCAGTTTTTCTTGTCTTTCCCCACTGTGATACACCCTTCTAGGTAGCAAGCATTCAGGATCCTGAAGTCTGTTTTAGCTTCTACAGAGACATTGAGTCCAGTCCCTAGTTCCTGTTAATCTTTTCTCATCTAACTTTATATGTTTTACAGAGAAGATGATCACCAGTGAAGTGCTGGAGGGGGTTCCCATACTGGTGCTGGCAAACAAGCAAGATGTGGAGGTATGCGGTTACCCACAGCAGCTGCATGGACTGCATAGTGCCGGGGAGGGGGAAGTGTCGTTGTTGTGCTTGTAATCTTGGCTGTAGAAAAGCTGTCTCTCTGCCCTGGTAATAGTCTGGGTTTGCAGGATTCTTGCCAGAACAGATTCTTGAAAAACAATTGATATAGCAGAATTGAACTGTGTGTAATAGCAAATAGATCATATATCTTAAACACAAAAACAATAACCTTAATGCATCAGCTGGCATGCACAGAGTGTTTTTGAATGTCAAAAGCAGAACTGAAAGGTAGGGGAAAAACTCTGTCTAGAGTAGCATAATAACTCGCATAATGAACAGTGGGGAAACCTTCGTATAAACCTGCCTTAGTACTTTGGAAAAGCAGTTTATAAATAAAATGATATAAATTCAAGAAACGTGTTAAGTAATCCCTCCAACCAGAAGCTTTTCAGAATTCATGACAAAACTGGAGGCTGAAAGAAAGCATTTTACATTGTGAAACTTAATGAGACATCTTCAAGAAAAGCAAACAAAAGCTGCATTCTCCCCACACAGTAAAACTTTTATTTTGTTTTGCATTCCTTTGCAAAGATCTAGGCAGCATAGCTACATTTTATTATTAGGATTTGGCTTAGACCTTTTTTCAGTTGTAGCTCAAGGCAAGTTACATACATGTACAGCAGGTAAATCCTTTGGCCCATAAAGAAAACATGCTTAGTAGGAAAGTAAAGATGCAGAAGCATCTTCTTCCTGAAAGAAAAGATTTACTAAAGAGGTGGAGCTAGTAAGTGCATTGTTGGCTAATGCTTCCGATGTAGTGGTCACATCCGAGCTCTCGGAAGAGATATCCGGATCTCCCTAGGCCTCTTCCTTCGTCACACTGGTAAAAAGTATCCTTTAATTTTTGGAATGCCAGTAAACTACTGATTAAGAGTGCCAAAAAGTATCTATGGGGAGCATTACTGTGCTGTTCTGGGTTATGGCCACATTCCCAGGTTGCAGATTTTGGGTGCAAAGTTCCAGCCCCTCCACTTTCCCAGAAAGATTTATTAATTTATATTTGTTAATTGCAAACTCCAGATATGCTGCATGCTGTGTAAAACTATACAAATACAATCCAACAGACCAAAGACAAACTCCATCCTAATACCAAAACATTTCATTGCTTATCACCACCCCCCTTCCCCCCAGAGCAGCCCAGATACATGGGTACAGTATGCCTTCTCCTGTCAGCAGATGGAAACTGAGAACCACTGAACTAACAAGATTGTCCTATAAGTATCCTGTGCAGCCTCTCCCTAGTCAGTTCTTCTCATTCTCCAGCAGATGACAGGTGAGGCCATTTCTAGGAAGTTGGTTCTAGGGCAGTTAGCTTTGCCTCTATTGGCATTTACCTGGGTCACTGCATAGTCCAGGGATACTAAACTTAGTTGAGCTAGATCTCCCACTTCCATTGAAACTCCTTGGTGTTTTTTTTTATCTGTGTGCACCTTTGTCCTCCCCCACCTCCACCTTGGGGAAGAGGCCCTTGAAGCCTGCCCAGTGACAAGATTCAGTGCCATAAAACAAAACAAATAATTAAACAAAAAGTCATAAAGCAGTTCATGCAGCAGCCGATGGAGTCCTTAGGCTTGGTGCGGAGATGGCTGCCTCAGAGCCTGCACTAATGCATCGGTCTGGGGGCACAGGTTTGCGGGAGCATGGTTGCTTAGAGAAGCCATTGCTTTGTGCTGTGTGGCAGCTACTGCTCAGTTATTTTCAGGCAGTCGGCGCTTAGAGGAGCCTGCTAGTGTGGCTTGCAGCAAGAGGTCATGTGGTGTTGCATGGAGCCACCTTCTGGTGAATAGGGAGCAGGCCAGCACTGGAGAGGACTTGATTTTGGTGGGAACTGCCACCATATTAAATGCTGTGAAAGAAGAATCAGTGAAGAACCGTTTCAGGCCGGGTTTCCAGCAGTGACAGCCGGCAGCAGTTTGGCAGGAAGCTAGGTGGCAGTGCAAAACTTCAGCCCAGAGTTTTTGCTACTCTTGTCTTGAGAAAGGTTTATTGATGGAAGAACAGTGGGGAGCTCCCAGTGTTCCTGCTCCTCCCAGGGATGGCCCTTTTGGGAGATGAAATGGCTAGAATCTGCATGAATGTTGAGCTGGAGGAGACAGCTTCATTGGAATTAGTGGATGTGATGAGCCAGGACAGGGATCCAACAGGTACCCAAGCAGAGCGGGCAGGAGTAGTGACTGAAGGAAGATAAGGTGTCCCCAGGGTAGGATGCAAAGTTAGTTAGGATCTTTCTTTTTTTTTAAATTCTTTATTTATCATTTTTAAATTACAAGCCTTCATGAAGCTTGAAAAGGAAAATCAGATATAAATAAAACAAAATTACAGAAAATATTTTAGTTCCAGAAACATAATTATGCATCCTATATTAGACCACAAATTGGGGGGGGGGGGGGGGGGGGGGGGGGGGAGAAGAGCCGTTTTCACACGGGAGATCTGTATGCAACAAAAACTAAAGAAATGCTTAACAGTTTTATCCACTTATAATTATTCCATTTCTCCATAAGGTCAATACTGCTACTATCCAACAGGCTTCATGACAATTTTTTCAATTCTATAAATTGCTTCAAATGAACAGGATTAAAGAAAACATATTTTACACCCAAATATTTTGTATTGCATTTACATGGGAAACTTAAATTAAAAGTAGCCCCCAGCGCCAAGGTAGCTGGTCTCAATGCTAGAAAATCTTTTCTTTTGATTTGTGTAGATTTAGTAACATCTGGGAAAACCCAGATCTTTTGTCCATAAAATGGAAGTTGTAAGTTCCTTAAAGCTAGTTTCCTAACCAGTTCCAAATCCTGCTGGAATACAAATGAGACCAACAATGTTTGCCTATTTGTTATTGAGGACAAGAATGTTTCCAACAGGTCTGATACATTGAGATCTCCTTGAGGCTGTTGAGGAATTTGTGAAGATCCACTTGATTTTTTTGTGGGTAGGTAATATATTTTATTAAGAGGAGGAATATTCTCAGAGGTAAATTTTAAATTTTCCGTCAAATATCTCTTAAATATGTCCAAGGGGGAATACACCTCAGTACAAGGAAAGTTTAACAATCGAAGATTTAATCTTCGGTTGTAATTTTCAAAGTATTCCAACCTATTATATATCTGTGTATTGTCCTGAATCAATTTCGATGTTACCTCTTTCATTTTGACAGTATCAGCTTCTAAAAGATTTACTTTCTCAGTCAACTCATTACTCATAGTTGTAAATGCAGTTTTTAAATTCTGTAAATTTTCAGATAAATTGTCAATCTTGCCTGTTGAAGTCTTCACAGAGTTGTCCAAACGCTGGAGCACGTCCCATATTGCCTCCAGCGTAACCTTTGCAGTTGGAGCCTTAGATGTTTGGGGCTTCCCTTGCAGGGGCTCAAGGCCCTTCGACTCCGTTGTCGTAGGAGATCCAGGAAGAACTCCAATTTGCTGACCCAGTGGCAGATTCGTTTCCCCGACTTCCGAGGTCGACAATCCACCCGCAAATTCGAGTACCACCGGCTGCAAAGGCGGGAGTTGCGTCGGGGGAGACAACGATTTGTCAATTCCCTGGATCTCGGCACCTCCCTGCGTCAAAAGATCAGCGGGACCTCCTGACGCTGTTAAAGTGGATTGCCGCGTAAGGAACTGCTCCATGGACTGCTGGGCGGGTGTTGAAGTTAGGAAGGGCTGGGTCCACACCCTTACGATCCCTTTTCTCTTGCTATGAGGCATAACAGCCAAAGATTTTAAGGAAAAATTCTTTTGGGGAAATTTTAGCAAGAGAAATTATAAATTCCAACAGCGATGGGCTACTCACTGACGCGAGCAGTTGGTACCGCTGCCATCTTGCTCCGCCCTAGTTAGGATCTTTCACAGTATGAGTTGCCCTCCCTGGTTGCCTAGGTTCTGTGTTAAAAATTTTGGAAGCTGCTCCAGCAGTGAGGGTGCAGGTGAAGGATCTGGCTATTATGGGGAATTAAGAGGCCAGCTAGGGCAGTCCTAGTTTGGTTATTAAGGAAATGACAGCAGCAGAGTGAGACACCCAGAATGCAGGATTGAAAGTGGCACGTTTCAAGACTAGGCTATATCCAATCCCAGTGGAAGAGAGGTTTTACATCTCCTCAGGGTGAATGTGGTCATCTTAGTGGTTACCAAAGAGACTTCTGTTTCAGTGGAAGGGGGTACAGCCCTGAAGGACCTTGCAGGACCAGGGAATGGAGACCTCCTGAAGCCGGCATTTGAGGTGGTAAAAGACATCTGTGAGAGTTGTGGCCCACTGGTCTGAGCAGAGTTGCCTGGCAGTTTGTTGGAGAGAGATGCAGCAGGTCTATAGGGAGTGGCCAGCCTGAATATGAATGCAGCCTTCCTGCTGACTCTGCTGCTTCTGCTGGTGAGGAGAATCATAAATATCAGGACTCTGACATAGAAGTGCTGCTACCTCCTCATCCCTCTCCAACAGAAACTTATGATGCTGAGCCAGGCAAATGGACATTGCACACTGAGAACCAGGGCTGAAGGTTGAAGGAAGGATCTTTAGACTTTCAAATGTTTTTCATGAGAAGACTCAAAAAGAATAATTAAATACAGGTTTAAAAGCATTCTTCTGTCAGTGTTCTCCAAACCATCCACTTGCACTCACAGCAGTGCCATCATGGCCGCACCCCTTACTTGATCAGGTAGAAGTTGGCCTTTATTCTGTTATTCTATGACAAGGCAACTTTGTTATTGAACAGAAGAGTATATGAGCCTGGATATGATTTAGAGTTAGTGGAATGTAACACGCATTACTGAAAACTTTACAGCCTTCTTCCTGTTAGCTGCAGCAGCAAGGTTCCTTGTTTACTTTACTTTATTTCTTTTGAATCGCAACATACCCAAAAGAGCCGTAATTTTAAAAATAGTTAAAAAAAACTGGACATACCAGGAATTGCAATAAACACATAACCCTTCCTCAGACCTTACCCAATACATATCTTTCAAACAAACCTCTTATAGGAAGAAATATTCCATATCTAAAATGGGATAGCATTCCACCATTTTGCTGTCAAATAGGGCAAGGTGGCTGCATATACCACCTTATATCTAACCCTCTAGCAGTAGGAAATGTCAGACTCAAGAAATTTTGCCCCAGCCTTTGCTTCTTAAAATTAGAAAACAAAATCCATCTATTCAGGTAGTGTTAGGAAAGAGAGTTCCTCCTACTTGATAATAGTGTCTTTACTATTTCTCACCAAAAGCTTCCAGTTCATTTCCCTGGAAAATGGAAGCGTTACTGTTCTGTCCTGTGAATGGTGAAAGACCAGATCCTTTTCATATTACTCCAGAGCAGGAGCAGAATTTCACCCGTCATTGTTTCTTGTGAGGTGTCGTGCTGTCTGTGCATTCCCCAGAAGAAATGAGGCCAGGTCATGCTGTGATGATCTGCTTTTGTCATTGCATGCCTTCTGTCTGCTTTGCTGAGTACAAGAATCCATCTCCTGTATCACTTTATACCCCCCACAGGATCATAAAATAAGCCACACTGAGAGAGAGCAATGTCCATTGAGCCCCAGTATCCTGTCTCCAAAAGTGGTCAGTCTGAGTCACAAGCACATAGCAGATCCCAAAGAGTAGATCTGTTTCTCATAGCTCATCATCAGAGATAAGCAATGATTTTGCAGGATCTGCCTGGGACTTTTTCTCCAGGAACTTATCCAAACCTCTTGAATCCCACTATGTTTGTTGGTAAAAGATGTGGTCAGGGAACTAATTCCACAGCTTAATTATATGCTACATGAACAAATAGTTTCTACAATTTGCTTTTAGTCCACCTGTCTTTAATTTTATGGAGTGCACACTTATTTTAATGTAGTCTGAAAGATTAAACAACTGTTTCCTACTGCACTCATATTTTTATGAACTTCTATCATATCTCCCCTGGGATGTCTTTTCTGCAAGATAACCATCTCTAACCTGTTTAGCCTGTTTTCATAAGGGAGGTGTTCTATCTCCTTTATTTTATCCCCTCTCAGTTGTCTTTCTGCAAGGCACTCTAACCTGTTTTGAAAATGAAAACAGAAATACATACAATAGGTCTGCATTAGGAGTAGGCTCAAGTATCCAAAACAGAGGAAGTTGGTTGTACAAGAAATCAAATAGAAAAAGTAAGATAGCTTTATCTATTAAACAGCATCTTAAGGAATTCCGGTTGGGTCATGGAGCTGTAAGGTGGCAGAACTTTGCTGCACCCAATAACCCCCATTATACCTGCACTCGTTAACAAGAAATACCCTGATTGTTTTTTCCACTTACTACCTGGGGAAACATAGCCCTGAGCGGTCGCTCGGCAGGTGGATGGCATCCAAACCGACAAAGAATGAGCAGGAGAAAGCAAAATCTATAGAAGCCAAAATGGTGGTCAGGCACACGCCACTGTCTCCCTCTCCAAGCTCGGCCTAGACCACAGAGATCACTGCAGAGGTGCAGGCCGCAGTGGAACACACTATCGGAGTGGGTTTTTTTTTCTTTCTTTCTCTCTCTCTCTTTTTAAAAACAGCTATGATGGGACCAGAGCTGAGCTCCTTGTCAGCTTTTGAAGGAAGCTGTTCCCCTTAGCATTTTTGCAGCATGGCTTAGTTCTACGTACTTCATGGATTCTGCACTGAATTGATGGATACCATATCATCCGGGACTCGACAGTGCATTTGAGGCAGGCACTGGGAGTACAATTTGTGAACTATGCTTATTTACCGGCCATGCTGAGCCCGAGCCTCCGTGGCTGGTGGCCAAATTCATCAGCATTGTAGATTTTATAGCAGACACACCATGTCCTGCTTGGAGGTACAGCCGTTAGCTATCCTCTTTGTCTCGGGGCGTTGTACTGGGATGATTTATGTTGAACTGGATACTGCGTGGCCCATGGTTCCTGTAGGCTGTTGTCGATGTGCCTCTTAGAGTGAGACGGTTTGTAATGAAGGAGTCATATGTGCTCCTGTTTGTTTGGGAGATCACTTATTTATTGGTTCCTCATGAAGCCACATTCACTTTGTGACCCTCTATTCAATCTACTTCTACATGCAGGAGAGGAAGAACAGAGAACAAATGGACCAGAGGTTTTTTCCCCTCTCTTCTCATTTAGACTTTGACTGTACACGTTCACCTCATGCTGACCCTATTTGTGCTTTGTTTTCTGTTTGAGGTGGGGAGCATCTGTTCGCTCAGCCTCTGTGGAAGTTGGTTATATACTCTTGAGTTTGATACTGTTGTGTTCATTTGGGGTGTTAATTGGTTCATGTTATGCGTTGGAGGTTGTCGGGACCCAGTAGGATATTGACACACATCTGGGTGTTTAGTTTTACAGAGGGTTTGGGAGGATGGGAAGGGCGAGGGATGGGTTGGTTATGGGAGCTGGGTGTGGCAGGTAGAAGTTCACAGGGAACTAAACAGTTTTAGGGGTTGATTCTGTGGGGACCTTTTTTGAGTATGGTGGTCTGGGAAAGTGGGGCTTGTCATCCCTGAGAGAGTGTAGGCTGGGATGCCCTTCTGAATTCATTGAATGTGTGTTTTACCTTTGGATTTACCAACTTTTTGTTACATGGAATGTAGGGGGTTTCCATTCCCTCATTAAGAGACATAAGATTTTAAAGGCTCTAAACAATAGGACTACATCGATTGCTTTCTTACAGGAGACCCATCTCTCTACATTAGAGTATGTTAAGTTGTACCACTGGGTACCTTTGAGTCACTTGCATTTGGGAAGGAGAAGAGTCCTAATATTAATCAGGAAAGGCCTCCTTGTGAAGACCTGTAGCGTAGTGCATGATTCCCATGGTAGGTATGTCATCGCATTGGTGACCATTGATTGTAAACCCTATTTGCTTTGTAATATCTATGCCCCTAGCACTTACGAAAAGTATTTTTTTCCAACAGCTTTTGGGGATATTCCTATCATATTGGGAGGGGACTTTAATGATGTGGCGGACCCTGCCTTGGATAGATCCCACTCCATCACAATGGAGAAGGGTAGTTAGTGGGGTTCCTCAGGGGTCTGTGCTAGGACCGCTGCTTTTTAATATATTTATAAATGATTTAGAGATGGGAGTAACTAGCGAGGTAATTAAATTTGCTGATGACACAAAGTTATTCAAAGTCGTTAACTCGCGACAGGATTGTGAAAAATTACAAGAGGACCTTACGAGACTGGGCGGCTAAATGGCAGATGACGTTTAATGTGAGCAAGTGCAAGGTGATGCATGTGGGAAAAAAGAACCCGAATTATAGCTACGTCATGCAAGGTTCCATGTTAGGAGTTACGGACCAAGAAAGGGATCTGGGTGTTGTCGTCGTCGATAACACACTGAAACCTTCTGCTCAGTGTGCTGCTGCGGCTGGGAAAGCGAATAGAATGTTGGGTATTATTAGGAAAGGTATGGAAAACAGGTGTGAGGATGTTATAATGCCGTTGTATCGCTCCATGGTGCGACCGCACCTTGAGTATTGTGTTCAATTCTGGTCGCCGCATCTCAAGAAAGATATAGTAGAATTGGAAAAGGTGCAGCGAAGGGCGACTAAAATGATAGCGGGGATGGGACGACTTCCCTATGAAGAAAGACTAAGGAGGCTAGGGCTATTCAGCTTGGAGAAGAGACGGCTGAGGGGAGACATGATAGAGGTATATAAAATAATGAGTGGAGTGGAACAGGTGGATGTGAAGCGTCTGTTCACACTTTCCAAAAATACTAGGACTAGGGGGCATGCGATTAAACTACAGTGTAGTAAATTTAAAACAAATCGGAGAAAATTTTTCTTCACCCAACGTGTAATTAAACTCTGGAATTCATTGCCGGAAAATGTGGTGAAGGCGGTTAGCTTAGCAGAGTTTAAAAAGGGGTTGGACGGTTTCCTAAAGGACAAGTCCATAAATCGCTACTAAACGGACTTGGAAAAATCCAAAATTCCAGGAATAACATGTAGAGAATGTTTGTACGTTTGGGAAGCTTGCCAGGTGCCCTTGGCCTGGATTGGCCGCTGTCGTGGACAAGATGCTGGGCTCGATGGACCCTTGGTCTTTTCCCAGTATGGCATTACTTATGTACTTATGACCCAGCGGGGTATCTCGCTGTTATGTGAGTCCCTGGATATGGTGGATGTGTGGCATACATTGCCCCCTTTGAAGAGGGATTATTTTCATCTTTTCAGGGCCCACTCCATGATGTCCAGGACTGACTACCTCATGGTTTCTAGGGGGTTGTTGTTCTCCATGGTGGATACCACTATTGGACCGATCACGATCTCTGACCATGCCTGGGTGTAGATGGGACTCCAGTTCAGTTCTGCCCCCAGCTCGGGAGTTTTTTTTCTTCAATAGAGCCTACAAAAAGAACCCTTAAAGCCACAAATCACCATACAACCCACCCAATCATCTAAATACACCTCCCACACCACCCTATCTAACACCCCCTACTCTATCTTCAAATATCTTCGGCTTACCACCGAGTGTATCTAAGATCCTCTCATGACTATGTCATAACAATACTCTGTAAGCCACATTGAGCCTGCAAATAGGTGGGAAAATGTGGGATACAAATGTAGCAAATAAATAAATATTATTATTATTATTTATTACCCCACATTTTCCCACCTTTTTGCAGGCTTTATATCTGTATAAAGATAATAATTTTCCTCTGTATTTGTCTGCTAAGTGGCAGGATTATGTAGATACTAATAAAGACCATCTAGATAATCCAGTCTTGCATTGGGAGGTGGATGAGAGGCAGCAAAGGTGGTGTTGAGGGGAGAAATAATTTGTTAGCTTTCAGCGGAAGGCTCGCCACCGCAGAGTCCTCCATTTAGAACACCAGGTGACGACCCTCCTCCAGCAATAAGGGTGCCAACATTCAGTGGGCCTTAAAACACGCCTCTTGGAGGCTCAACAAACCCTAAATGAACTCTTACGCCAACATGCTAAGAAATCTGCTCTTTATTATAGATATCAGCTTTATAAATTCACTAACAAAAGTAGCAGTTTGCTAGCTCGTTTAGTTCATATCAGCAGAGGTCCCTGTAAAATTGTTACCCTGAAGGACTGTGGGAGAGTGCTTATGCATCAGGATGAGGCTATTAATCAGATTTTAACATACTTTTTTTGCACAGCTCTATTGTTCGCCGCCTAACTCCACCCTGGACAATGAGACTTACTTACCTTTCTAGCATGCACTTGCTTCGAGTTTCTGATTCACAAAGGGCAATGCTTAATGCTCCCATTCAGGAGGAAGAGGTAGAATGGGTAGCTATTCAGCAGAGCCCAATGGGGAAAGTGTCAGGGCCAGACAGGCTGCTTAGTGAATTTTATAAACTTTTAAAAACCAAAATTGGTCCGATCCTGACCTCGGTATTTAATGCCATCATATCTCGGGGTGCCCTGCCTCCTCACCTTAATGAGACCAAGATTATAGTCCTGTTAAAGCTGATGCAGGAATTACCACTATTGTTAGCAGAATCTATGGTACTTCAGGAATCAAACACCACACACCAGGAAGAGAAAGAAGTCTTCTTTATTTGCCAGCAAACAAAGTAGGACATCAGCGCTAGCCCTCTCTGTGTCCTGTCCTTCTCTTGTCTTGTCTCTCTCGTCTCTAACGTAAGCTGCTTCTGTTCTCATTTATATATTGTTCCTAAACCCCTCTAGCCCCCCTTTCTCACCAGATGGTAAGGAATAGATTGATTACCCTGTCTTGAACTAATTATCTCTACACATTTACTCAAAATATCAGTTACATAGGTTTCAGATATTTCCTAAACTGACCTACGACCTGGGGCCTCTCAAACTAGACAATGCGGCACCTATCTCCTGCATTTTATTATTCTTCACATAATCAGATTCCCGGTTAACTTCATAACTTAAACTCCTCGGGGCATTCATTAAGGGGCTAATCTTGCTTAATGGCACACAGACATGGTTTGTTATTACTTTCAGGAGACCAGTCCTACACTTAACTATAATCTATCAAGGAAGAGAGTTGTCTTTTCCTGACCTCTTTCACCTTTTAGCTTCATACACAGAACTAGCTAGGACTGTGGATAATTCAAACCAGATGACCTCTTAAACTGCAGACAAAGACTGAATTAAAAAGATATCTTACACAGAGAAATAGAACTTATTAAGTAAACAGAATAAAACATATTTTAAAATAAGCAGAAATCAGAATTCCTTATAAGACAAAATCTAAATTATCAAGAATATTTAAATCTAAACTATCTCCTATTCTCTCTAAACAGCATTCAGCCTAATCTTTTAAAACTGCCTGCTTGCTGATCCCCTCGAGACTGTCCAGTATGCCTTGCTTAGAATGGCATCCAGATGTGGTTTATTTATTATGCCTATGAACTAGCATTAACAATCCATCACTCAAAAGGGACAAAGAAAGTTTTATTTCTCTCTGACCTTTCTAACCTCTAGTCTAGCAAAAGCTAGACATTTGAGTAATTAAAACCAGATGGCATTCTACCACTTGCAGGACTGAACCAAAGTTAAACAGAATTAGCAAATTAATATGATTTCTCTGTCCAGGCTGCCTCAAAGCCAGTTAAGCCTTCGGACAGTCCAGAATCCTATTGCCCCATTTCCTTGTTGAATTACGAGGCTAAACTCTTAGCGAAGATTTTGGCTAACCAGTTGTCTTGGGTGTTCTCATCTCTGCTCGTGGAACCACAGGTAGGTTTTACCTGTTGGCGAACAATTTCTAAGAATTTTCATTGGATCTTAGCGGCTTTGGAGAAATGTGTGTGCTGATGCAACCTCCTCTCTTCGCATCAGTTTTTGATGCTGAAAAGGCCTTTGACAGGGTGGATTTGGGGGTTCCTTAGGGGAGTATTGAAGACCTATGATATTGATGGTTTCTTTTTTCACGTGGTGAGGGCATTGTTCACAGCTCCACGGGCGGGGATATGTGCCAATGGAATTCTATCTGACCCATTTCCCCTAGGTCGAGGAACAAGGCAGGAATGCCCTCTCCCTTACTTCTTGTCTTGACTCTTGATCCTTTACTTCGAGAGATTCGGAGCAACCAGGAGATCCGGGGGTTGTCTATTAGAGATCATGTTTTTAAAACTGTCGCATTTGCAGATGATTTACTTGTCTTAATTACTGAACCCAGACCACCTTTGCCCATTTTAATGGAGAGCCTCTGTGAGTATGGGGACTTCTCCGGTTTTCAATTGAATCTAGTAAAATTGGAAGCCCTAGCTATTTCCGTGGCTTTGCATTGAGAGTGGGGACCTTCCTTCCCATTGCAATGAGCACCTGGGTCATTTAAATACCTGGGCATTCAATTGTCCATGGGTACTTTGTCGCTTCATAGATTGAATATAGATAAATTAGAACGTAAGAATAGCCATACTGGGTCGGACTAATGGTCCATCTAGCCCAGTATCCTGTTTCCAACAGGCAGAAACCCAAATAGTGACAACATTTCATGCTACCAATCCCAGGGGAAGCAGTAGCTTCCTCATGTGTGTCTCAATAGCAGACTATGGACGTTTCCTCCAGGAACTTGTCCAAACATTTTTTTAAACCCAGATACGCTAACCGCTATTACTACATCCTCCAGCAAAGAGTTCCAAAGCCTAACTATTCGTTGAGTGAAAAAAATATTTCCTCCTATTTTTTTTTTAAGTATTTCCATATAACTTCCTTGAGAGTCCCCTAGTCTTTATACTTTTGGAACAAGTAAAAAATCGATTCACTTCTGCTCATTTGACACCACTCATTGAGTGTCCCCTAGTCTTTGTACATTTTGAAGTAGATTCACTTCTACTCGTTCTACACCTCAGAATTTTGTAGACCTCGATCATAACTCCCTTCAGCCATCTCTTTTAAAAGCTGAAGAGCCCTAACCTCTTTAGCCTTTCTTCATATGAGAGGAGTTCCATACCCTTTATCATTTTGGTTGCTTTTCTTTGAACCTTTCTAACTCTGCTATATCTTTTTTGAGATACGACGACCAGAATTGAATGTAGTACTCAAGGTGAGGTTGCATCATGGAGTGATACAGAGGTATTATTTTCTATCCCTTTCCTAATAATTCCTAGCATCCTGTTTGCTTTTTTGGCCACCGCTGCACACTGGGCAGAAGATTTCAGCATATTGTCTACAATGACACCTAGATCTTTTTCATGGGTGCTGACTCCCAAGGTAGACCCTAGCATCACATAACTATGGTTTGGATTAATCTTTCCAATGTGCATCACTTTGCATTTCTCCACATTTAATTTCATCTGCTATTTGGATGCCCGGTCTTCCTGCAATTTTTCACAGTCCACATGTGATTTAACAACTTTGAATAGTTTTGTGTCATTTGCAGATTTAATCACCTTGCTTGTTCCGATTTTGTTAAATAGTATCGGTCCCGATACAGATCCCTGTGGCACTCCACTGTTCATCCTCCTCCATTGAGAAAAATGGCCATTTAATCCTACCCTCTGTTTTCTGTCCAATAACCAGTTCCTAGTTCATAACAGAACACTGTCTCCTATCCGATACACTACATCAACTGGCTCACCTATATTGACATGTTTATTCACGCCATCAAAAAAATGAAGCAAATTGGTGAGGCAAGATTTCCCTTGGCTGAATCCATGCTGACTCGTCCCATAAACCATGTTTATCTATGTGTTCTGTAATTTTATTATTTATAATAGTTTCTGCTATTTTGCCTGGTGCTGACGTCGGGCTTACTAATTTCCTGGATCACCCCTGGAACCCTTTTTAAAAATCGGCATTACATTGGCCACCTTCCAATCTTAGGTACTATGGACAATTACGTTTCTTCAAGAATCTATAAAATAGATCCTTTGGTGTAGATTTTAGTAACAGAAAAAAACTTAATAATCTCAAATTTAGCTGTCTGGTGTAATTATTAGAGTTTTCATCTTTGCATAAAGCAACATCTTAATCTTGCACTAAAGAAGTTTGAAGCTGCATCACCTGTTGAACTTGGGTTTACATTTCCTCCTTTTTAGCAGCTCGAGAAACATAGTTTTCTTCCACTTCTGTAGCCTAGATGAGTTCTGCAGTACTGCAGATGAAATCCTGAAGCGTGGGTTCCAAAGCTGCACAAATTGCATCCAGGCTTGACCAGGAGAGGCCTGGCTGTATCGAGCCTCAATACTTGGCCACTGTCCACAACGCCAGAGGCACTGGCATTGAAGAAGAAGCCAATGCAGATGGCTCAACTGTAGAGAACAGACAGCCACAACCCACCACCAGTTGTGTTTAGCAGTATTAATTCCATTGCTGTTCACATCTCTGATGCAGCAAGTTGATTCAGGACCAGAGGAACTTCAGGGCCTAAACATTGCTCCTGGGTTTGGGCACTTCTACTCGCCTGGACCAGCTGGTACACCCTCAGACAAAGCTTGGGTGTAGCTGGTAATCTCCAGCTGTCTCAGAAGTGGTCAGCAACAGGCAAATGGGAGCTGGCAGTTTCCATTTCTTTTCTAGCATCGGGAAAAGGTAAGCTTGAATGCAGCAATCAGGAAGCAAGACAAAATGCACGGGGACCTACGTATCATACTTACTCATTTGCCATATTGAGCCTTCAACCCTAGTTGGTAATTTTTTTTTTTAATTTGTTTTAGAATAACTTCTACCATTTTGCCTGAAAACAACATCAGATTTAGCGGTCTACAGTTTTGCTGCAGCCCTTCTTAAACACCTGCAGTCCTCTGGTACCGTGTCCCAGAATCCTGAAGCTTGTGACACAACAGCCTGGGTCACAGTGGTTCCAGCGTGGTATCACTTAACTTACTGGGTGGCATGATGCAGAAGAGAGCTCTGAGGCTGATGATATCAGAAATACAAAACACTACAGAGAGAACCTGAGGGAGGTGGACATTTTGATATTATTTATTTATTTATTATTTATTTGACTTGTATCCCACATTTTCCCACCTATTTGCAGGCTCAATTTGGCTTACAAAGACCTGTTGTGGCATCGCCGTACAGGATGGCGTATACATTTGGTGATACAAAGAAGTATACATTTGGTGTTACAAGTAGTGAAGGAAGACGACAGGATTTGATCAAGTAGTTGTAAAGAGATACATTCTGCCTAAGGTCGGAAAGGTGTTGTGTTATGGTTAGTTATGGGTTCTCGTGGTAAGCTTTGTCAAAGAGGTAAGTCTTCAGTGATGTGCGGAAGTTAGTTAATTCGTTGATCGTTCTCAGGTGAGTTGGAAGTGCGTTCCACAGCTGTGTGCCCATATAGGAAAAGCTAGTCGCGTGAGTTAGTTTGTATTTTAATCCTTTACAGCTGGGGAAATGTAGGTTGAGAAAGGTGCGGGAAACTTTTTCTGCGTTTCTGGGTGGTAGGTCCACTAGGTCTAGCATGTAGGTTGGGGCATCTCCGTATATGATTTTATGAACAATCGTGCAGATCTTGAGCGTGGTATGTTCTTTAAGTGGAAGCCAGTGTAATTTCTTTCTCAAGGGTTTTGCACTTTCATATTTTGTTTTCCCAAATATGAGTCTAGCTGCGGTATTCTGGGCTGTTTGAAGTTTTTTGATGGTCTGTTCTTTACATCCAACATAGAGTGCATTGCAATAATCCAGGTGACAATACCATTGATTGTACCAGGTTCCGGAAGAAGGCCCTTGGGAAGTAAGGGTTTCCACATGGAGTGGAACATTTTCTTAGTTGTATTCTTCACGTGGTTTTCAAGTGTAAGATTTCGGTCGATGGTTACACCCAGAATTTTCAAATTGTTTGAGATGGGGAGGGAGAAGTTTGGGGTGGTTATGGTTATGATATATTTGCTGATGTCCTAGTCTCTTGAAGTTTTTGTTATATTTTTAAAAATTGTTTTCAGAGCCTCTTGTGTTGGAGGAATTCAGCAGAATTAGTTGGTCTTGGTTATTTTTTTAATCTGGTTGTTTTGTTCTTTTATGTTTTCTGAGCTTCCAGAACAATAGGAACTGACCAGTAACGGTGTACAGTCCATGAGCCTTCTTTACATAAGTACATAAGTATTGCCATACTGGGAAAGACCAAAGGTCCATCGAGCCCAGCATCCTGTTTCCAACAGTGGCCAATCCAGGTCACAAATACCCAGCAAGATCCCAAAAATGTACAAAACATTTTATACTGCTCATCCCAGAAATAGTGGATTTTCTCCAAGTCCATTTAATAACGGTCTATGGACTTTTCCTTTAGGAAGCCGTCGAAACCTTTTTAAAATTCCGCTAAGCTAACGGCCTTTACCACATTCTCTGGCAACGAATTCCAGAGTTTAATTACACGTTGAGTGAAGAAACATTTTCTCTGATTCATTTTAAATTTACTTCATTGTAGCTTCATCGCATGCCCCCTAGTCCTAGTACTTTTGGAAAGCGTGAACAGACGCTTCACATCTACCCGTTCAACTCCACTCATTATTTTATAGACCTCTATCATATCTCCCCTCAGCCGCCTTTTCTCCAAGCTGAAGAGCCCTAGCCGCTTTAGCCTTTCCTCATAGGGAAGTCGTCCCTATGATAACTGTTGATAACTGCATGGGGATTTCCCCATATATTAAAATGTTCATCTCAAAGCCCTTCCACTTGCCCCCTTTTATGTAGTGTTTTGTATTTCTGAGACTGTAAGCCTAGAGCTCTCTTCCTATGTCATGGCACCTAGTAAGTCATGTGATATCGTGCTGAGACTACTGTGACCCAAGTTGCTGTGTCGCAAGTCTCAGAAATGCAGTGACTCAGAATTCTGGGACATTTTACCTTTTCACTAATTCCCTTTTCAAACAAATCTGTTTCAGAGATGTGGCAGTGGTAGAACTAGAGGACATAAATTGAAGTTGCAAGGTGGTAGACTTAGAACTAAAATCAGGAAATACTTTTTCTAGGAGAGCGTATTTGATGCTTGGAAAATCTTCCTGGGGGAGGTGGTGGAGACAAAAACAGTGACATTTGAAAAAATTTTAAACACGTTTTGGCAGGTACAACTCTGGCCGCCTTGTTGTTCAGACAATGGTTTATACAAGTCTTTATCTGCCACCATTTACTATGCTACTATGTTAATGCCCCATTCCTTGTTGCCTAGCCATCAGAGCGATGGCCTTCAGGCAGGGTCCACTGCAGGAGTGGATTAACACTATACTGGGTTCTAGGCAAACAAACATTTGTTCCTCTCCTCCTTCCCCAGTCAAATTCAGTAATAGTTGGTGAATGAGCAGAGGTGGATTTTCCCTGAACTTCTGCTTAGCATCTGTGGCTTCAATCTACAGAACTTTGCTGCTGTTCCCTACTTTTAAATAAATGTGCACGGTTCCCTTTGTAGAAACCCTGCAATCTGATATTTCCTTCTTTTTCTTTGCAGACCTGCCTTTCCATTCCAGATATCAAAACTGCTTTCAGCGACTGTATCAGCAAGATTGGAAAGCGAGACTGTCTGACGCAGGCTTGCTCCGCACTCACTGGGTAAGTGTGAAAGCTGCTGAGGCATTGATATGCCTGTCGATTACAGATATACCACTAGAACTTTTCTTATCGCGTAGGGATAAGAGGATTCGTTGTAGGAACTCCAGCATGAGCAGCAAATGCCACCATTGAGTGGATGGTCACTGGAGCATCCTCTTCTTCCACACCCCGCACCCTTCACCACCTTCCTTATGTTTTCACCAGTCACAGAAGAAGCTCAAAGTCTTGTGACCTATACCCCAAAATACTCTTCTTTTCCCAGGTCTCCTGCCTGGGCCATGAGAAACGGTGTACTTAATAGAGCTATAATATGTTTCCGTAAAATAAGCTGAATAGCCTACTGGTCATAAATGCCAAGTGACAGACGAGACAGAGTGGTGATTACTGCAAGAAATGGGCTTCTGGGACCAAAGATTTACAAATCCATGAATACTGTATGCAGTTATATCCTTCTCATCTCAAAGAGCATAGCACTCCTATTGAAAGTTTAGAGAAGGGCAACAAAGATGATCAAGGTATGTAATTTTTGTATGAGAAAACTCTTCAGTTTAATGACAATATGGAGGGGAAGATATCAGAGCAAGAAAACATTTAAAAATACAGGGAAGGTAATCAAGAATATGTTCATTGTACAAGAGGTGGTGTAATGGAACTCAGGCAAAGGGTTTAATAAGATAAAAAGAAAGAGTTTCATTGCAAGGAAAGGTAGGGCTCAGATAGTATGACTGGGTTCAAAAAGGAATTTACACATTCGTGGACTATAAATGAACTTGCATGCTTTTTAGCATAGCATTCAGGAATGTTACTCTCTGTTCAGTACAGCTCTTAGCCATGACTGCTAAAAACTGGATGGGTCTGCCAGCAGATTGACATCTCCACACATGCCCTGTTTGTGTCTTAACTGCCTCTGCGTCTTGCTGCTGTCAGACAGGATACCAGATGAGATGGACCTGACCTAGTTTGACAGGTTTTACTGTTATTAGCTACTGGTTGTGTCAGTAATGGGCCTTCCTATTTCTTACGTATCATAGCAGAGGAAAGATAGGCTGAATGGTGATTTATAAGAAACACATTTAAACAAAATCTACATTTTTTTTTTCCCCAAATGGAGTCCTTGAAATCTCCATACAGTTCCAATTCCAACATGTTTCTTGTTTATCCTTCTACTCAACAACTGCATCACAGCTGTTATTATATTACTAGTAAAAGAGGCCCGTTTCAGAGGAAATGAAACGGGCGCTAGCAAGGTTTTCATCACCAACACCCCCCCCCCTCCCTGGCCAACCCCTTCGTTGTTCTGCCATTGCTCCGCCCCCAAAGTCATGACGTTTGACGCGAGGGCGGGGCTCGGAGCGATTTCCCACCACCCCCGCCTCCCTCCCTGCCAACCCCTTCGTTGTTCTGCCATTGCTCCGCCCTCGAGGGCAGGGCCCGGAGCGATTTTGGTGGCTTCACCACCACGAACCTTCGAACCTTTTTGAAGGAAGTCAGGGCTTGGCTTCACTGACGTCAGTGTCCTCAGAACGTTGAGGGTGAGTTTTATTATAGTAGATAGTTTTCACAATGAAAACTATAACAAATTAAAAACGATCACTTATACAATTAAAATTCATACCAAATTAAAACTGCAAAAACATAAACAAAAAATGTACTAAAACAAAAAAAATTGAATTGCACAAAACTACATAGCCTGTCCTCCTCTTTCCAGACCAGTCCAGATGTGGGTTTATGCTCTTCTACCAGCATGAGAAGACTGAGAACCACTGGTTTGATATCACCCTATTCTTTGACTACAAGCAGGCTTCCAATTCTCACAAGTGGGTTGACAATCTGCGTTGCCCAGGATTTGGCATGTTAGCCAGCATAGAAAAAAATTTCGAGAGCCTTCTGTGGCACAAGCTGCGTCCCACCACGCATGCATGGAGCGCCTTCCCACCTGCAGCACATCCGCTTCACTTCAGTTTAATACAGTAGCATAAAAATAAAACAAATTACGAAGAAACAACTCCAAGGGGAGGTGGGTGGGATTGTGAGAATGTGAAGCCTGCTGTCCTCAGAGAATACCTGCTTCAGGTAAGTATCTTCACTTAAGGGTTCTGTGCATTCCACAGTCAACCGGCATTTCTCAGTCCCCAACTGTTTTCAGGTGAGAGGTGCCTCTGCAGGCTATTTCAGGGCTATAGTACCTATGGGTGAGGGGCTCTGGTTCCTTGTGTGGGGGTGGGAGCCCTGATGGTAATTTCTTTTGAAGAGAATAATGCATACATAATAAAATATTTTTAAAAAGAATGCTGATTGGTTGGGCAGGTCCGCAGAGCCTGGTGGGTCCAGTTCTCTTCCCCCTTCCTCCAGTAACTCTTGGGGACACTTGGCTATAGTACATCCTGTTGTCCTCCCCTACATTTGGAAGGGGGCCAGGGATAGGAGTTTTGGCAGCTGCATTTAAGATGTTTGAAAAAAAGATAATAGGCAGTCAAAAGGAGATGATGATCAAGGGCAACTCCTGCTGAAGACTGCTAGGATTTGGGCTACCTGATATGGGGAATGAGGTGCTCTGTGCTAGTGTCTTGGGCTGCGGAGATGTCAGGGAGCCACATGTGATGATGGTACAGATAGAGCACAACAGGTGCTTTACAGCCTTTAGCAGCCACTGCAGAAGCATCTGTTCTAAGGAAACAGCAAGGTAATTGATCTGCAAACTCCTAGATGAAAAACAGACGAAGCAGATACGTACGTGGAAAACAATATTTAATAAATATAGATCAATAATTTCCAGATTTTCTGATGCTGCATCAGTCGGCCGGTCCGCAGCGCAGTAAGTTTAGACATCAAGCAAATGTAGTCTAATTTCTGCAGGACTCTCTGAAGGCCTGGTAGCGATGGCTGTTTCCATGCTGCTGCCAGAACTAGCTTGCTGGCCACGAACACTTGTCCAGCAAATTGGTGTATTGGACTCTTAACTCCTTTAGGTTTGAAATGTAGTAAACAGTGGTCCATTTTCATTGGGTAGGTCACCCCAGTAACCTCAGATAGAAATTTCAAGATCTGTGCCCATGTTTACAGGTCTCTGAGCATGTTTACAGGTCCACCAAATGTGGAACATATCGCCTGTTGCATCACACTGCCGCCAGCATTTGGCTGAGCCTGTTCGAAACATTTTTGCAATGTGATGCGGAGTGTAGTACCAACAATATAGTATTTTATGTCCACTTTCGACCATGGCACTGGAGATTGACACTTTGAGCAAGGACCTAAGTGCTAATTTCCATTGTGGAAGTGTGTATGTCACCCCCAGGGCCTCACCCAATTTGTCCAGATAGTGTTCTATCGGGTTGGAGTATAATAGTAACGTTCTATAGAGTCTTGAAATGCTACCCTTACCCCCCCTCCCTTTTAACATTCCACTTTCTATCCCCGTTTCAGTTAAACTTAGTTCTCCCTTTGCCCTCCGGGTTATAAAATCTCGTACTTGGAAGTACTGGAACGCTTGCAGAGGGGATAGCCCATGTTATGATAATACAATCTAATACATAAAAAATGAATTAAAATATCAAAATATTAAGAAATTTAATAAGTATACAAATTAAAAAATATACATCAATAACATACCTTTCAAAGACAGACAATATATATATGTGTGTGTTGTTAATAAACAGAATACAAATAAAATACATATTATAATAATGAATAGTCAATAATTTCATTACATATTGCACATATAAAAATAAATTAAAATGTCAATGAAATATATGCTGTGTTTATATTTGAAGTAAATTTGACACGTACCTAATGAATATCTGTATGATCATGTAATCTCCACTTAAATATCTAAAGAATATGAAATAAATAATAAATAATAGAAAATTAAAAGGAAAAAGTGAAAAAAATACAAAAAAGAAAATAAGAAAAATATTATTGTTGAAGATTATAAAAAATAATAACATAAATCAAAAAGCAGATTGTCCAGTGGTAGAGTACCCCAGCCATTGACTTACTTCATGGCGACTGGCGACAACACCAAGGAGCGGTGTTCGGAGGGGATTGATATCCTCATGCAGAGGTGACCAGAGCAATGAGAGGCAATGATCTACAAATCCTCAAGAAGTATCAAGCAAACCACACAAATAGCAGTGAAAAGTAGTGGATGATTTATTGTCAAATATCAAAGAACATCTTTTTTTTTTTTTTAAAGTGAACTAGAGCATTCTGGAAGTTAGATTCTTTTTATGTTGTTTGGTGAACCTAGGGAAGGTGCAGCATCTAGGGCAGTTGTGGCCCAGTGCATTAAGGAGGCAATAGTGTCAGCATACAGTATGCGTAGGCATGAGGTTCCTTTTCATTTGAGCGCTCATTCATCTTGAGTGGAGCGTAGTTCCTCCGTAGGAGATCTGTAGAGTGGCCACCTAGATATCCACGCATTCATTAGCTCTTCATAGGTTGGACACACATGTATATTTTTCTCTCTTCTCATCCTCTGAACACTGCCCCTTAACACTGTGTAAGCGACAAAATTATTCACCATTTGTATAATTCTCTTAAATATTGTGTAAGCCACATTGAAACGACTTGGTTGTATGATGTGGGATACAATACTAATACATTAAAATTGACCTAGAAGCTTGGCAGGATGTGGGTTTAGGGGCAAGCATGTTAAAGGTAGGCTTGACCTTGTTATTTCTTTGGTACTTCTTGAAAGTCTGGACTGGTTTGGAAGGACAAAGAAGGAGACATTAGATCTTACCTTTTCTTTCTTAGAGTCCCTCCAGCCCAGTTCAGAATCCAGCCCTTGAGGTATGCATCTTGTAGGCCTGTGTGGGTATAGATCTCTGTCAAAGATGTGTGAATATGGCAGAAAAGTTCTTGGTAAGTTTTTAATAGAAAAGGAACAAGGTTCCTCATTGTTTTGCATCTCTGGGCCGAAGTCAGACTTGAGTTACATAGAAACATGATGGCAGATAAAGGAATCCCCTAAGTGATCCCACGTGCTTATCCCATGCTTTCTTAAATTCTGACACCGTCCTCAACTCCACAACCTCCACCGGGAGACCATTCCACACTTCCACCACCCTGGAGGAATGGACCGATATTTGGCAACTAAGATTTAATGCTAAAAAATGCAGGGTCATGCACTTGGGTCACAAGAATCTGAGGGAACGGTACAGTATAGAGGGTGAAGTGCTTCAATGTACGAAGGAAGAGCGAGACTTGGGGGTGATTGTGTCTGATGACCTTAAAGCTTCCAAACAGGTAGAAAAAGCGATGGTCAAAGCCAGAAGGATGCTTGGGTGCATAAAGAGAGTTGCAGTTGTTCCGTTGCCCTCTTGTTTCTTGAGGGTGAAATGTTGATAATCTGCCTTGTTACAGAAATACTGGCTGGCTTTGGACTGTCCAGGGCCTTATATAAGATACTTTCTTCAAACCAGTGGGTCTTGGTCTCTATCTGCTGGTGGGAGACTTTTAAACTCGCTTGTCTGGACTGGTTTGGTGGCACTCAAAGAAAGAAAACTAGCAGAGAAGACTTAATTTATCCTTTATGAAACACTCATGACAAATAACTTCTGGAGTAAGATTTTATAAAACTGCTTTATGTTTACAGAATACCTGTTGACTAATCCCATGCTGTAAATATCCCTATTTGTGAACTAAATCCAGAAGCTGAGCGTTCAGCTGTTTCTGAACAAAGTACTTACTATCAAAACAGATTATAGCTCCTCTCTGGCGGTTTCCATTGCCTAGACTTGATGATAAAATAACCAATCTCCTTATTCAAATCCAGCCTGGAGGGGCTGCAGTGTAGTGATCACCTTCTCGCAACACATTCTGGCTAAAGACGGGGTCAGTGCTCGCTTTAGTCCTTGTAACTGGGTGAAGTTTCTCTGTAAAGCATTATGCTTCATTCCCAGGCTTTTGAATCAATAACTGTGTATATTGTCTCTACAGGAAAGGCTTGAATGAGGGCATCGAGTGGATGGTGAAGTGTGTAGTCAGGAACATTCATCGGCCTCCGCGGCAGAAGGACATCACATAGAAAAGGCCCGCCTCCTCTGGAACCAGCCTGAAAGCAAGGACTACTGGTTGATTGTGCAGGCATTCCCACTGTGTTCCAATCTTCACTTGTTACTGAAGCACCATCAACAAGAACTGCCAGGGCAAAGTTCAGTCTGTGTTTTCCTGAGGCCAGAATTCTAGATGAATTCTTACATTTTCCTTCAAGTATGCAGCAGTGCTGGCAGTGTGAAGGCAGCTCTCCACCTCTGCCCCTTGCAGTCTTTGGTTTGGCTTTGCTGCTTAGTGCTTTATAGTGGGAAGAGGGGAGGAAAGTCAGTTCTCTTGGTCTCTCATCCATCACATATGCTCAGGAGTTTGTCTCGGGTGAGGAGCTCTGCAGGTGGGGATGGGCTGGCAGATGAATGAAAGAGTTTGTCTTCTGCAGTGGATGAAGCTCTTGCTCTGGTAGGGTTGAGGCTGGTACATTGTTTCAGGATTTGGACCTGTTCTACCCCTTCTCTCTCTTACCAGTTTAGCTTGTATGGTGCCAGGCATCCTGTGACTGAGTGCACTGAGGCAGCAGGCAATGGAAAGAGTAGCTTTTACTGATGCACCTTCTCCTGCTTATGATGACAGGATTTACTCTTTAATGACATGTCGCCCTTTTGGGAAAGCCTATGATGTTACCAACTAGATTGTCTCAAAAAACAAGGTGTAACTTACAAAGCATCTGTTCATATCCTCAGTGAGAAAAATCTTTTTACTTATTCATAAAATTGGGTGGGTTGGCATAAACTGTGATGAATGCATGATGTACGGCTTTGAAGACTGGGCTGCAACACATTGCACACCGTCATGCTAACGTGATAAGCACCTTAAATACAAACCCGCTGTCTTAAGAAGTATTCAATATGCTTCAAGTGGGAGCTGGTTCTTGGACTGTGTGGAATGTTGATGTGTTGAGGTTTCTTTCTTTCTTTTCTTTTTATTTTAACAATTTCTTTGAAATGAACAGTGGTGTACTACACTTCTCAAAAGTGGGCCCTTCCGTTCTGTGTTTAGCACTTTGTTAAGCCAGTGTATTAGGAAATGATGCCAGGTACATCTTTGTAATCTTGCCTTCATTCATCACGGTTGATGCCAACTCACATGATTTCATAAATAGTGAAAAGGCTTTTCTCTGTTTTTGGTGTTCTTGATGATACATGCTGCATTATGCAGTGCTTGAGGAATTGTTATAATGGTTTATGATAAATTAGACGTAATATATCGCCACTTCATAAAACCACAGCAGAACGGTTCACATAGCAATAAGTGAAGATCAGGAGAAAGAAACACCATTTACAATAGGAAAAGGCTGAGAAGTAGCAAGTGTAGTAGAAATGGAAATAGGAGAAAAAAGTGTCTGATCTGAGAAACATGTTTAGCAGTTTCAGGACTGGGAAGAGAAAGCAACACAAAGAATTACCTGTTTGCCCTGTCCTTTTCTTAGTTTTCACATAGTGATGTCATGAATGTGCAATGCTGGGGCTGTGGAGTGAATCACTCGGGGGGGGGGGGGAATCTTGAAAGTTTGGAGGAAGTAGAGGTGCCAGATTAAAAAAAATAAATAAATAAAACAAGGCTTTGATAGTGATTTGTCCTTTGTAAACTTGGTGCGTGATCTTGTGTGTACTGTATCCTAATTTTGGAGTTTACTGAAAAGAATAAATATTCAACATGGTTTCCTGGCTGTTCCTAAGGTGAGTTACGGTATTAAGAAATTACTAATATTTGTGATTCAGAAACTGTCAGCTGGGGGAGGACCCTCCTGGTGACTCAGCAGCCTAAAAGAGCTCTTAGTATGAGGATACCATTTGCATTTTGAAGTGGTCGTAAAGTTCCTGGAGAAAAAGTCTCTAGTCTGCTGTTGAGATAGACATAGGAAAAAGCCACTGCTTACCCTGGGATTGGTAGCATGGAATGTTGCTACTATGTGGGTTTCTGTCAGATACGTGACCTGGATTGGCCACTGTTGGAAACAGGATACTGGATTAGATGGACCATTGGTCTGACCTAGTATGGCTATTCTTATGTTCTTATTGCTGATGATGTCTTGTTGTTGACTTCCCCTGGGGTGACCCTCACAAATTTGTTAACTGAGATGGAGGCTTTTTTCTAGGGGGAGTGGAGGAGTAGCCTAGTGGTTAGTGCAGTGGACCTTGATCCTGGGGAACTGGGTTCAATTCCCACTGCAGCTCCTTGTAACTCTGGGTAGGTTACTTAACCCTTCATTGCCCCAGGTACAAATAAGTACATGCATATACTATGTAAACTGCTTTGAATGTTGTTGCAAAAAGCTTACAAAGGCAGTATCTCAAGTCCCATTCCCTTTACATGGCTGATATGGTCCAGTTGCTAAAGGCATATTTTCCTTTTTGTGGGTGCAGGGGAAATTGAAATACTTGAGGGTGTGGATCACGGCTAAACATAGACAGCTTTTTGAGGCCAATTACTCAAAGTTACTCAGGGTTGTGAAATCCGATTTAGCTTGTTAGCCCTTTCATGTTTTGAGAGAATGGCTGTTAGAATGAATATTCTGCCCTCTTTCCTTTCTCGTTTTAAAGTGCTTTCTGTGGTTGTGCCAAGGCAGTTTCTTGCTATTCTTCAGGAAGAATTACTGAAATGTATTTGGGGGGGAGGGGATAAATGTCCTTGATTTACTAGAAAGATTCATTTTAGGGCTAAGAATAAAGGGGAGGGGGTTGAGGGTGCCACATATGGGAATGTACCATCAGGCAGCTCAGCCTAGGGCGGCAGTAGAATGGTTGCAGAACAATTTGTTTAAGTTCTGGGTATATGTTGAGTAGTATTTAGTGGACCAGATCCCTTTCAGTTATCTTATGTAGCTCCCTGGTAGGTGTAAATTTTTAGGACCAAATGTCTGCCCTGCTACTCTCCGTACATTAAAGATATAGGATGGCATGAGTGCCGCTAGAGACTTTCAGCTGTCCAAACATAC